>NC_135656.1:97137634-97437634 GCF_964188315.1 Podarcis muralis
GGTACCACTGTAATCCCAACAGAGGAAAAACAATACATGCACTCTGGTTGCATTTTCCCTTTAATAAGTCCACATGTCAAATGTTCAAAGAGCTCTTGAACACCTTTAAGTTTAAAGAGCAGTTGTTGTGTGGGAAAATTCTTTCCATGCGTGGGTCAATATGCTATTATGACTTAGGCCCCAAATATCTGAAAGGCTGCCTTGTTCCCCACAGACTCTCTCAAGTGTCTCTTGCTAATTCTGCTGCCCTGGGAAACACAGGAGTAGTGGCCTGAAAGAGAGAGTTTTCTCTGTGGTAACTCCCCAAAATGTGGAACTCCCTCTACATAGAAGTGCATCAAGTACCCTCATTATATGAGTCGCATCATTTGCTGAAGACACGCCTGTTTACCCTGGTCTTTGCAAGCTAAGATTTATGTGGTTTTTGTAAGGCCACTTCTATGGTGCATATTGATGCATGTGCTTTGCTTTGTTTTCAATTGTTTTATTGGATTTTAATTTTGCACATTCACATGGATGTATCCCCACCCCAGGAATTTATGGTGGATAAGAAATCTCATAAATAAAGAAACCTTTGTGCACAAATTCAGCTCCAGCTCAGTTTTCTCTAGAGCTGGTTGCACTACACCGGCAGGAATGCTGTATCCAGGAAGAGTCACATGCATATTGAACGGGCCAGTTCTGCCACCCTGACCAGGGTGTTCTTCTTACTATTCCTTGGTCAGTAAGATGTTAACGTCTCAAGTCAGACCAAACTGCCCCCATGAACATTGGGTCCCAGACATTGCTGCTCAAGTAAATGGATATAGTCTATACTCATGAATCTGAGCAGTTGACATCAGGTTGTTGTTTAGCTACATGGGTGGGGGCAATCCCGCTTATATTTTCAATTACATGATTGCTGTAAGTTTAAAGTGACAACCATTGAAAGTTCTTAAAGTGCATTGCTTTTTGGTAATGCAATCTTGAAAAGGAAAACCTTATGAACCTTCTGAGGCTACAGGGAACCAGACAGAGGGCCTTCTCGGTAGTGGCGCCCGCCCTGTGGAACGCCCTCCCATCAGATGTCAAAGAGATAAATAATTACCTGACATTCAGAAGACATCTTAAGGCAGCCCTGTTCAGGGAAGTTTTTAATATGTAACGCTGTACTGTTTTTAACACTGATTGGGAGCCGCCCAGAGTGGCTGGGGAAACTCAGCCAGATGGGCGGGATATAAATAATATATTATTATTATTATTATTATTATTATTATTAGACCCATCCAATGCCCAAACCACTTTGCCCCTCTTTCAGAGATGTGTGACGTATTACACCATCTTGGTTCCATTCCAACATGGCCCTACACCCTAGATTTGGGATTTATTCTTTTTATTATTATTACTATTGACATCACCGTGGCTGAAACACAGCAGGAAAACCCTGAACCAGTACAAATTCCAGGGTCTTTCCTCACTTACCATTTATGGTGGTATAATTGCTGTTTGTTCCAACATTTTTAAGCCTGATTAACTGCACCTTTGGTCACATGTTGCTGTTATTAGAGAGGGAGTGTGGGGTTTTCCTTGTCATACTAAGGGCAGGTTGTGCCCGAATAGATAAAATTATGATTAGCATTCCAAAATTCTAATCTTGTTGGAGTATAGGAGATTAGAAGAGAAACTATTGGTCTATCTGGTCTACGATGAGCCTGGTTGCTGTCACAGGCAATACTTTGGCTCAGCACCATCATCCCCATTTGCCATAGCTCTCCTCTGAACTGAGCTTGCAAACTGACAGCTGGGACCAGTCAGAGGGAAGTGGCATAGAAGAGAAGTCTCACCAACCATGTCCACCAACCCTCACCCCCTCCACACAGAAACCCAGGCAAGCTGGAAACCCAGCAACTATACCACTATAAACACTAAGTGTGGAAAGGACTCTCCTTGCTTGGAGGTTTCTATGCAGAAGTTGGGTGGCCATCTGTCATGGATGCATTAGTTGAAATCCCTGCATTGCAGGAGATTGGAGTAGATGAACCTCTAAGTAGATAAGATTCTATCCTAATCAGATACAATAAAACAGCCCTCATGAGTGGTTGAGCAAACAACACAAGCCATTGAAGTTAGCAACCAACTTTTCTTTTCTTTTTTACTAGGATTGTCTATACCAGCTATACAAAGTCTGTAGACAATGATCTGTACAGTGCTTCTTTAATAAGGTAGCCCGCAGTCTACCCAAAGTCTGCCAAATAAACCTCTGAACGTAGACTGTGCGTTTCCCCCCCAAGTGTCAAGAGTCCTCTTTCTCTTCTCTGTGGGACAACTGATGCCCCCCCATAAAAGACGTCCTTGGAAGAAAGTAGAACTGGTATTACATATCAATTAAGTATAAAGTATGGTTAATGTAAGCAAAGCCAGCATGCTATTGTTGCACGAGGAGGAAAGGAAAAGAAAAGGACTCCAGAACACAGGAAAATGGAATGGTGGAATTTCCTTGAATGTCCGGTTGAAATAATAGGAACGATAATAAAAAAGAAGTAGCAACATTCCAGTTCTTTTGTCAGAAGTCATCTTGCTTTATGTTCTTTTCCAGTTGTCTTCTTGATCTCCAAAACGTCTGTGCATTTTTTTTAAAAAAAGAGGTTACAAAGCAGTTGCAGCAAAGTGTGGCTTCTGCTCCTTTTTTTTAAAGAGTCAGGCTTTATTTCAAAATATCTCATATATTTATATACTTTTAATGATACAAAGAAAAATTGTAGATCCACACTTGTAGGTCTGTTTTTCATATTCCAACATCAGGAAGCTTGCTTCTCAGTAACTGCTTTTTTATTTCCTTATTTCCTTTCACCCTCTTTTCCATTCACTGTTGTCAAATCTGGTGTGCTGCTTTTCTAGGGCATTTGACTCCACACAAGTAAACCACTGTAGTTTCCTCTGGTACAGAGTTAAAGTGCAAATAAATTTTAAAAAAAATCCCATTTGGCTTGTAAAAGCTGGAGATGGTTTAAAGATTTCTGTCCTCTTCTCTGTCAGGGGTTCCCTTCACTGGCTGCTGTCGGAAGATGTTTTGTTAGGTTCTAGGATGAATCTGTAACAACAAAATGCACAAGAAAGAATTATACTCAATTCCTTGAAAAGCATCTCAATCCTCCAATTGGTTGGCAGAAGTTCCTCCTCCTCTATTGCAGCATAGCGAGGAGGAGGCTAGGGAAGAGTATGGATTGGAAAGGAAGCAAGAATTGCTGCCCTGAGATATAATAACCATTTGAAAGCATTAGTACTGGTGCCCCCAATTCTTATTCACATGCAATATCATAACAAGAATATCTTAAGCAACGTACTTTCCCCACCTGATGGAAATTTCTTGGAACCATTCAAGAATGGTGCTATGTACACTTAGCAGATGCCACAACCATCTGTGTCCCATGGTCTATAACAGGAGTAGTCGATGTTGTGCCCTTCATCTTGTGTTCTATGGTAAGTCATAGCAGCCCCTGCCAGCATGGCCAAGGATCAGGAAATTATGTGGGTTGTTGTTCAAGCAACATTGGGAAGTCCCCACGTTGGCTGTCTCTGGTCCATAAAGACCATTATAAAAACATTTCAAATAATCAAGTATTTGTCATTTCTTAAGGCAAAGCACATGAAGAGCACCTCCTTTTTGTTCTATCCAGCTTTGGTGCACTGAACACAGAGAAGAGACAGCCGGGGATATTGTTGCAGTTTCAAGGAGGAGGCATCTGTGGGTGAACCACCTGCTCTTCTCATAGATCTCCCTATCTCTTTCTCCACCCACAGAATCCTCCCTGAGACCGTAGGATTGCACCCTTAACTACTGAAAAACCGTGCCCAGATTTAAGATGGTAGAATCAAGCATGATGGCATGAAAGGCAGTTCTGTGCATGTCTACTCCAAAGTAAACTTCACTGAGTTCAGAAGGTTTAACTCCCAAGGAAGTGTGATCAGGATTGCAGTGATGGCAGAACTCATGAAAAGGAACTCTGAAGAATCTAGAGGTGAAAACAGACAGATATTCTAAGCCTGGTGGGAGTGATAAACAAGCTGGAATGTGTGCAGAGGATGGCAACCAAGATGATCAAGGGTCTGGAAACCAAGGCTTAAGAGCAGTGTTTGAAGGAGCTGGGTATGGTTAGCCTGGAAAAGAAGAGACTGAGAAGAGATATGATAGCCACCTTCAAATATCTGAAGGGCTGTCACATGGGAGATGCAACAAACATGTTTTCTCCTACTCTGGAGGGCAGGACTCAAACCAATGGTGTCAAGTGACAAGAAAGGAGATTCTGACCAGGAAGAACTTTCGAACCATAAGAGCTGTTTGACAGTGAAACGGTCTCCCTCGTGAGGTTGTAGACTCTCCTTCCTCAGAGGGTTTAAGTAGAGGTTGGATAGTCATCTGTCATGGATGCTTTTGTTGAAATTCCTGCATTGCAGGGGGTTGGATTAGATGACCCCTAGGGAGGCCTTCCAACTCTACAATTCTATGATGTGTACATATATTAACAGCCCACAAATAGCCCAGAATTAGATGTGAGCTGATATCTTGCATTAAAATGGCTGGATTACTATTCCCGTAATTTTTTACTATTGGCCATATTGGCTGTGGTTGATGGGAGTTGTTGTCCAACTGGAGTGCCACAAGTCCCCCATCACTGGCCTATTCCATTATTATTTCATTTAAGAGGATTCCTAAGGTGTTCAGATAAAATCAGATAAGCAGAATATGGCGATCATCCCATTGTGGAATGCACTGAATGTGTGAATTCAAGCCACTACCACCACACTTCAGAATGTCCGCTTAGGAGTCTCTGTTTCCTAAGATACTCTGGGCATAGAATCACCACCTTGGCTCTGGTCCAAGAGTCCCCCGCTCCTGACAGATGGCATGTGGTGCAGGTGAACAGGGTAGAACAGGCTCAGAGAGTTTGTTGAGCGGGCGGATGGAGAAAGCACACATGAATGGGAGGCAAAGAAAGAGGTCTTTCATTTTGGCTCCCTCCTTCTAAGCATTAAAGCCTGAACTTTGACACTGGACTCTTGTAGTACATCTTGTTCCCATGAAAGACTTGAACTTGGTGAAGCATTGCTTTTTTTTTTATTATCGATTCGGCTTTTGATGGTAAGTGTGAGCTCCAAATAGCTCTTCTTTTGTCTGGAGAAATAAAATAGGTCAACAAGCAACTCAAGAGTTGGTGTTCTGGATGGGACCTTTAAGTGTGAGGCCCCGGTTATTTTTCCATTTCCTTTGGATGCTTGCCATTTTGCATAATGAGGGTGAGGCCTAGTTGTGGGGTGGAGGAGGGGCAACCTTCCCTGGCCACAGAATGTGCAGCGGTACAAATGGGTATCGAATATCACCCACCATGGTAACGGTTACTTAAAGTGCATTTTTATTTGAGCTTATTCAGAAGCGAGGCCTACTATTTTCAGTAGGCATAATCTCAAGGAAGTGTGCATAGGATTGCACTCTTTATGTTTTTATTTTCAGTATGATGTAATTAAGTGTGCTTTCCCAGTGTCAGGAGAAAAGCAGGATATGAAATTCTTGTTTAGGGGCTTGGTTGGGGTACAGAGTAGTATCATTGCTGCCTATAATGGAGCCCAGTAAAACCCACTGAATATTGCAGTGGGGTGAAGAGAAAACCAGAAGAAATCAGTTTCCTAACAGCAGCAACCAGTATATCCTCTCCTAGTGTAGCTTTGAGTAGTGAGAATATCAGCAACATCTGTCTCGCTAAAGGTCCACATTCAGTGGCGATGCTGCATGCTCCGACACTGGGGGCGGAGAGCAGGCGGGGGAGTGGCTGGTGCGTGTCCCGGGGGCGTGGTGTGCATCCTGGGGGCATGGTGCATAGCCTGTGGGGGTGTGCTGGTTACCGTGGGGCGAGGTCCAGGACCTGGGTCGAGGGTCTGTAGTCTGTCCTCCATGGGCGAGGCGGGGCCCAAAGCGAGGAGCCGGGCAAGGACGGGAACTCTGGAGGAACAGGTCTGGGTGCTGGCCAAAACAGCTCTTCAACGACGTTGCTCCCACAACCTGGGACCGGGCTGACGGGCCTTTATCTTCTCTGAGGCCAGGGGCGGTCCTGGCCCCCAGGTGACCCGCCTCTTCTGGCCTTAAGGCGAGCACTCCTCCTGGGAGAAACCAGTTCCCTCCGCCTCTCTGCCCTGAGCCTCTGCAGCTCAGGAGAGGCTGGCAGGTTACTGGACCCAGGGGGAGACTTGCCTTCCCCTGACAGGGCTGGGAGAGGCGCACCTGTAGGCAATGTGTCCTCAATCCCCTCCGGAGCCAGAGTGGATCCACCTGGTGCCTGCTCCTGAGGATCCGGCACAGGTGCAGGTGCCTCAGAGTCAAGGCCCTGCCCCAGCTCAGCTGGCCCTGGAGGTGGGGACTCCTGTGCAGGCTGGGATTCCTCCGGTTCAGCCTCTGAATTGGATTCCCAGGCCATCACAGGGGGCGTGGCACCAGGCATGGTGGGGGGTGCACATGGCACATGTCCGGGGGTGTGTGGCAGCAATGTTACCCCCCTCCTCGATGGTGCTGGGGTGGTACGCTTCCTCCACCAGTGTCCACATTTATTCTTAAATCACAACTCCTTTATTGGCCCGTGGTGGGGTGTGTCCAGGAAACGTCAGCTATGACACTGCCATTTGGTGCTCCAGAAGAAGTCCTCTCCCAAATGAAGACAAAGGAAACCATTGGGTAGCTGTTTCTTAGGCGTAAAGACAGAATAGGAAGCTGTGCAGATGGATATGGACTTGCTTTTGATTAGACAATGTCAGCCATCTGCCTGTGGCGCCCCACCCCCCATGTTTCTGGGAGCAATTCCACGTCAAGATGTTGAGTCGTTCCTAAGTTTTTAGTAAATAAATAAAGATGCAAGTGATCCTAATGCAGATGACATGCACAACCTGGCTTTTTGATGCTTTCCCTTCTAATGAAATAAAGCCAAATTTCAAACCTCTGTTGTGTGCTGTGGTGACTCTTGCCCACCCACCCACCACATATTTTAAAAGTTGCAAAAAGTAAATAATCTGCAGACCAAACTCTTTGCCTTCTTTCTGTGCAGACATCTATGATGATTTACAGGATAGTTGCTAAGCTTGCCCCGTCAATTTACCTTCTCCAGTTGTAATATTTTCCACAATGTTTTCAAGGAACAAAGCAAAATGTTCCTGGGATTTACACTAGAAGGTGCCCCAGCTAGCTAATTAAAATAGTTCCTGTAGGGAAATGATAGGGGGAAATACAGGATGGAATGGGGGGGGGGGAGAATTTATTTCATATTTGAACATTCAGGTCCACGGGCATCTAATTGATATGAAATATAATAATCCATACAGAATAGGTGGAGCCGTATATCTGAATATGAATGAAGTTTTTAAGTGCCTAACAACAATTACTGGACGCTGAATATTAACTCACAGCTGGTATGTCAGATACTGTGAGAAGCAGAGAAGATGCAAAACAGAACCTTACATGTGTATTTCCGAGTGCAAAACACAACGCATCACAGTAAGGAAATACTCAGAGAGTGGATGAGAGGAACAGACTGCCTTACGGCTGTGTTTTCGCCCAAAGATACAGAGGATGGAGATCCTTACTTGCAGGAGAATGCTTGCCTGGTTGCTGCTACCTGTATAGACACCTGCCTTGCACAGGTAATTTATTTTATGGGGAAATGGCTGCACCCAGCAGACACACAAGGCTCCTTGCAACAGGTCTGCTCTAATACCAGGAAGCAGCAGACATCAGGAAAAGAGAAGGTCCATAGCTCAGTGGTAGAACATGGCCTCTCCATGAAGGGTTGGGAGACACTCCTGGCTGAAATCCTGAAGAGCAGCTGCCAGTCAGTGTAGAGAATATGGAGCTAGATGGACCAGTTTAAGGCAGCTTCCCATGTTTCTAACTTCAATAGCTGTATTTATTTGTGAACAGCAGATCAACAACTCAGCACAGCAGATAGGACTTGCTGCACATGCAAGACTAAGGCTTGGCCATTAGGCTATCAACAAGTTCAGGCCTAAGTGAATTTAAGGTTAGAAATGAGAGAAACTCGAGAGAAGTTGAAAGTGTCAGATTCATCCATCTCTAGCTACATATATTCGTAACTTTATCTCCCCCAAAGTGGTACGCTTGAGGCTACTTTGGATCATGCCCAAATCATGGGCTTAGGCTGAATCCATGGCATTTGGCTCCACAAATCATTACCAATCCTATCCCTGACTGTGCAAAGGGCATCTGGGGGAACACACAACAGGCAATGTTTACATTTAATGGTGTATTTGTGTGTATTTGTGAATACATGGTAGGAACTCCGATTTCCAACCTAATATTACCGAGGCCGGTTGAAAACATTTCACCGTCTGAAATGGCAATGGTTTAACCAGCAGCTTTTTCATCCAACGATAAGAAATACAGTAAGTGTAATCTTTAACAGTCACAACTGGTCCTGCTGACAGGTTGCTATTTTATTCCTTGGGGGGCAAATTACTTTGAAGAAAGTGACATGGTGATTCAGTGCAACTCAGCTGCCTGGTAGAGTTCAGCTGAGGACTCACCTCTGACTCACCCAGTCAGTAGGTAAGGAAGGACATGCATTACTGAGCAAGGAAACAGCTTCTTAGCTTTTGCCAGAGATTCGAGGATGGAAAAACTCAGGAGGTGGCGGGGGGGGGGGGAATGAAGAAGGTGAAAAGGGGAAAGAGGAAAAAAACTTACTCTGGTGGTCTTGACTTTATTGCCGGTTGCACACATCCATCCTGAGTTGTCAGGTAACGTCTTGCATTCCTCGCCCTCTAGGCATGGCTCCATCTCACACCACCATTTCCCAATGACTATTGATGCTAAGAGACACAAAACAAGCAAAATATTTGTGAACTGGTTTTTTGTTTGTTTTGTTTCAATTCACTTGGCTCAATCTGAATGCAAAAGCTTCCTCCGGATCTCAACAGACTTTTTAAAAAAAATAAAATTACATTAATCCACCTGGTGTCATACAGTCAAATCTCAGAACTCGGACATAATCTGTTCCAGAAAACTGTTCGACTTCCGAAATGTTCAAGTTCCGAGGCGCGGCTTTCGATTGGTTGCAAGAGCTTCTTGTACTTCTGCATTGGACGTTTGAGTTCCAAGGGACGTTCGAAAACCAGGAACACTTACTTCCAGGTTTTCGGCGTTCGGGAACTGAAATGTTTGGCAACAGAGCTGTTCGAGTTCCGAGGTTTGACTGTATTTGATATGATAGGCCCATCCAATTCTCATGAGGCGGCTATCTACTCCCAGTATAATAAAACTGGGGCAGTGATCTACCAGAGTTGTTGAGCTTTTTTTAGGGGGACTGCCCAGAGTTTTTCAGATTTTTTTGGGAAGCATGACCCAAAGTTTAGTGTTTTTTGGGGGTTGGGGGCCATTTCAAATGATTCCACGATTGACCTGAAACACCCCTGTGATTGAGGGGTGGACATGCCTGTTATATAGCAGGGATGAGAATCCTTATTTCAACCCTACGTCTGCACCCCTTTGTGGGAGACCTTCCAATGGCTACCTGTATTATTATTATTATTATTATTATTATTATTATTATTATTATTATACTGCCCTATACCCGGGGGTCTCAGGGTGGTTCACTGAATAAAATCAAGATATAACCCACCACAAAATACACAAAAAAATAAAAACAACAACCCAATAGCTATACTAGAAGCTAGTGAGAGGCTTCTCTGCACATGGGGCATACACTCTTGATGCTCCATCAAGACAAACAAAAGGCATAATTATCATAGTTCATGTTCACATTCCTGCAAGGCAAAAACACTTGAGGAGGGTGTGCATCACGATGTGTAACAGGTGTGACCTCGGGAGGGAGCATGCCCAGGCAGAGCCCCAAATGCCCAACAGAGAAGTCTGCATTCATCTCCTGGGACTGAGAGCGACAGAAGAAGCATAGAGCAGAAAGGCACCAAGATGTAGCTCAACTGAAAAGGCAGAGCTGTCACTGTTCCATCCCTGACTAACAAATTGAGAAGTGCCACAAAAACAGGGAGCGGATGCACTGCTCCCATCGACAGGTGTTGACCTTGCACATCTTGCCTGCAGGGAGCAGGTTCACTAACTGAAATGTGGTGGTGTGTATGTGCTCTGATCCAAAGTCCCATTTCTACTGTTATGTGCCACCTCAGTCTCCAAGTGGTGAGAGTCTCCAGGGGTTCCAAGCGCTTCCCAATGGCTCAGTTCCCTTGGAATGATGGAAGGAAGAGCCATTAGCACCCCAACAGACCCCCAGAAGAGAGCGAGACAGGTTTCAGCATCCAACTTTTCTCTGGCACAATCTCCCTGCTGGCACAATCTCCCTGCTGCCCCAGATAGGTTTCAAGAATACATATTATTGTTGTTTTATGAATTTATTGCAGTGCTGTTTTGCCTCAGGCAGCAAAATGTCTTGGACTGGCCTTGGCCACTTCCCATGCTGAGTCACTTTGCCACCATTGTAATCTGGACCAGTCACTGCTCCCAGGTGAAAATTCAGTCCATTTCCCTTTTTTAAAAAGGGCTGCAATATTTTTTGTTCCACCAACCCCCACCACATTTGACATTTGATTTCCAGGAATGTTATATTATTGTTTATCTAGTTTTAATTATGTTGTTAAAAGGTAAAGGTACCCCTGCCCGTACGGGCCAGTCTTGACAGACTCTAGGGTTGTGCGCCCATCTCACTCAAGAGGCCGGGGGCCAGCGCTGTCTGAAGACACTTCCGGGTCACGTGGCCAGCGTGACAAGCTGCATCTGGCGAGCCAGCGCAGCACACGGAAACGCCGTTTACCTTCCCGCTAGAAAGCGGTCCCTATTTATCTACTTGCACCCGGGGGTGCTTTCGAACTGCTAGGTTGGCAGGCGCTGGGACCGAGCAACGGGAGCGCACCCCGCCGCGGGGATTCGAACCGCCGACCTTTCGATCGGCAAGCCCTAGGCGCTGAGGCTTTTACCCACAGCGCCACCCGCGTCCCTAATTATGTTGTTAGATGCGTTTAAATGAATACTGCAAGCTAGCTCAGGACTTGGAAGTGTAAGATTAAATAAATAAACAAATTACACCCCCCAAAGTGGCTTGCATGGGTGATGGTTTGGTGCCTTGTACCAATGTTCATTTCACTCCCATGCATTGAAGCCCATCTGTAAGAAAAACATAGAGTTACCCATTTGTAATGAGGGTGCATTCTGCCTCCAGGGCCATACAATATTGTATTGCCACCCATATTCTAAATCACTTGGAACTGAAATTCTCTGATGTTGACTCCACAAGGGAGACCACTCCCCTCTGAATACCATTCCAATTTTACTGCTTAATTTTGTCTCCAGTTTTCCATTGTGGTACATTAAAAAATGGACGACTGCCAAGAAAGTTTGCCTGCAGTAACTCTGCATTCTCTTGATTGTGACCAAACTAATTCCCTTTTCTTATGAATGCTCCTTTCCGTCTCTGGTCCAACTTGCTCTGCTAGAGATATAAATATATACTTTCACAGGCTTCACAAGGTAAGCAGGACACAAAATTGGAGGAAGGGCCTTTTGTGTATCCAAAATGAGGTCAGGGAGTTCTTCCTAAGAAATTCAAGTTTGTTTCTGCAGCAAAGATTCCAATGCCTACTGAAACAGCACCAATGGACATTGTTCATGGATGGTAGACCTAACCACATAGGACCCAGGAAGAGTGGACCTCATCAATTCCAGTCCAGCATTCAGTCTATTTCTGGGCAGCTAACAACCAAACAAGGCAATCATTGGGAAAGCTAGTGGTAGAGCACATGCTTTGAATGCAGAAGGTCCTAGGTTCAAGCCCTGGCATTTCAAAAGGAAAGACCCCTGCCAGAAACATTGGAGAGCTGCTGTCAGTCAGTGCAGACAACACTGGGCTAGATGGGTCAATGGGCTTAATATTTATTATTTTTAAAACAAATTATAAACCACTTCACAGCATGAAGCCATCGAAGTGGCATGCAGAATTAAAATAGAATAAAACACAAGTTCTAAAAACGATAAAATCATTTCAACGAACTCTTTAAAAGGATAGAACCATCTCTCCAAATTCTACCCCCACCACATACAACCATTTCTGCAGATGTGCAATTAAGATTCACCTTCTTAAGTGAAAATGTCTTTAATATAAGGAAAATTCCTACATATGAATATTATCACTTACTGTTCTGCATAGCTGTCAACTTACAGATTTGAAAATAAGGGACCAGCAGCCTCGAAAATAAGGAATCAGCAGCCAAAATAAGGGATTTTAGTCAACCAGCTCCTTTCCTTTTCCCCATAACAGTCAATCAAAGGAGCCTTCAAAACAAATCCAAAAGCAAAAACAAATCCCACGATATCTCTGCCCGCCATTGTACTCAACCATCTCCTTTCCTTTCCCCGCACCATGTGCTCCCGCTCCAGACAGACCTTTTCCCCGGCAAGGGTGAGTGGGCATTCGATGACGTATCCATCCGATTCCGAGCACAGGTATGTTCAACTTCTGAGCCCCTCCAAGCCAAAGGCAGAAAGCCCAGCCAGCAGCCAAATAAAGCCTCAGGCAGTGGTTCCCACAGCACAGCAACCCGGCAAAGGGGATGCAGCAAGGAAAACCACCGTCACCTCTCCGCTGGGAAGTGCTGAGCAAAGGCGAGTCCCCAGGCAACACGGCTGATTTGATCAGCACAAGGCATGCAAGCTCCACCCCCCAGTCATTCTTAGACTCCTTATTGGGTGAGCAACGCAGGCAAGCAACACAGTTGGAGCCTGCCTCCTCCCTGGCCGGCAGGGAGGAAGGGAGAGGAGCTGCTTCCTTTGAAACCCAGGAAATTTAAGGGACATCATCAATAAGGGATAGCAGCGGGAAATGGCGCTGGGATAAGGGAGTTTCCCACCAAGTAAGGGATGGTTGACAGCTATGACTGTTCTGGCTACAGTGGGCCACTGTTGTATATGGTGAACAGTCATCAATACACCTGTCTGGCTACCTTTTACTATGGGTGAAATCATCTGCTAAGTTTCTCCATGACTCCGTTCTTTCGTTTAGTATTTGTTGTGAGATTCGCTTTAATTCTCCTTCAAGAACCATCCCATAATGGTCTTCATCATTCCTTCGTCAAACACAGTATGTGAGAAGAAATTATCACAGCCAAGACAGCAGTGCTTATTTAATCAACAGAAGAAGTCAGTCCTAATGCAGAACTCAGAGGCTTGAACTGCCTTGCCAGGCCAAAATGCTATTAATGGCGGTGGCGGGGGAACTAGGAAGTTATCTTTGCATTCTTCCTCAGGTAGCAAGAAGTCAGTGCTACTAGACTTAGCTTTGTTTGGATGAGGGAGCACCGGAGGCTTAAGGTGTCTTTGCAATATTTGCTTTATTGACGTGGAAGCCGCCTTTGGTCCATCTACCTCAGTGTTGACTACGATGATGGGCAGTAGCTATCCAGGGGTTCAGGCAGCTGTCTTTCCCAGCCCTACCTGGAGATGCTGGGGATTGAACCTGGGATCTTTTGCATGCAAAGCAGCAGATGTTTTACCATTCAGCCACAGCTATTCTCTTCTAATACACACGTAGAGCAGAACTGAAAGGAAGCAGGAATTCATAGAAGGGAGAAAAACTAACAAATTTGCACAGAGACCTGGTAGCCAGTTGGTAGAGAATGAGACTCTTAATCTCAGGGTTGTGGCTTTGAAAGATTTCTGTATTGCAGGGGGTTGGGCTAGATCAGCGGTTCTCAACCTGTGGGTCCCCAGGTGTTGTTGGACTACAACTCCCATCATCCCTGAGCTCTGGCCTTGCTAGCTAGGGGTGATGGGAGTTGTAGTTCAACAACATGTGGGGACTCACAGGTTGAGAAAGGCTGGGCTAGATGATCCTTGTGGTTCCTTCCAACTCTACAATTCTATAATATTATGATTCTATGACATTCAGAACAGAAAAGCAGGAGATCTACTATGGAGGGCTAGACCTCAGAAAGATCCTTGGGGAATATCTCATGACTTCAGATGCAGGGAAGACAACTCTCTACAGTGCTTTCTTCATATTTATGGTAGCTGTCCCTGGATGTAACCAAATCCTGTTATTGCTGACCTTGATTGAAAGAGCAAATAAATGCTCAATCACCTCATCAAACGCCCATCTGGCAAGTAACCTTTTAGCATAAACATTCACTTGTGGTAGACAAAGGATGCCTTTGCAAATGCAAGCACACCGCCACAGAGGATGTCTTTAATGGAAAGCTCAGCAATGCCACAGATTACTTCGACAAATGAGCCCGGGCTGGTAAATGTCAATGGTAGCAGCAGGGATAAAACCAAAATAAGCCTTTAGGATACAGTACAGTCTGGGTCTGTCTCTGTTTCAGCAACCAAATCCTAAGCCTCAGGACTCTCTCAATGGGGTGCAAGGGGGTGACACATGGGTGCCATGTTTGTGGCCAGTGGTGGCTGGTGCCACTGGGGCTGGCAGGGCAGAAGGCAGGGAGGTCAGCAGTAGGTGGAGGCAGAGCCAACAAAGTCTCGTTTTGTCCCCCTGCTGAGGTCTACAATGCTGAGACTGAGGAGCAGGAAGCTGACAAGAAGTGCCTGGGCTGGTTGTAAGTAGGAACGTTGGCAGCTGGGCATCAGCTGAGGTAAAAGGTAAAAAAAGTAAAGGACCCCTGGACTGTTAAGTCCAGTCAAAGGCAACTATGGGGTGCAGCGCTCATCTCACTTTCAGGTCGAGGGAGATGACATTTGTCCACAGACAGCTTTCTAGGTCATGTGGCCAGCATGACTAAACAACTCCTGGCACAATGGGACACCGTGACAAGTGCCAGAGTGCATGGAAACCCTGTTTATCTTCTCACCACAGTGGTACCTATTTATCTACTCACCCTGGTGTGCTTTTGAACTGCTAGTTTGGCACAAGCTGGGACAGAGCAACGGGAGATCACCCCACCGCATGGATTCAAATCGCTGACCTTCTGATCAGCAAACCCAAGAGGCTCAGTGGTTTAGACCACAGCGCCACTCACATCCCCTATAGCTGAGGACAGAGTGAGGTTGGTAGGGCATCCTAATGGACCAGCCACCTCTGCAGATGCAATGGCTCTGGACACATTCACATTCCCTTCAAAGCACAGTGATGCTGCTTTGAACAGTTATGGCTTCCCCTCAAGAAATCTGGGCGGTGCCCTTTGTGAAGAAGACTGAGAGTTGTTCTGAGGCCCCTATTTTCCTCACAGAGAGACAGTTCTGAGAGTTCCTTGGAGGTGGATGCTGGGAGTGGTGAGGTGAGGTGTTGGAGGCCAGAGCTGTGGGTGCTGTTTCCTATGTCCTCTAAGCAGGATTGCAGCCCTCAGGTGTGGTGGAAGATGCTGTCCCATCAGCAGCGTTGAAGAAGGCTCAGTTGGCAGCCCAACCAGCTTCTGAACATAGAATGAGTGGGGTCACCATCTTGTCCTTTGCCTCAGGCAGCAAAAAGTATTGGGTTGGCTCTGTGAACTGTCATGGCTTTCCTCCAAGGAACCTTGGGAGTTGGAGTTTTTTAATGCTTCCCGGACTCGTTAAGAAATCAAACTACAATTCCCAGCATGGCTTGCTTTTCTAGTGTGTTAAACTGCATAAGCCTTTCTAAATCGTTTTCTGAATTCCCAGTCATAAAGAGGCCTGAGGGATATTGTTCTCTTGACTTGCAGATTGTCTGCTGTCTCATGCCATGTAACGAGATGCAAAAATATTTGAATCTGACCCATTTTGATTTCTTTCTGCAGCTATTAAGAAGCTGTAACAAATGCTAGCAGAGAGTTGCATGGCAAAAACCCGCGCGGCGTTCTCAGCAGTAATGGAAAAACAGTTGTACCATTTAGCGCGAGGCATTTCATTTTAATCTAGTTCCCTCTAGAGAAGATTGAAATAAATAAAATTTAAATAGGGAACACATTTTAGATGCTGACAGTGAAAAGGACTTTGTCAGCCTAATGAAAAGCTATCAATTTTCTCCTCTTCATTCAATAAATTGCGAGTCATATTCTAAATGGATTAGATTAAAGGAAAATCCAAACTCCCCGTGAGACATTCTCACAAATGATGGGAGACTTTATACAGGGAGCAAAGTCTTTTGCAAAGCAGGTTCAGATCTATACAAAACTGATATGAAGTAGTAGAGGAATGTCTGTAACCCAGGGCTCACCTATTCCTTAAAAATACAAGGTTTGAGAGAATTGAATGAGACATTCTGCTTCTCTCTCTTTTTTTATTACAAATGCCATGGGGGGCAGTGTGTGAATTGCCATCTTGGGAACGTGGAAATTTTAGAAGGAAGGAGCAAAGACTAGAATGAAAATACAGCAGCCCAAGTGTTTTGCATTTCACAAATGGACATGAGGATTCATTTGCTTTGGGAGCTATAAAGCAGGCGCTTGGTAACATAAAATAATACAAAGTAGAAAACAAAGGGTTCAGGGGTTGAGAAAAAGCTGCTTTATAGAACCAGGAGATCTTAACCAACAGGGGAGTCGGCCAGCTTCTCTCATTTAATTGAACCCAATTCCACCCGAGAAGCATCAATTCAGGGCTAGCGCAGCACAGCGCTTCACAAAATGGGATAACAGGGCACTGAGGACAATGGCAAGAGAACGACTACTCACCCATGCTACCTAATATATACCCATATATCCTATAGCAGGAGTCAGCAAACCTTTTCAGCAGGGGGCTGGTCCACTGTCCCTCAGACCTTGTGGGGGGCCGGACTATATTTTGAAAAATAAAATAATGAACGAATTTCTATGCCCCACAAATAACCCAGAGATGCATTTTTAATAAAAGCAAACATTCTACTCATGTAAAAACACCAGGCAGGCCTCACAAATAACCCAGAGATGCATTTTAAATAAAAGGACACATTCTACTCATGTAAAAACATGCAGGCTGGATTTAGAAGGCGATCCGGCCGGATCCGGCCTCCGGGCCTTAGTTTGCCTACCCATGTCCTATAGGATCTGTGGCATTCCTTGCTCCACAGCCATGCCTGCAAATCGGCGAGAAAATCATTGCAGCCCAGTAGCTGGTGTGATTTGAACCCTCTAATTGCCCTCCCAGCAGAAACAATGTGAGGTCACTCTTGTGGGGTGAGGAAGCCTGGGAAATAGTGGAAGACTTCTCCCAACTTCTTGTCCACTGGCAAAAGCCCAGTAGGGCATACAGCTGGGGTGGGAATTGTCATCCCAGGGAACCAACTGCAGCCTTCCAAGGCTTTCTGCAGGTCACCTCCACTCACTGGCCCTGCTTCTCATCCTCCCTGAGTGTTTTTGCCAGGCTGGAATGCACCCTTGTACTCTGACAATACCTTTTGCTTTAGCGGATGGAGGCTGGAGAGGAACAGGTGAGCACACGTAGAAACTAGCCTACTGTACAATGGTAGATTTGCATTTGTAGCTCCATCCACTTTTGCCTCTGCCCCGCCTACCACCAGCAGGTAGCCTCTGAAGGTTGGCCAGAAGCGAATGCAGGTGTCTGGCTGAAACAGGATCCTCTAGGAGGCAGGCAGACCACCTTCAGTTCCCCTGCCTGAAGCCTTAGGATTGCAACCTGGATTGCTTTTACATGCAAATGTGCGCTGGGTTAAGTGATTTTGATTTTGTGGACATGGCTAGGACTCTCCTAGCCCCAAAATGGAAAGACAACAAGATACCAATGAAAGAAGAATGGCAAGCCAAACTTATGGAATATGCAGAAATGGCGAAACTTACGGGAAGAATCAGAGTCAATGACAATGAAGATTTTAAAAAAAGACTGGGGACCCTTCATGTTCTACCTACAGAAATACTGTAAAGAAGTGGACCCACTAGCAGGGTTTAATTAAACATTTACAACTAAGAAAACAAGTTCAAAGGTTAAGAAACAACAATATGAAACGTAACTGAGTGTAAGAGGTAACTATGAAAGAAAATTTGGTATAAAACTGATAAGAAAATAAGAGCATTTAGATGTAAGATCATAAAAACAAGACAACAATTAAGCAGAAGTAGTAAAAATTAGTAAAAGTAGTAAAAAGAACCAGAAGGGGAAGTAGTAAAAGTAAGTAGTAAAAAGAACCAGAAGGGGAAGTTGAGGGAAGTGTGTGTGTTCTACGATAAGTGTTATATTGTGTCATGTGGTTGAATATTAGATTGTAAAATTCAATAAAAACTTTTTAAAAAGTGATTTTGTGGACACTGCTATATGTTGCTCCTGTTTCCAAAGACTTGCTATGTTGTTGTTGTTGTTTTTTGGCTCAGGAACTTAAGCTGCCAATTTAGAGGGTAATAAATGGAATTGCCATTATTTTCCCAGCCACATCCAGTGACCCTTATATTGATCAAGATAACATGACGGGTAGGTGCAGGATAAATGGTGCCTTCTCTAGCGATGCTAAATGCATTTCCTCTTGTTGGCGATCAACTTTAAGGCAATATTCCCACAGAACAAGTGTTCTGGAGCAGCAATGACAAGTGCATGTTGGGTGTCATTGAAAACAAATGGGAGGTGAACAAAATAAAAGGGTGGGGGAGGAAAATGATTGTGGGTTTTTTTAAAGCTAGCTATATTCAAGACACAGTCCCAGAAAACCCTACTTTAAATTGCAGCCACTCAGCTGAATTAAATGGAATTAAATTAGCTAGCTGGCATGTAGGCTTTCCTGATTGGTGTGTGTGTGTGTGTGTGTGTGTGTGTGTGTGTGTGTGTAGAGGGGGGAAACTACACTACACTACACAGGATCTTAGCCAAAAAGCCAAGAAGCGAAACAACCAATATCGAAACAAAATACCCCTTTGAAATTGTAACATGAAGCAAGCTTTAAAATTAGATCAAGACCAAGCTCCAATCTCAAAAACAATTTCATCTCCGGTTTTAGAAATTGCTGCTTTTATCAAGCGCATTCCCCAAGTGATACAGGAGACTTTAAAGTCCAGGCTGTGGGTTGCTGGCTTCATATGGATCCTGCTGCCACCGTAGAGCCAACTCACGTCTCATACCTTGAGCAATAAAAGTGGTACTGAATCAAATGGAGACAAATAAAACTGAATTTGAAAGTCTGGAGCGAGCTTACATTTAAAATGGGATTTCCTATGAATGGTGCCTCAAAAGCCAAGCTTAAAAACTGGATTTCTGGAGAAAGGAGGATTTGAAGAGAAAGAGATAACAACTACCACAAATGGACTGAGTGTGCCAATTTTTGAGCCGCAGACTGTACAATTAAAAGCTGATTTAGCATTGAGTTCCCAAAGTTCTGAACAAGTGCTATACAGTGGTACCTCGGGTTACAAACACTTCGGGTTACAGACTCTGCTAACCCGGAAGTAGTACCTCGGGTTAAGAACTTTACCTCAGGATGAGAACAGAAACCGCATGACGATGGCGCGGCGGCAGCGGGAGGCCCCATTAGCTAAAGTGGTGCTTCAGGTTAAGAACAGTTTGATGTTAAGAACGGACCTCCAGAACGAATTAAGTTCTTAACCTGAGGTACCACTGTATTGGTAGCCGTGTTTCAGGTTCAGTTTCTGAAAAATTAAAACTAATGTGGGTTTGAAATAAAAAACAACACAAGTTGGGTTTTTTTTTTTTTATTACAAACCTAGTGCTGTTATTGGCTTTTAAAAAATCGTAAAATAAAGATTCATTTGCTTTCCTTTTCTTTTAGTAGCCGTTTTGTAGGGTTGCAAATCAATAGTCTCCCTCATAAGTTTTGTTGTTATGTAGCACCCTGCTTGTGGTTAACGCTTAGCTGGAATGAAATATTCAACGCAGCAATAGAGAAATTAAAATAATAATTTATTTGTCAGACAAATAAATGATAGGCACAGTGGTATATGGTTACCAAAGCTCTGCCCCCTCCAGCCCTGATGGCCAACACTTATATTTCCTCAGCCCAGCCCCCTTGCTCCTCCTTTGGCTGCCTCTGTCCAATCAGCCTGGTTGAAATTCCTATTGGCTGTTTGCTAGAACCAATCATAAAAGATACACCCACTTCCTATTACCTTTTATGGGAGACAAAGAGCTATATTTCCTTCTATCCATAAATGGCAGACAAGTAGCCATATATCTTACATTTGCCTCGACAAGGCACCTTAATTACCAGATCACCTTTTGCCCCTGTTGCCCCTGCATTCCAAAACAAATGGCTAAAACAAATGGCTCATGGTATTAAATTCTATCTAAACAGAGATCTTGGGTTCACATTCTCACACACCATCAATGAAATAAGAATCTAACATAAGAATCTAACATTTCTTACTTTCTAAATCCTTTGCATAATTACATTAAGCCAACAAATCTCATACATAACATAGATAGCTTTTTAGAAGAAAAGGCCTTTGCAAAGTAAAAAAGGAACTCAGTAAAAACAGCTTCAAAAGAAGCCTCTTCAGTTTACACCCCCCTTTCCCAGCCAGCTGCTTTTCCCATTAGCTCTTGCCCTTTAACTTTAGGAAAATATGGCTCGAGTCTGATGGGAGGCACATGGTATTATTTTCTGTTAAACAATAAATCTTACTATTTACCAACTCCTAATTAGTGTTTTTGCAGCTTGATTGTATTCTGTAATATGTAGGGTCAGTGTAACATTTGCTCCCAGCCTGTAATTTCCTTTTACAACTTTGAGAAATTTGTCTCCTGCTACTGCTATAAATCAGGGGGGCCCTGTTCAGGAGGATAAACAATTGCCAAAGTACTTAGCCAGCTGCTTTTCTGCGTGGCATGAAACATACAAACATTTGCAAAAATATCTTTAAGCTCATTTTAAAATACAGGCCTTGATCAGATGCCTCAGTTATGGAGCATGAAGATGAAATTGTTGTCAGCCCCTTGAATCCCATTTTTCTGTCCCATGTATTTTTACAAACCTGACTTTTCTTTGTTTATTTGTAATAAAGTGCAGTTGCAGCACCAGTCTAGTCAAGAAAAGTATTGCACTACTGAGGCTTTTAAGGGTTATTTAGATACTTCCTATTTGCAAGTTCATCCTGCTTTACTGCTTCCTGGTAACTGCAGCAAGGAGATTAGAGATGAATTGCCCCTTGAATTGCGTCTCTTAATTGCCCCACATGTCAGGGAAGGGCATGTTCCTGCAGAGAAGGGAGGCTTTAATGCCTTACTTTCTTTCCAACTTTGAAAGTAAAGTAGCACCACAGCCACAATATACAGTCATTGGTTTTCGAACAGCTTAGTTCTCAAACGTTTTGGCTCCAATGAGAGCCAGTGTGGTGTAGTGGTTAAGAGCGGTGGACTCGTAATCTGGGGAACCGGGTTTGTGTCTCCGCTCCTCCACATGCAGCTGCAGGGTAACCTTGGGCTAGTCACACTTCTTTGAGATCTCTCAGCTCCACTCACCTCACAGAGTGTTTGTTGTGGGGGAGGAAGGGAAAGGAGAATGTTAGCCGCTTTGAGACTCCTTCGGGTAGTGATAAAGCGGGATATCAAATCCAAACTCTTCAATATACAGTCGTACATTGGTTTTCGAACAGCTTAGTTCTCAAACGTTTTGGCTCCCGAATGCCACAAAACCCGGAAGTGACTGTTCCGGTTTGCGAACTACTTTTGGAAGCCAAACGTCCGATGGGGCTTCTGCAGCTTCTAATTGGCTGCAGCCAATCAGAAGCCGTACTTTGGTTTCTGAACATTTTGGAAGTCGAATGGACTTCCCGAATGGATTCCGTTTGACTTCCAAGGTATGGCTATATGGCCTAGCCTAGTGATGCCTCACTCCCTAGAGAATTATGAACAGGTAAACTCTTGTTCTCACCATACCAATGCCCTAAATTTTAAAGGCTGCCACTCCAACTTTGGGCATGCTTTTCAATGCCAACTCTTCCGGCCTGCAGAACACAGGAGCATATTGTGCTTGAGCAAAGTAAAATAAAATAAGTGCAGGCCCATATTGTCAGTGTTGCCCCACTTCCTTACCTGTTCAGGTGTCAAAGCAGCTTCAGCAAACTCAGGGTTTTTTTTGCATTCACTTTGCATTGTGGGAAGGAGCCAGACAGGTTCTTTTTTCAAACTGATCATTTCCTTTTTGGGGAAGCTAAAGTCACAGGTCTGTTCATTTCATCCCTCATGCTAAATTCCTGGTCTACTGTTATTTCCAAGAAACACATTGGCGGTTGCATCATCTTTTTTTTTTTTAAAGCAAGAGGAAAATAAGAACACCATTCATATTTAGAAGTAGCATTTTACAAGGTTTGGTCCTTTGTATTCTGATTTACTGCATTAAAGTTGCCCTTGCAATAATCCCAGTGGAGCAACTGCAGGAGATTAGGAGGCGGGCTTCACTTATTCACAGACAGCATTACCCATAAAAAGACAGTTTTAACAAGCTAGTTTATAGTTGGCCAAGTTTTACCCTTCGATTTAAACAAAGCTCTCACAGGCAGGAGTCACTGGATGGGTGATGCAGTCAGACCACTTGGTAAACAAGTGGCTGCAAGTTTACTTCCAAAAAATATAAATTATTCTAAGTGGTCTTGGCTCAGAAGCCCTCTGGCCAACAGAGTTCAAAGGAAAAGAAGGGCATATCCTCCAAATTACAGAAGCCGTCCTGGTTTCTGATTTGATTCCAGAATGTCCCGGTTATCCTTTTTCCTCCCCTCCACATCTAGGAGAACAATTAAAAGAGGTGGGTGCGCACTGAAAATAAAATTCCTGTACCAAATGAAGGAAATGGCAAGCTGGTCTACAAAGCTCTTCCTATAATTTTGAAGGAAAATGTCACCAATCCACTTTAAATTATTTAATTGCATTGCTTTGGCAGCCATCCATTTTTAAAGAAATGTGTGGAGTGTTTATTCCTTTATTGTAAATGGAGCCTTACACTAGGAAATAAGTCTCACTGTATTCAATAGAGATTACTCTCAGGTAACAACTGTGCAGCCTTACACTGCAATCCTAAGCATTTTTACTCAGAAGTAAGTCCCACTGAGTTCAATAGGATTTAGTCTCTGGTATGTTCCTGAT
Source organism: Podarcis muralis (assembly GCF_964188315.1). Classification (NCBI taxonomy): domain Eukaryota; kingdom Metazoa; phylum Chordata; class Lepidosauria; order Squamata; family Lacertidae; genus Podarcis; species Podarcis muralis. The sequence continues at coordinate 97,160,619 of NC_135656.1, forward strand.
TAGTCTCACAATCTAATGCTTGCTGGGTAGCTAATAATTCTTATAATCTTCACCCAAAAGTGTGCTTGTTGCCACTGAATTGAGAAGAACAGTTGCCCTTGGAAGAACACATTCTGATGCTGAGTTAGACCATTGTGAGAGAGGTAGGTAGCCGTGTTGGTCTGACGCAGTCGAAATAGATATATATAACATAAAAAAAGTCCAGTAGCACCTTAGAAACCAACTAAGTTTGTTCTTGGTATAAGCTTTTGTGTGCATGCACACTTCAGATACACTGAAACAGAAGTCACCATACCCTTATATATAGTGGGAGGGTGGGGTGGGGTTTTTCTCAGGAGGGTAGTAGGAGATGGGTGATTGACTAAATGGGTATGGTAAACCTGTTGACGACAGTTAACGACTGCAATTAGTCCTACAGGAAAAAGCAAGGCATAGTACGCAGATGATTAGCATATGTAATGAGACAGGAATCCAATATCTCTATTAAGACCAGGTTCATTGTGAGAGAGGTTAGTTTTACCTGACTGAGGATGTGTCTTTGCCTTCCTTTTCTTGGTGTGTTTTTTAAACCCTGAAGAACTGTATGGACACACATGGGTCGCTCATTGTCCACATGCTTTCCTCCACCAGCAGTTGCTGTTGCTGTGAAGGGTCACTGTGCTTATTTCACATACGTTCAAGCTCTCACTTTGCTCAGCAACGCTAAGACGTTTGTGTCACCACCAATTACTACTACTTCATCAGGCAACAAAAGCTGTACAACGAAGACACCAAACACACCTCTGCGGGTTGTGTTCAGTTGAATGTCTCAGTGGTGCTTCTGAGTACATGGTTGACACTTTTATCAATTTATCAATTCCTGAAGTAACTGTGACAGAAGCATGCGTGTGAGAAAACATGCGAGCGCTAGAAACTTGTACAAAGCCATCTTGGCACTTCGTACTGAAGAGGGCGCATTGGAAAATAGAAAATAATAATAATATTTCAGTAATAAACTATTAACGGATGTGGGTGACGCTGTGGGTTAAACCACAGAGCCTAGGACTTGCCTCAGAAGGTCGGTGGTTTGAATCCCCGCGACGGGGTGAGCTCCCGTTGCTCAGTCCCTGCTCCTGCCCACCTAGCAGTTCAAAAGCACGTCAAAGTGCAAGTAGATAAATAGGTACCTCTCCGGCGGGAAGGTAAATGGCGTTTCCGTGCACTGCTCTTGTTCTCCAGAAGAGGCTCAGTCATGCTGGTCACATGACCCAAAAGCTGTACGCCGGCTCCCTCGGCCAATAAAGCGAGATGAGCGCTGCAACCCCAGTCGGTCATGACTGGACCTAATGGTCAGGGGTCCCTTTACCTTTACCTTTAATAAACTATTAACAATTCAACACTAATAATTTATTAATAGTGATCTAATAATGAAACAATAATTATTTATATTTTGTATTATTAACAATAATAATTTGTAATACAAACTATGTTAAATATTAAAAAATGAGAACAGAACCATACAGCTACAAAAGGAGCCCCCATGTCAAGTATAGCCAGTTAGCATTTGTCACAACAAGAACAAGATATTGCTTCTCAAATTTACTCAGGTCTGCTTTTGATGGACCACCAGAGATTAGGGGCTCCACAGATGCAGTTTCTAGGAAGGCATCACTTTGGTGGGGGTTTTTCGTTTGTTTTTGTACTTCTTACAGCACAGCTAAGAGACTGCTCTCAGCTGACCACAAAGACTTCAACAGGACATAAGGAAGGAGATGGTTTCTAATGCAATGTTATTGGAAGGATAGATTCAGAGATGCCACAGAGCAATGTCACAATAAAAATAAACCCAATGAGAGAGATGATTACTGTGCAGAATACTATCCACATCTTTTCAGGACAGGGGATACCTTAATTAATATGTCTAGAGAAGGCAAAATAAAATAAAATATGTATGACACACTGCAAAGCTATACATACATACATACATACATACATACATACATACATACATATTCTAATGACCAGTGTTCCTTTGAGATAGTTCCCCATTTTACAGTACTCTGTATTTTTATCAGAAAGAGCTTCAAGCTCTTCTAATGGACACTCAGCTTTATTGTTTCATTGCCAGGGGTATTTCTGATTGACACTTCCCTGCTGCCAGTTAAAACTGATCTGCAGAGACTGAACACGTCGAGCTGCTTTACGCTGAGTCAGATCATGCTGGTGAGTGAACCTGGAACATTCTGCATGCAGAACATGGGCTGTCCCACTGAGCTATGACTCCTCACGTGATAGCTTCAACCAAGACTAAGCAGATTCCAGCCTCATCAGTTTGTGAATGGAGGGAGAAGTGCTATGTTGGCCACAGAAGTGATTAATAAATGTAGGCCTGGATAGTCGCAATAAAAGACATATTCTCCTCAAATGGTTGGTTTGGACCAGAGGTGAGGAACGTTCTCCAGCCCAAGGGTCACAATCCCTTTGAGGCAACGGTCTGCTGGCCACTGGTCAGCTGCAGGCAGAGCCCAAGGCAAAACGGGGATGAGAAATGTTGATTTCTTCACACACCATCCAGGAGGAACATAATAAAAGAAACATGGTTGAAGTTAAAGGACACATTCCAGCCGGGCAACAGCATTCAAGAAGGGTGGAAATCAGGGCTGGTGAGTGACATGGCCTGGAGAGAAGGGGTGTGGCTCTGAGGGCCAGAGAGGCCTTGAGGGCCGCATTCAGCTCTGGACTCACCCATCCCTGGTTTAGATTCAACTTGCATGGGAAGCACACCCACAGTCCTTTGTGTTTTGTTTGTTGATCTCTCCTCCAACATCCAACCCTTTCCTTTGCTGTTTTGTAGCCACTTAAGATTGAAGATTATTTTTCTTTTAAAAAAAACAAAACTTTATTGAGATTTTGCTGTCCTAAACCTCTTTGAGCCCCTTCTTAGCAATAACAGGTGGCATTCATTTTTGCATTTAATCGGCGCTAGATAATAGCCACTCTTGCCTCCTGCTAGATGGCTGTGCTGCAAGAATAACAGGTGGAGGATCCCCCTGTTGAATTGGGTGGTGCAGACCACAGCAATGCAACACACTGTCATTTCAGTGGAAATATTTCTACAGAGCTTCCCAAATATCCATGCATGCATGCAAATCGATGGAGGCGATGGTACAGCCTTGGGAATTACTCAGCTAATGAAGATTTCAACACTGGATGCAACTACAGTTACTAATGGCATGGAAGTAAGAATCGATTAGGTTCCTCTTAAAAAGGCGCAGATCAATAATAGCAGTGTTTTCATTTCTGAACAGTATACAATTAATTCAAAGATGCCCTGGTTGCCAGGGTCTTCCTGGAGCCTTGAATTATACACATTGTCAGAACTGGATGGAAGATTTCAAACTCAAGAATTCTTGAACTGCAAGCGAGTCTCCTTGTCTGAAGCACAGCAAGCAACTGGAGCTTATTCATGGAGGACAAGCTATCAGAGGCCACCAGCCAGGATGTTTATATCAGAGAGGGCTTCTGCATTCATGTCTTGCTTGCTGGTTTCACATAGACATCTGGTTAGCTGCTATCAGAACAGGTTGATGGACAAGATAATAATAATAATAATAATAAATTTTATTTATATCCCGCCCTCCCCAGCCGAAGCTGGGCTCAGGGCGGCTAACAACAATCAAATAACCAAATAGTTGAATAATCACACATTCTAAAATATATCATTATAAAAATTAATTAAAATCAAATTGATGGCAACCAAAATACTGTGCAGGTTGCCAGAGGAGGGGGGTCAGGCTGCGCCCCAACCAAAGGCCTGGTGGAACAACTCTGTCTTGCAAGCCCTGCGGAAAGATGTCAGGTCCCGCAGGGCCCTAGTCTCTTGTGACAGAGCATTCCACCAGATTGGAGCCACAGCCGAGAAGGCCCTGGCTCTAGTTGAGGCCAGCCTAACCTCTCTGAGGCCTGGGACCTTAAGGATGTTTTTATTTACCGACCGTAGGTTTCTCTGTGGGGCATACCAGGAGAGGCGGTCCCGTAGGTACGAGGGTCCCAGGCCGTATAGGGCTTTAAAGGTTAAAACCAGCACCTTAAACCTGATCCTATACTCCACCGGGAGCCAGTGCAGGTGGTATAGCACCGGGTGAATGTGATCTCGCAGCGAGGACCCCGTAAGGAGTCTCGCTGCGGCATTCTGTACCCGCTGGAGTTTCTGGGTCAGTCTCAAGGGCAGCCCCACGTAGAGCGAGTTACAATAATCCAGTCTGGAGGTGACCGTCGCATGGATCACAGTGGCTAGGTCAGGGCGAGAGAGATAAGGGGCCAACTGCTTAGCTTGGCGGAGATGAAAAAATGCCGCCTTTGTTATAGCTGTAATCTGCGCCTCCATAGAGAGGGAGGTATCGAAGATTACACCCAGACTCTTAACGGACGGTGCTGGCACCAATTGCACCCCCGCAAGAGATGGGAGTTGCCCCCCCGATCCCATATCGTCCCGCCCCAGCCAAAGGACCTCTGTCTTCGCAGGATTTAACTTCAACCGGCTCCCACGTAACCATCCAGCCACAGCCTCCAGACATCTGGTCAGTGTGTCTGGGGCCGAGTCAGGATGGCCATCCATCAACAGATAGAGTTGGGTGTCATCAGCATACTGATGGCAACCCAGCCCGAAGCTCCGGACAAGCTGGGCGAGGGGGCGCATAAAGATGTTAAAAAGCATCGGGGAGAGAATCGCACCCTGAGGCACTCCACACACCAAGGAGTGGCACGATGACAATTCCCCCCCAAGCGCCACCCTCTGTCCCCGACCAGAGAGAAACGAGCGCAGCCATTGAAGGACTGTGCCCTGAATCCCCACGTCGGCAAGGCGGTGGTCCAGGAGTTCATGATCGACCATGTCAAAGGCTGCTGACAGATCTAGAAGAATCAGCAGCCCCGACCCACCTCGATCCAGCTGCCTGCGGAGATCATCTGTTAGGGCGACCAGAGCCGTCTCGGTCCCATGACCAGCGCGGAAGCCGGACTGGAATGGATCCAGAGCAGATGTTTCATCCAGAAACCTACCAAGCTGTTCAGCAACCGCTCTCTCAATCACCTTACCCAAGATAGGCAGGGCTCTTATATACTTTAGTTCCTGACTGAACCTTGCTAAAAGAAACAAATGCAATTCAAATACAGCCGGCACCTTCTGCTTTCCAGAGACTGATGGCTGTGTCTCACAGCATAAATAAAGCCCCACACATTTGACTTACTGAAACGTTCTCTGCCATTTTGTGAGCCTGAATTATAACCGCAGCATTGATTGATTTAAGAAAGAAGAGCCTTCCTAGAGCCAATGACCTATTTCTGTACCTTTTCCAGCTCTACAGTGTACTTTTTTGAGATGCGGGGACCTGTACACAGTATCCCAGGTATGGTCACCCCATAGATTTGTATAAACCTCCCCATGGTACTTCACTTGACCAGTTCATGGTGAATATCAATATTCTGCCTTGCTAAGACTCTTCTGTCCTGTAAGCTGCTTGGTAATTTGACTCCATAAGTATTGCTGCAGCATCAGACAAAAGCAGCAGCCAAAGCAAGTGAAGTTGGATCTGAAACCTGAACCGAAAACAGAATACAGTGGTACCTCAGGTTACATACGCTTCAGGTTACATACGCTTCAGGTTACAGACTCCGCTAACCCAGAAATAGTGCTTCAGGTTAAGAACTTTGCTTCAGGATGAGAACAGAAATCGGGCTCTGGCGGCGCGGCAGCAACAGGAGGCACCATTAGCTAAAGTGGTGCTTCAGGTGAAGAACAGTTTCAGGTTAAGAACGGACCTCCGGAACGAATTAAGTACTTAACCCGAGGTACCACTGTAGTCCTCTTTCTCCCCTTCCTTTAAACTTATTCACCTCAGTCTTGCACATGGAAATGATGCATATACAGAGGCACATCTTGATATTCACCGGAAGCACCCTGAACTTAATGAATGTGTATGAAGCTGTTAGGGGAAGTCATTCTCATCCACAATCACTAGTCACATGCACCAAAGAATGACTAGATCAGGCCTGGAAATATTATATGCCTTTGAGTTTTGAGGCATGGTCTATACCTGACTTCCTTAACAGGGTGCCTTTCAGGCCTGTTTGGACCACAACTCCTCTCATTCCTGACCATTGGCCATGCTGACTGGGGATGATGGGAGTTACAGTCTAAAATACCTGGAGGGCACCAGGTTGAGGAGAGTTTACTTACCTAAAACACACACACAGATGAGGTGATTTTGAGGTGAGCAGAGGGATGTCTTAAACATATGTAGTGGTGGCTCCAGACCTCTAGTCAGCCTACAAATTCAGGGTGGGGGCACAAAAACATAGGGGGGGGAGTTTATGTGTTCTGCAGGCCTTTTAAAGGCAAAATTGTGAACTATTTTTTATTTGACCCCTTTTTTGCAGCTGTACATCCATTTTTTTAAAAAAACTAAATCACTAAGCAACTACTACGGTTGTTACATTTCTTGTCATCAATTAACAAAAAAGTTTTGAAAAACCCCATTAATAACAACTCACTGGTGGAACACCAAGAATAAGCTACAAAGGAGTATTATTTTCATCTATAACAAAAATTTTATTGTCTTCAGTGCTGTAAAATGTAGTACAAGTTCATCAAAATCCAAGGGTGGTATTAAGTGCTAGTGCTGCTCATTGAAGTTAACTAGACTTTAGTGGGTTTATTCTAAGACATAGTTGAATACAAACCCAGTGATGTCCTTATTATAACTTAAAAGAACAAGATCAGCACTGACAATCCCTGTGGACCTAAAACTGATGTTAAAAGAGAAAAAGAGGCTTTTGACGGTTGCTGTACTACTACGAATTGTCAATGCAGCCTCAACCAAAACACTGAGTCCAGGAAATACAGGACCACATTCTGTGAGCTCATCTGCATGTTGCACCAATGATGGACTTTCTTTCATAAGGGATTTTGCCAGCTCAAGCTCTGATTTTAAGTTGTCTAGCTTAAACCACAGAGCCTAGGACTTGCCGATCAGAAGGTCGGCAGTTCGAATCCCCATGATGGGGTGAGCTCCCGTTGCTCGGTCCCTGCTCCTGCCAACCTAGCAGTTCGAAAGCACATCAAAGTGCAAGTAGATAAATAGGTACTGCTCCGGCGGGAAGGTAAATGGTGTTTCTGTGCGCTGCTCTGGTTCGCCAGAAGCAGCTTAGTCATGCTGGCCACATGACCCGGAAGCTGTACACCGGCTCCCTCGGCCAATAAAGCGAGATGAGCGCCGCAACCCCAGAGTCGGCCACGACTGGACCTAATTACCTTAGCTTTTAACAACTGAGTTGTGGATCAGTATTTCACATAGTGGATTCAAGTTGTCCTCAGCCCATGCTGGAACAAATGCTTGCATGCTGCTAGCATCACAGTATTGCCTCTCCCCTTGGATCTGTTTTCCAATTCATGAGTCAATAACACTGGTACAAAGGCCTCCTGAACTCTGGTCCATTTTCACTCCGTCAAAATTAACACCATTACCATGTGTGATACTATCAGAAAACTTTACTAAGATGCTCTGATGGTGCTATGTGGGAAGCAGATTCACATTTTTCTCAGCTGCTTCAAAAGTGTTGTTTTAAAAAAAAATCCTTTCACATTTTTTGCAACAGCCTCCCAACACAATACGTAAGTTGCAATGCTGCCTTGATATACAGATCCTTCTTCTGCAGCAGTGATGCTACAGGTTTAAGATATCACAGTTGTTGTTGTTGTTTAGTCGTTTAGTCGTGTCCGACTCTTCATGACCCCATGGACCAGAGCACGCCAGGCACTCCTGTCTTCCACCGCCTCTCGCAGTTTGGTCAGGCTCATGTTTGTAGCTTCGAGAACACTATCCAACCATCTCATCCTCTGTCGTCCCCTTCTCCTTGTGCCCTCCATCTTTCCCAACATCAGGGTCTTTTCCAGGGAATCGTCTCTTCTCATGAGGTGGCCAAAGTATTGGAGCCTCAACTTCATGATCTGTCCTTCCAGTGAGCACTCAGGTCTGATTTCCTTAAGAATGGATGCGTTTGATCTTCTTGCAGTCCATGGGACTCTCAAGAGTCTCCTCCAGCACCATAATTCAAAAGCATCAATTCTTCGGCGATCAGCCTTCTTTATGGTCCAGCTCTCACTTCCATACATCACTACTGGGAAAACCATGGCTTTAACTATACGGACCTTTGTTGGTAAGGTGATGTCTCTACTTTTTAAGATGTTGTCTAGATTTGCCATTGCCTTTCTCCCAAGGAGCAGGCGTCTTTTAATTTCGTGACTGCTGTCACCATCTGCAGTGATCATGGAGCCCAAGAAAATAAAATCTCTCACTGCCTCCATTTCTTCCCCTTCTATTTGCCAGGAGGTGATGGGACCAGTGGCCATGATCTTCGTTTTTTTGATGTTGAGCTTCAGACCATATTTTGCGCTCTCCTCTTTCACCCTCATTAAAAGGTTCTTTAATTCCTCCTCACTTTCTGCCATCAAGGTTGTGTCATCTGCATATCTGAGGTTGTTGATATTTCTTCCGGCGATCTTAATTCCGGCTTGGGATTCATCCAGCCCAGCCTTTCGCATGATGAATTCTGCATATAAGTTAAATAAGCAGGGGGACAATATACAGCCTTGTCGTACTCCTTTCCCAATTTTGAACCAATCAGTTGTTCCATATCCAGTTCTAACTGTAGCTTCTTGTCCCACATAGAGATTTCTCAGGAGACAGATGAGGTGATCAGGCACTCCCATTTCTTTAAGAACTTGCCATAGTTTGCTCTGTATGACATCAATTTTGTTTCATGTTATGCAATATAAATTGTGGTAAGTACACACTTATAAAAGTCTATACAGATGCTACTAATCCATATTTAGTTGAAGGCAAAGATCAGCTACCATGGAACATTTGAGGCAGGCAGTTTTTCCACTTGTGTAATGTGCCATCATTCATATCAATGACTTTCTCAACCTTTCCTTCCCACCTCCTACACTCACAAGGATTCTCTGAACAAGACTGGCTAGACTGCCATTCTTGTTGTAGGTATGGAGCCCTGCTCATCCTTGCTCATTTCTTCATTGTGTCTGTGGATTGCCATCAGTAATGTCTAGCATTTCTTTCAGGTCTGCAACCTCATTCTGTAAACCTTTGTAGAGCTATGCCTCAAAAGAATAAGCAGCTCCAGGATCACAGATACTTCTCCTAAAGCAGAGCCAAAACCAGAAATTTGGGACCAGGGGATCTAAGAGGCTGCAAAAGTATAAATACAGCTGGCTTGGTATGCTTAAAAGTACTTAATTGCATTATTAGTGAGCAATTGAGTAGAATACTGCATGCAAAAGGAAGGTAGGAAGGAAGGAAGGAAGGAAGGAAGGAAGGAAGGAAGGAAGGATGGATTCAGGGTAGGGTCTGGGATATTTCATAGTGGGCCAGGTTCTCACAGTTTCCCCAATGGCTGCAGCCATATTTATTTGAGGGACACGGGTAGAGCTGTGGTCTAAACCACTGAACCTAGGGCTTGCCAATCGGAAGGTTGGTGGTTCGAATCCCCGCGACGGGGTGAGGTCCCGTTGTTTGGTCCCAGTTCCTACTAACCTAGAAGTTCGAAAGCACATCAAAGTGCAAGTAGATAAATAGGTACCGCTCCGACGGGAAGGTAAATGGTTGTTTCTGTGCGCTACTCTGGTTTCTCCAGAAGCGGCTTAGTCATGCTGGCCACATGACCTGGAAAAACTGCGGACAAATGCCGACTCCCTCAGCCAGTAAAGCGAGATGAGCGTCACAACCCCAGAGTCATTCGCAACTGGACTTAACTGTCACGGGTCCTTTACCTTTACCTTTTTACAGCCATATTTTAAACTTAATTTGAACCAGCAGCTGAAAAGTATTTCAGCAGCTTGCCTTCACAAGTATTAGGCCTGATTCTAAACCAATATAGTCCTGTTCTAAAACTAAGAGCATGATAAACTTGTGAACTAGGATCATGAGGAGGAGGAGAAAGCTGGTTGGATGTGTAAATGGGACGCAAACAAAGGTGCCCCATTGAAAATAATGGATAACATTCTGCAACAGTTATCCAGTCACAGATGGGGAAGGGGGTTCAAAAGAAATTACAAAGTGAAATTATGAATTTTTGAATGTGAAATTTTGTCCAGTTTCTAAGATCAAAGCAACTCTAGTGCCTGCGCAGGCACTTCCCCAAGCCCACATGGCATAATGTGGAGATTTGATGAAAGCCAGTAGTTGCCCTGCTCCCCTCAAATCTTCCACTGAAAGCTAATCTTTAAAGCTTGCCATTTCCCTTTCAAATAAAACAAAAAGGTAGGATGTGTTAATTTATGATGCCTTTTGCATGCACTTCTCAATTATTTATATTATAATTTAAATGATTAATGCCGCACTTTTAATAAACAGTTTATATTCACAAAAAGAATATAATTTGCAAAGGAGCTTGAAGAGGTGCTTGATGCTGCAGACAGAACACATGAATAAAAGATAAGTTGCGATGGCCAAAGTTTATATGACCTTCTACCAAGTTGTCAGCAGTTGTTTTCATGGGAATAAAAGTAGCTGAGGTGCTTTGGTGTTTTTTTTTAAATGTAGTGCACAGGCTGTGTCAGAATGGAACAGTCTTCTGCAAACAAGGAGATATTCTGTGTGACCTCAGGGAACAACATTGGCTCCATTTCTGTCATCAGCAAGCAGAGGATTGAAAAGGTGTTTTGATACTTGATCTACCAATGGAGTTCTTCTCAGCTATGTGAAATTGAATATTCCACTGGAATATCATGATGTGCTCTCCTGTTTTCGAACAACTGCCAGAAAGGTTCTGGAAACATGGGAAAGTTCATTCAGAATCAAACCGCACAGAAAAGAATGGTTAGTGCAAAAATGGATAAAGAGGACTGCTATAAAGTTGATTTATTTTTTTTAAAGTCTTGTCACAGGGATGAAAGGAACTATCATTTTTTGTTCTCTCAGTCTCTCATTTATTCAGTTCTTCATATTTTGCAGCAATTTGTGAGGGGTTTTTTTTAAATAAAAAAATCCTCATGAAAATTCACCAGCATTTTAATGTGAATTTCCCTCAATTTCCCCTAATATAATATTTTTTGGTATGGTATTTTTACTAATATATTCCTTTTTATACATATGTCTCCTTAATATATGCATTTTTGCAATCTTTTATTGGAGAACTGTATCACAAAACATTCCCCCTCCCCTTCCCCTCCCCTTCCCCCTTCTGGTAAGCAACAGTGACTCTGCTGCTGGGAGGTCAGGCTATTGCATGTCAGTATGTGGGTAAAACCTCAGCGCCTAGGGCTTGCCGATCACATGGTCGGCGGTTCGAATCCCCGCGGCGGGGTGCGCTCCCGTCGTTCGGTCCCAGCGCCTGCCAACCTAGCAGTTCGAAAGCACCTCCAGGTGCAAGTAGATAAATAGGGACCGCTTACCAGCGGGAAGGTAAACAGCGTTTCCGTGTGCTGCGCTGGCTCGCCAGATGCAGCTTGTCATGCTGGCCACGTGACCCGGAAGTGTCTGCGGACAGCGCTGGCTCCCGGCCTATAGAGTGAGATGAGCGCACAACCCTAGAGTCTGTCAAGACTGGCCCGTACGGGCAGGGGTACCTTTACCTTTACCTATGTATTACCTACCTAAATTTGGCTTTGTGGCAAACCAACTCTATCCAACCTCTAGCCCAGGAGATTTGGATTTAAGCTAACTACCAAAATTTCCGTTTTTTATATATGTTTCCATTTAGAAATAGCCATAGTCTGAAACCACAGGCAGTCATCTAATGCTGGCACATTTACTCTACGGTTTTACTTTTTTTTAAAAAAAAAAATGTAATTGTTTTTGTCCTCTTCCTCTGCTAAGATTTTAAATTCATCTCCTTTATTTTTGGTTTTTCTTTAAATTGAAAATGCTATAGCATTACATGCAAAGAGGAATCAATCTCTGAGGGGGGAAGAAGAGGAACCAAATATAGATTAAAAAGCTGCCTCTCTGAAGATTTTTGAAATATGAGGAGCCTGGCTCTGCATATAAGATTAATGACAGGTATGTGCACAATGCCTGGTTCAGGTTAAATGAGAGGGGAAGACGGGTCTTGTTCTTTTTTACCAGATGCATGTGTTGTTTCCAGTGCAGAGAAACGCTTGTCACCTAGAGCTACAATAAAGATACATATTGCTTTCTTATTTTCAGAAAGGAAAGAGCATGAAAAAGAGAAGTGGTAAATACAAGCTGAATCTCTATTTTCAAAAATAAATAATAAAAAAGTCATCTCCTGAAATCTTTGGACATTATATTTTGGTTAGTGGCATAATGTGAGCGTAGAATGCGGAGAAAGAAGCAAAAGGAGAAGTCATATGTAACAATGCAATCTACTACTTCATCTTAGTACAGTGGTACCTCGGGTTACAGACGCTTCAGGTTACAGAAGCTTCAGGTTACAGACGCTTCAGGTTACAGACTCCACTAACCCAGAAATATTACCTCAGGTTAAGAACTTTGCTTCAGGATGAGAACAGAAATCGCATGGTGGTGGCGCGGCAGCAGCAGCAGCAGGAGACCCCATTAGCTAAAGTGGTACCTCAGGTTAAGAACAGTTTCAGGTTAAGAACGGACCTCCAGAACGAATTAAGTTCTTAACCCGAGGTACTACTGTACCGAGTGTTCTGTTCAAATCAGATATTCTTGATGCTGCATTTTTACTTCTATTGGGTTGGGACTTGCTTGGAGTAGACCCATGGAGACCAAAGAAAAAAATCCATTCCAAACTGAAGTCCCTTTGATTATGATGGGTCTCCTCCGGGAGTCACTAAGTCGCAACACACCCCATTGTGGTTTTAGGAAGCTTTGCATCTCATATTCTTGCCTCAATTGTAATTTGCCGTAAGGGATCTTACAGAAGGCCAAATGGTGAGCTGTAAACGGGGAGAAGGGGAATGAATTAAAACAACCATAATGGTCCCAGTCCAGTAATTGTGGGTCCTGGTCCTGGACATGGATGCGTACCCACATTATCACCCAAAGAGGCATGGGGCTCAAGTAAGAATCATGGTGGAAATGTGTGTGGGCCTCCAGATGCACATTTTTTAAAGCAGGGGTTGGGTGGCCACCTGTCATGGGTGCTTTAGTTGAGATTCCTGCATTGCAGAGGGTTGGACTAAGTGACCCACTGGGTCCCTTCCATCTCTACAACTCTATGGTTCTATGCATCTGCATTGGCACAGGAATGGCAGAACCACCAAGTTGGAAAGGAACTCAAAGGTCTTCCAGTTCAATCCCATGCAGGAAACCTATGCAGGAAATCTACTGCTACGTTGCCCCTAATCTCATGGGATCAGGAGAAAGCTGTCTATTATGTAACAACTGGCTTCATTATGGGTCGCATCATACAACAGTTTCCCTTCATGACGAGAATTAAGCTGCATGAATGAAAGACTGTGTCTTGATTTTGTCTCATTTGGATTGAAATTTCATGTTTGGACTGAATTCTTACGCTTCGGGAGGTTTCATGGGCAATGATTCATAAATGAAATAAATAAACAAATAAGGCAGAGACCTTAAGAACAATTAATTGCAAGTAGTAGGAATGAATTACCACAGAGAAATATCAATAGTCTTTTTGCCATCACTACCACCCCGCAATTACTTTATTTGGTTTTTATTTAAGCAGGAACTTCCACATCCAAAGGCTAGCAGTAATTTTAATCAGCAGCAAACAATTCCATTGGTTCTTGTGGTTTGGGTAGCTGATTGTCTTGATGTGGGAGATGGCAGAGCGATAGTTAAGGGCCTCGTCTTTGCTCCTTATACTGGTCAGAGAGATGCTGAAGAGTTACTCCCTCCCAGTTCACCTATTTAAGTCTCAGTGTGCTAGGGCTTGCCTGCAGCACAAATAAAGTATTGTCAAGGAGCATAATTCACCTTGAAATCTCCTTTATATGACAGCTATGCTCATGGGCAACTCCCATTTTATTTTAATAGGGCTTTCGTAAGAGACGTTTCCCAGTATCTTTTATTGGGTCCATTATGTATTGTTTGTTAAATGAATCGCCATCCTGATTACCTGGAGCAACTACAAATTGATCTGGACCTGGAACATTCCCTCATTAGAAAACAGAACTTAAGTTTCAGGATAAATAAACAGGAGGATATGGAAAACACGAAAACACACACACACACACACACACACACTCCACTTTAACACCTAATTATATTGCTTCCATCTAAAGTGTACCTAAATGTTGCAAATTAATAGTAATTTCAGGTTTTGTTTAGCCTTGTAAATACTGCCTTACCAAAAAAATGTGTGCTAATCATGGCTCCAGCTGAGAGCTCCACAAACCACCCACTGCACACATGGAACTCCCATGAGCGAAGGCAGCCCCATTCCCCTCAAATGGAAGGTATACAGATGATGCTGACTAGACGTAAAGTGTCTTTTATTATCCTAGGCAGTGCAGGCAATAGGGGTGCAAGATATTTTACTTGCAGTTTTAAAGTTTCTGTATGTCGTAACCCACCCTGAGATCAATTAATGATGGAAGGCAAGGTATAAATCTCCTATAACAATAAAGCAAACAAAATCAGACCAGTCAATTTAACTAAAGTATATCTTAATGTCCCGAAAATAATTGTTCATAGCAGAATGGTCAGGCTAGAGTGTGCTGCACTTAGCTTTCTATCTCTGCTGATTATTAAGTGTATCACAACTGGTGGTTCAGACCTTGTAGAAATGGTCTCCTTAGTGACAGAGCTACTATTTACAAACGGTCCCAGGGGATGTTTTATGTTCACAAAACTGGTCTTCTCTCCCCCCCCCCCACAATGGTTTGGATTATGGATTGAATGAATGAATGAAACTTTATTTGCGTCAGCCGTCAGCCATAGCAACAAAAAACACTGTGATATGCACAGAACAAAATAAAAAGTCGATTATATAAAACACAGTTTAGGGTCTTGAATCAGCAGTCAAATAGTGGACCTCCCCCACAACAAACACTCTGTGAGGTGAGTGAGGCTGAGAGACTTCAGAGAAGCCCAAGGTCACCCAGCATTTAGAGGAGCGGGGAATCAAACCCGGTTCACCAGATTATGAGTCTACCGCTCTTAACCACTACACCACACTAGCTCACAGGAGCTGCAGATACACCTTCAAGGAATGCCTCGCCTGCTGCTGCTGCCACAGTGGCAGCAGTGGTTGTGGTGCACTCCTTGGAGGCTGTATCTGCCTCCTCCTCCTCAGCCCCACCCTCTTTCCACCTCTACAGCAGCAACTTGATGATTAGGAAGTGCTGCTTATCTCCTCCTCTTCCCTGGCTGGGAGAGGACCATTTTGTGGTTTGCCTCAGGTGACAAAATGTCTTGGGCCAGCCCTGGAATGGTGGCTGCAATGAATGGCTTCTTGGTTCAAGCAAAGGGATGCGCTTCCTGTAATATTCTTAAGTGAGTCCCTCATGCGTTCACCTACATGGCTGCACACCTTCCTGTTAGCTGTGTAACCCCAGCAGATTCCAACAGCTCAACATATGGTAAACTGGACTAGCTCTGGCACCAGCTCATGCTAAACTGGCACACACAAACACAATACAAATCCTGGCCACTTAGTTGGTCTCCTTTTAACCCTTTACACATATGTACCACACATGTTGTTGTACCCAGCACGCACGCACACACACCTCTGTATGAGTTTCCTGCAGCCAAGCGTGAGGAGACACATTGGAGCAAACTCTCTGCTCAATTCCTGTGGGGGAAACCTGGTAAGAAAATGTAGGAGCAAAACCTCTGCAACAAATCTGAATAAGTGAGGTGCAAAATATTGATTCAATCCATAGACTGAATGTACTGCTCTTGGCTGCACTTGAGGGACAATTCCAATACAAAAAACGCTTATGCCCCTGAGGAGATGGCAGCACTGAATCAGTGGCGCATGCCCTCCTCACGTGCACTCTTTACAAAGACCTGAGGAATGAGATTATCACGCCTCTTTTATTGACCATTCCAGGTCATCCAACCACTGCCACAGTATCTTTTCTCCTGGCAGATCAAGAGGAGATTGTTAGCCGCTTTGAGACTCTTTAGGGTAGTGATAAAGTGGGATATCAAATTCAAACTCCTCCTCCTCCTCCTCCTCTTCTTCTTTAGATCCTGCCTCACCTCACGTTGCCTCATGTGTGGGCCAGACCTGCACCATTCCATCTCCTACTGTACCTAAATACCCTGGAACAACAATACACCTAGACAGGGCTTTTTTCCAGCCAGAACTCACCAGAGCACAGTTCCGGCACGTCTCAGGTGCTCACTTTTCATCATCATCATCATCATCATCATCATCATTTTATTTTATTTATTTGTATGCCGCCTTTCGCAGTTAAAACAAGGCTCAAGGCGGCTTACAATATGAAAAGACTTACATAGTTACAAACATAGCAAAGTAATCATAAAAATAAATAAAACACATCAAAAACTACATAACCAAACTGAACAATTTCCACATAAAAATAAAGATACAAAGAAAAATCAATATCAATAACAGCAAAAACTCCTGACAAAACTTTTCCCCAAGTACCCTGGTCCTTGCAGCAGCAGTTCTTATGAAGCCTGTCAGGCCCTGCCATGGGCCAGGTGGAAAGAGGCAGGGTCTCCCAGCAGACCTTTGCCATTATAAGAGAACAAGGGAGTTCTGGTGAATTTCAGCACCTCTTTTTCTAGAAAAATAGCACCGCACCCAGGGCATGCTGGGAAAAGGAAATAGAGGCCACAAGCCAGAATTCGCCTTAGAAGTGAAACCTTAGCAACTTCAAGAAAGGGACTGATGCCACTCCCAAATGATAAGTCCTAGAGAATTTGGCACTTTCTCCTGAAAAAAACAAATCAACAAAACAGCCCCATATTCACTACTTCTGAATAGGGCAGTCTCAGTTCTGGACTACTTGGACCTCTGTGAAATGATTGACAATCCAATCTTCTGTTTTCAGTCATATAAGCAGACAGATAAGGAACAAGCCAGAGGAAGAGATAAGGGAAGCAAGAGGTTGTGAAGGGGAGAATAGAGAGGAGTACAATTTTGCGTCTCAGCTGCGCAAAAGTTAGATAAGAGTATAACACAATGTCCTTTGTCTTATAAACAAAACAGGGCCCTTCACCATTCCATATTTTAAGCTGCCTTATCCTCTTGAAATATTTTGCTGATATGGTCTATTCCCAATCGTGAATGACAAGTCTCATTTATTCATAATGACTTTCGTTTTTTGTTGCTGTCTTCCTTCTTTGAAGCTTATCAAATTAGTAAAGCTTCTCTATATAAAAAAAAAGATGTCCCATGTTCACCTGAGCCACTTTTCCACAGAAAGAGTTTTCATTTCCCACTTGGAAGCAATTTCAGTTTCTGCCACAATTAACGTATTAATCCTCAGCCCTCTGTTTTTGTGCTAGGAAATAGCAGAGCCTTGGCTGTTAATAAACAGTGGCTTAAATAGTGTTAAACAATACATTCCAGGTACCTTTGAAATGTGGGCTTGAGTTGAAACCAGCATGTGTAAACACAAAAATAAAAGGAGCTAGGAACAGAATGCCTTGGTACAAAAGCATGAAGAAAATTTATGGTTTTACTAGCTTAGCCTGCCACTGAATTATCTCTATTCAGAGCTCCTGATAAATACAAAGGTTGTTGGAATCACAGAAACATAGAACTGTAGAGGTGGAAGGGACCACAAGCGTCATCTAGTCCAATTCCCTCCAGTGCAGGAAGCATCCGAAGGCACCAGCCAAGATAGCTCCTCCAAATTCCAATTTACAAACTATTAGCATCATAACCATTAGCGCATGTCGCTCATAGGCCTATACCACTAGATAAGGCAGTGGTAGGAACCTTTCTCAGTCTGAGGACTGCATTCCGTCATGGACCATCTACTGTGGGCTGCATGCCAGCGGTGGATGAGGTGAGAGGCAAAGGTGGGCCAGGGCACGACAGCGGCCTCTTTGTTTTGTGCAGTAGGTTCTAATCCAGCCTTGCAAAAGTCAGAGGTTTCTGCAACCCCCACACCCCTCCATCCAGGTCAGCAAGAGGCATTTTCACTGCTTAAGTACAATTTACAGGTGGGCAAAAGCACTCAAGGAGGATGCACAACAGAACTGGTGAGAATTATGCCTGCTGCATTTGGTCCCCAGGCCTGAGATGGGAATGAATGACTCCTGCAAAATTTACATTGGTTGTTCCAATGCTAAAGAAAGCTAGGGTGTCACTTTACGTTTGAGTGGAGCTTCAATATTCAGTGAGAACCTAACATAATTCCTGAAGAAGAAGAAGAAGAAGAAGAAGAAGAAGAAGAAGAAGAAGAAGAAGAAGAAGAAGAAGAAGGAGATATTCTTTATACCCCACCCATCTGGCTGGGTTTCTCCAGCCACTCTAGGCAGCTCCCAACTGAATATTTAAAACATAATACAGTGGTACCTCGGGTTAAGAACTTAATTCGTTCTGGAGATCCATTCTTAACCTGAAACTGTTCTTAATCTGAGGTACCACTTTAGCTAATGGGGCCTCCCGCTGCCGCCGTGCAATTTCTGTTCTCATCCTGAAGCAAAGTTCTTAACCCGAGGCACTATTTCTGGGTTAGCGGAGTCTGTAACCTGAAGCGTCTGTAACCCGAGGTACCACTGTACAGAATTAAACATTAAAAACTTCCCCAAACAGGGCTGCCTTCAGATGTCTTTTAAAAGTAAGATAGTTGCTTATTTCCTTGACATCTGATGAGAGGGCGTTCCACAGGGTGGGCACCACTACCGAGAAGGCCCTCTGTCTGGTTCCCTGTAACCTCACTTCTCGCAGTGAGGGAACCGCCAGAAGGCCCTCGGCGCTGGACCAATGGGAAAGATGCTGCGTCACAATGCAATATCTATGGGGGTATTTTTGATAAAAAGGAAAAAAGAAAGATGGTACCCCCTACTGCCCCCAAATTAAGTTAAATAAGATCACATAAGTAAAATAGTATCTTGCTTTTACTTGACATCAAGAACAACCAAAAGCGAGACCGATAGATAACTATCCTGACTAATCCATGCAGGAATCAAAGTGAGTCTTCTGACAAAATGCTTAAGTGGTCACACTTGAGCTGCAAATTATCTGCATGAACTAGATGATAAAACTGTCCCCTCCATTAAGCTGCATGAAGCAGATGCCTCCTAAAGAACTCCTTTAACTTTCCTCAGGCACCTATTGATTATAGCCAATAGCAATTAAAAGTAGAAGACAATTAAGTTTAAAATTTAATGGCGTTCTGCTCCTGTTAATTTACTGTGCATCCTAATCAATTCATTGCCCTAGACAACAATCTATTACAGTAAATTTTTAGTTCCTCCAATGCTCCTTCTGCTGGAAATATAATGGTAATAACAATAATTAGAGCCGGGGAAATAAATAAGAAAATGGGGACATACCATAATTAAAAATTGGATCGCCCACTGCGATGACAAATGCAGTGGTTTAAAGCAACGCGTATCTTTTTGCCTGGCACCATGGTAAGCCTCAGCTTTGAATAATCTGAGATAACTTTTTAGCCCTATGCACACACAATCAGAGCGCATAATGAGCATTGATACCCTGGTAGACTCTGATGTCTTAAGTGATGGATTTTGCTAGTTATTCAGTGCCCAGCCCTAGTGGGCAACTAATTTGTATTGGGGTTCATATGTTGACTAAGCCAACACCTGCAGTGCATCATCAGGAACACAGGTTCACCCCCTTCCTCAAAAGAAAACCAAAGGCCTTTTGATTGTGACGTGGCAGCTTCCATTAGCTACCTCCAGTCTTGCTGGCTTTGGGAGCACAACCATGCACACCTTTCCAGGGCCAATGTTTTCTATCAGTGTAAGGGCATTAGAGATGTGTTGCCCAGGGATTGGGAACCAAGATGTAGGAACCTGTGGGCCTCCAGGTGTTGATCAACTCCCATCTATCCTGGCAGCAGAGCTCCCTGAGCTCCACGCACCTCACTTTCTCCCCAGTTACTCTCAGTAAGGGCCAGCAGCGCTCAGCATTGGGGAACCAGGCACACAACTGTGCTCTGCCTACATTACCCTGCTGACCGCTGCTCAGCCCCATCCAGCATTCCCAATGGTGAGGGATGATGAAGCTGTAGTCCAGCAATATCTGGAGGGCCAGAGGTTTCCAACTGCAGGCATAGACCTTGGCTGCGCCCATTTTGAAGGTTTTTTGGAGCAGTTTATTGCTTTTTGAAAAGCCCCAATCCCATCTCTGCATCTAGGTAGCAACCCACTGCGCCATAAGCACCAGATTTATTTATTTAATTAATATGTATTCATCTGAAGATCACGGGATGGTTCACAACATCAAAGTACAAAATGAGAACACAAAATACACAATTAAAATAAGAACAAAAATGAACCAATAAACCCTCCCTCCCAAAATACATATAAAAGGGCATCAGATGTCAATCAAAGGCCTGGTTGCAGAGGTCATATTTGCTTGGCACCTAAAGGTTTATAACGAAGGCTTCGAATTGGACCCAGAAACTAATTTTCAGCCAGCACAGACAGGCCAGGATCAATGTAATATGCTCAAACCGTCTTGTCCCAGTGAGCATCTTGGCCACCAAATTCTGCAACAGCTGAAGTTTCTGAACAGATTTTAGAGGCAGCCCTATATTTAACACACTGCAGTAATCTAGCTTAGAGGTTACAACAGAAATTAGCCTATGTCTATCCAAGTAGGAGTGCAGCTAGGTCACCAGCCAAAGCTGATGGAAGGCACTCCACACCACCGAGGTCACCTGAGCCTCAAGCAAGAGCGAAGGATCCAGAAATATTCCAAGCTGTGCATCTGCTCCTCCAGAGGGAGTGTAACCTCATCAAGAGCAGGCAACCTCCCATCTATCCAGTCTAGGGAATCGCCCGCTAACACTGTCTCAGTCTTATCAGGATTGAGCTTCAGTTTCTTGGCTCTCATCCAGTCCATAATTGAGGCAACGGTCCAGCATCTCCACTGCCACACCTGCCAATGTAAAGGAGAAGTAAAGCTGTGTGTCATCAGCCTATTGCTGACAGTGTACTTCCAAATTCCAGATAATCCTACTCAAGAGGTTTCATGTAGATGCTAAATAGTATAGGTGATAACATTTAACCTTGAGGAACCCCACACTGAAGGCGCCACAGGGCCAAAGAGCACTCCCCTAGCATTGCATTCTGGTAGGACCAGAACCACTGCAAAGCGATGCCACCCATCCCTAACTCCTAACAGGCACTCCAGAAGGATACCATGGTTGATGGTACTAAAAGCCATTGAGAGGTTAAGGAGAATTAACAGTGACACATTTCCCCTATCTCTCTCCCAACAGAGAGATTGTCATATAGGGCGACCAAAGCAGTTTCTATGCCCAAACCAGGCCTAGACCCTGCTTGAAATAGATCTAGAAAATCAATTTCCCCCATATGAGTGCCTGGATCTGTTCCATTATCACCCACACAAGAGCCTTGCTCAAGAAAGGGAGATGGGCAACAGCCCAGTAGTTACTGGGTTGTTCTGGCGGTTCCCTCATTGCGAGAAGTAAGGTTACAGGGCACCAGACAGAGGGCCTTTTCGGTAATGGCGCCCACCCTGTGGAACACCCTCCCTTCAGATGTGAAGGAAATAAGTAGCTATCCTATCTTTAAAAGACATCTGAAGGCAGCCCTGTTCAGGAAAGTTTTTAATATTTAACGCTGTATTATTTTTAATACTTGATTGGGAGCCACCCAGAGTGGCTGGGGAAACTCATCCAGATGGGTGGGGTATAAAGAATAAATTATTATTATTATTATTATTATTATTATTATCATCATCATCATCATCATCATCATCATCATCATTATCATCATTACTTAGATTTTCTGGATCCACAGAGGGTTTCTTGAGTTGTCATCTTACCACTACCTCCTTCAAGTAGGCAGGGACCACCCACTCTCACAAGGAGGCATTAAGCACCTTCCTGGCCCAGCCAGATGTCCCCTCTGTGTCATTGATCAAACTGCACTGTCATTTGTACTGTCTTAAACTTTCCAGAAGTCAGACAAACAAGACTGGAAGACATATAAAATTCCCTGAAGTGCAGAGCACTCCCTATCTTTTATAATTCATGTGCTGAAAATTGCTTCTATCTCCACCAATTTAAAATCTGTGCAATAGTGGGTTGGTGTTTTTGCTGAGTCTGTGGCTTAAACCAAATCCCTTGAGATTGATTTGTTTCCCAAATGTAAAGATAACTACAGTGGCTACGCATGTAAATTACTTGGGGGAAGTTGAGTGGCTTACAAATTCTCAACAGCTTGGGTGGAATTCTAGTTCCAATTATAGAACTAGCAGGGCTAAGTTCTCGAACGAGAGAGACCATAAACTGTCCAGGCATCCTACCATCTGACCTGCAAATCCTTCCCTTATCTTTAGATGTTTGGGGACACGAGGTGGTTGTTCAATGGTGAGGCAAAGGCCTATTGTAAAAAGGTAAAGGTACCCCTGCCCATACGGGCCAGTCTTGTCAGACTCTGGGGTTGTGCGCCCATCTCACTCAAGAGGCCGGGGGCCAGCGCTGTCCGCAGACACTTCCGGGTCACGTGGCCAGCGTGAGCCAGTGTGGTGTAGTGGTTAAGAGCGGTAGTCTCGTAATCTGGGGAACCGGGTACGCGTCTCCGCTCCTCCACATGCAGCTGCTGGGTGACCTTGGGCTAGTCACACTTCTCTGAAGTCTTTCAGCCCCACTCACCTCACAGAGTGTTTGTTGTGGGGGAGGAAGGAAAAGGAGAATGTTAGCCGCTTTGAGACTCCTTCAGGTAGTGATAAAGCGGGATATCAAATCCAAACTCTTCTTCTTCTTCTTCTGCTCTGGCGAGCCAGAGCCGCACACGGAAACGTCGTTTACCTTCCCGCTAGAAAGCGGTCCCTATTTATCTACTTGCACCTGGGGGTGCTTTCGAACTGCTAGGTTGGCAGGCGCTGGGACCGAGCAACGGGAGCGCACCCCGCCGTGGGGATTCGAACCACCGACCTTTCGATCAGCAAGCCCTAGGTGCTGAGGCTTTTACCCACAGCGCCACCCGCGTCCCCAAGGCCTATTGTACTTTCTTGTTATTTCCTCAGTCTCCAAAAAGCATCACGCTGGATGGCTTTAAAAGATGATCAGACAAAATCGTGGTGGATAAGGCTTTCAGTGACTACAAACCACATTCTATTGTTATTGTTGGAGGCAGTATGATTCTGAATACAAGTGGTCAGGAAATGTAGACAGTGTGCTGCTGTGCTTAGGTAGGGTTGCCATATTTTGAAGAGCAAAAAGAGGACATATCTGCAGTTATTCTCAGAACTGGAGGGCGACTGACTCGCTAACACCAAGTGGCAGAAAGAGTTAAGGCAAGGCAGAGAGAAGGAGAGAGGGAGGGAAAAAGAGGGAGCGAAGACTTTCACCTTAGGCTAGTTGAGAGGCAAGGAGTAGCTCAGGTAGGAGCTCCAGTTTGGAAAGCTACAGGTAGCAGCGGCCATTGTTGTTGTTATTGTTGCTGTTGTTGCAGCTGTTGCTGTTGTTATAATTTCCCCAAGTTTCTGTTGAGGTGAGAGGTTTTGCACCTCCTCCCATTCAGCTGCTTTTGTTTTTCCCCATGTTGGAAGTGATTCTGAAAAGCAAGAGCAGGGAATCCCAGGTGGCCACCCGGGGGTCGCTTTTCTTCTTTCCCCTCAGCTTTCTCTCTCTCCGCTCAGCTCATGCCACCCGTTTGAAGAAAAACACGCTTCCAAGACCCCTCCCATGGTTCCTCTGGAGAAACTTGGCTCCTTTTCATGTTTTTCTGTCTCCTGGAGTGAGTGAGGGTCCCTGGATCTCTTCTCCGAGCCAGTCAGGGCGGGGCTGCTGTTCCTCACCCACTTTCTGTGCCTTTTCTTCCTGAGGTAGCAGCACCAGCAGCAAAGCCCGTGGGGCGAATTCACTCGCTCGCTCCTTTTGCAGAGCCACAGTGTGCCTGTACTTGTACCCTTCTCACACCTGTAGAGTGGGGTCGCCCGCCAGTCCTGGCTCAGCCTCGCTTGCGTTACTTCTGGTGTTGCTGCTCTTCTGTTCACTCCCTGTGGCTGTGCCTCCTCCTGGATGTGGAGAAACAGCAGCAACAACCAACGCCACTGCCACTTCTTCCTCTGCAGCCACCTAGGCCATGGGCTTGACATCATATCCTTCCAACATGGCAAGCACTCAAGGAGGCTGCTGCCACCGCCACTGCTATTGGTGCTAGTGCTGCTACTGCTGCTGCTGCAGTCAATGATGATAAACTATGATACTATGGTTCCAAACAGATAAACCCAGACATTTTGACAAATTTTAAAATCTGCCCAGACACAAATTTTAACACTGAAGAAGAGGACGTGTCCAGGAAAAACCGGACATATGGCAACCCTAGTTAGGTCCTGCTTGCACGCTTCACATAGGCATCTGTTAGGCCACTGTGAGAACAGGATGCTAGATTAGATAGGCCATTGGCCTGATCCTTCAGCCTCTTTTTATGTTCTTAAGACCTTGCACCCAGAACAGATTGAAGGCTGAGTTCTGGTGAGCCTCCCGGGTCAAATTAAGCTGGAAACCGAGAAATATTCCAATGGCAAAAATTGGTGCTATGAAATCACAAAGTTGGTAGGAGTCATCTTATCCAATTCCCATAGCTTAAAATCTAGTCTATCCCTTTCTTAAAATCTTCCGTGGTTGGCAATGCCAGAATTGTTGCTGTATTAAATAATAATTTCCTGTAGATGTCTGGAAGCTCTTGGGGAAATTTGATTGTTATTTTCAGAAAGCTTGGGCCCAACATGAAACTATGAAATCCTGTGTATGGTCTTCCCATTTTTACCTGTTTTGTTTCACGTAACATATCAGTAAGCGTAAAAGTATTTACTTGAGGTTACACACCAGGGCTGTGTTTCCTGACACCTCAAGAGCTTACTGTAATGAGGAGGACAGCAAGGGATGTTCAAAAGGTTTTGGAGCAAAAATACTGCAAGAAATAAGATTAGTGGAAGTTAGGCTTGATTTAGCAAGGGCAGGGACACTGATTCTAAGGGATAACAGATGTTATAGAACAAGATAGTGGGGAGCGCAAGAGGATACAAGGAGCATTGCACATTGCAGCAGCATAAAAATAAATAGGGCTGCATCAAACTAAATCATTGCATGTGTGAAATGACTTCTGCATGCACAACTGATGTTCCCCTCCCTCTCTCCCTGTCTGCACACCCCACCATCTGCTCTGGGGGTTCCCAGAGTTCTGTTGCACTCACAGAAGTCATTTTGTGAGTGCAATGATTTAGTTGGATGCACTCCACAGAAAATTATCAGAATGTGTCCCTCAAAATCGATAAAAGCAGTGTTGATTTCAGGAGGGTTGCCAGGAAATTTGGAAGAAACGCTATTCGTACCCAAACTCCAGCAACGCCCCTAGTCCCCCCCCATATCTGTGTATCTTCATTTTAAAACTTCATTTCGTATTAGAATATCCCTCTTCTTCTTAACCAACTTTCACAGAGCTTTGATGCTTGCCAGCAATTAGCCGACAATAACTTTCCTTGGTCAATACCAGACCATTTCCTTCACTTCATAATGTGATGCCTTTTTGTCAATATTTTGAGGGAAGAGACAGCATTATTTTTTAGGGGAAACAAACTGAAGCTGCTTTGTCCTCAGAAAAGCTCCTTCTGTCTTGGGATGTGTCTATACTACAGCATGCACGCATATGTGGCTCATTGTTTCTGTGTTTTTGTACCTTCGCCCATACATGAGGAAATTCAGTCGTATGCCTCCAAAATCTACCTCCATGTTTTCTCTCCACACTAGGGGGCAATGGGATACATTCATGCTGTGTGCTGTTGTCATCCCCTCCTCAAAATCTCACTACAGCCAACCAAAGACAACCAGCCACACCCTGGGTCACCCCCAACCTCTCACCACTAAGGAAATACAACAAGCTAATAGTAAGAGAACCTATACAAGTGACGCTGACACAAAACCACACACATACACTAAGTAGTAGAATAGAAGCATAACCACCCTACCCCACATGGTGATTCCCCTTCCTCCTCTTTCCCCATCTTTTCTTCTTAACCTAATACTGCATGCAACACTAATGTCTCACAACAAATGAAACTGATCTGTAGAAAACACAACTTGAAAAAGCGACAATGCACGTATTTTTGTAAACTAAGAAATCTTTCATTAAAATATATTTTATTTTTTTTAAAATAGTATTTGCCCAACCACTAGAAACCTGAGGTCAGCATTTGCGCAGTATTTGTTTATCTGGGCAGAAACACTCTCTCTCTCTCTCTCTCTCTCTCTCTCTCTCTCTCACACACACACACACACATACACACACACACACTGTCTGATACAGCAGATTTGCACAAAACAGCAGTAAAACATTAATTTTAAAAATATGTGTGTATTGGTCCAGGCTGTAGTCAACTAAGTTTTACTCAGAGTAGATCCATTGAAATGAAAGACCATGATTAACTTTAAGTATAATGGCTTATAATGGGTCTACTCTGAGTAAACAATAGTTGAATACAACCCCTGAGGTCTTTGGGCATGCATATTTGTTTACCTGCTCAGGCACACACCTTTTATCCCCACCCCCAGCGCATGTCAGATTTGCACAAAACTGCAGTATGCTAAGGTTAATGTGTGTTGCTCCAAAACCCACAAGAATTTGGAGTCACTCAGATCCCCCCCGACTTTTAATTCCCTACCTCCTGTACCTGCAAAGGCAAGGTTTACTTTAATTTTGAATGCAGCTGTTTTGTACAATATCTCTTCTGATAGAAGAGGCTGATGGAAACAAAATGGAAGTAAGGGTGTGCGGTGACAAATTGCACCGCTGAAACATCACCAAAACCTGTCCACATAATGAGCTCCAGTGTATCTATGCTCAGGTAACAAGCAATTTTATATTGGATTTATTTCCCCTTTTCCGATTTTCCCTGGATCAGAACAATCCGAGTTTACTGTTGGAAAAACTGCATATTGCCAGTTGGATGAGGAAAGTGTTATATGGGCAACACCCTCCGAAATCAAGTCACATACCTCTTCAAATCCACATTAAGCTCCCATGTGGACGAGCTGTTGGGCTATAGCTAACATCACCAAATGTAATTATTTATTAAGCTTTCTTTCCTGTCTTTCCCAGGGGTTCAGTTTGGATTCGGATATACCCTTGCCTTATTTTATCCTCCTAGGAACAACTCTGTTAGGTGTGCTAGCATAATAGATAAATTGCTGAGTTGCCCATGGCCAACTGGGGAGTCATACAACTCAGCATCTAATTTAAATGGAGTCTCCAGCAGCCAGACTATCTACCCTGATCCCACAATTTCCCAGCCCCAGCCCAAAATACGCACCAGCAACCATTGTATAATATAAGAAAAACCATTCTGCTTCACTGTTGAGAAATGCCTGAATTTAGATTCTCAGTCTTATTTCTTCTGGTTCCCTTATTGCTGTCAATGGTTCCTGCTCTCCTGCATTCAGCTGCATACATTTTTTTTAAAAAACCAGCTGCAAAATAATCCATGCCGTTTCTCGAAATAAAGTTTGCTTCCAGCCGTGGAATTGCGTATCTTGCGGGATTTGAATAAATTGTGTCACTGTGCCGGGTGATTAAAGAATGAGTAATTTTAAGGAAGTTGGCATCAGTCCTGGTGGGCACCCTGGCATTGTTCCAATTATGCTGGGTGCTGGCACTGGATTGGACAACAGTGAAGCTTAAATGGCAATGTGGAAGTGGTGGCCGAGGATGGAAGCACAGCACCGAAATGCCCAGAGAAGTGAGTGTTCTCCTACGGAACACTGTGAATTGCCCACATCCATAGTAGTGATGTATGGAAGTGAGAGCTGGACCATAAAGAAGGCTGATCGCTGAAGAATTGATGCTTTTGAATTATGGTGCTGGAGGAGACTCTTGAGAGTCTCATGGACTTCAAGAAGATCAAACCTCTCCATTCTTAAGGAAATCAGCCCTGAGTGCTCACTGGAAGGACAGATCGTGAAGCTGAGGCTCCAATACTTTGGCCACCTCATGAGAAGAGAAGACTCCCTGGAAAAGACCCTGATGTTGAGAAAGATGGAGGGCACAAGGAGAAGGGGACAACAGAGGACGAGATGGTTGGACAGTGTTCTCGAAGCTACCAGCATGAGTTTGACCAAACTGCGGGAGGCAGTGGAAGACAGGAGTGCCTGGCGTGCTCTGGTCCATGGGGTCATGAAGAGTCGGACACGACTAAACGACTAAACAACATGCTGAAAGCTTGGGAACAGAGATAGCTTTCATGTATTAGCCGAGTGAAGGGCAGATGAATAAAGAGCAGCAGGCATACAGCCAGGACCTGCATGCATACCCTCCAACATTTCTCTGATGAAAATAGGGACGTCCTGGTCAACTACACCAACAATAATAATTTTATTATTTATTGCCCACTGCTCTGATTGGGTTGCCCCAGCCATAAAAACATAATAAAACATTAAACTTTTTTTTTTAAAAAAAACTTCCCTATATAGGGCTGCCTTCAGATGTCTTCAAGAGGTTGTATAGTTACTTGTCTCCTTGGCTCGAGGGTTGCATATGCATTGGACAAATGCCTGACTATACTGGTAGAGGCTTTTGCATACGGATCAGAACCAGGGCATCATATCACATCAAGGATCCATGAGCAAAGTCCCCAGTTCCATTTTTGGATTTTCACCCAATGCATGGAAGTTGTGGATCAGCACCAACTTGGATGCCTTCAAAAGGGGATTAGATGAATTCATGTTTTTGAAATATGCCCTGCATCAAAAATACCAGGGTGGTGAATAATAGATGTAACAAAAAAGTAGAAGGTAACACAACCACAAAATGCTATACAATACAATTGCAAAACAACATTAGAAGGTATCAATGATATAGATGGAAACTGGCCATCTTAAAAGCCTGGGCAAACAGATTTTTGGTTTAGCATTGCAAGGTTGGTGCCAGCCTCTATGTCTTGCATGTTCCACAAATGTCATACAAGAAGAGGCTATATGATATAATGTACTTTCCATATTTTAATTTTTTAAAAATAAACACATCTAATCGAAAGCAAGGAAACACTAATGACAAAAATGACAACCACACACCCCACTCCACCTGGTTTTACATTCTTGACTTCTGCCAGTTGCCCAGAAGGATTGAAATTCAGGCCAGTTCACTATAATTCTGGCAGACTGGTACCCAAAGTGCTCAGATATTTTTACCTCTTTCCCTACTGTTCTGTTCTCCTCCTTTCATTTCAGTCCTCTGAAAAATCGACCCTCACAGCCAGAACAGAACATGTAAATTTTATTATTTTGCAAATTTAATCTGAGCCCTAAATATGTGTGTGTGTGTGTGTGTGTGTGTGTGTGTGTGTACAGAGCAAGGATAGCCCTAGCCCGGAGTCTTCCTCTCCCTGCTAAGGAGCCAGAGCATGTATTTATGGCAGATAAGATCTGTTGCTATTATGTACTCCCTTCTGAGATGACTAGCAGTGAATAGACTTAACAAAGTTAAATCCATTCATTGACATGCTGCGGTTGTTGTACTAGCTTCAGACTTGTGTTACACCTAAATCCCTGTGAGGCCTGGCATGGTTTTGTTCTTCAGAGTTATTAACTAGCCCTTTGTCTCCGATGTGCACTTCCCAAACCCGATCCTTCGACCTTTCCTTCATTACATTGGATTTCTCTTTGAAAAACTTCCCTGCCACTTGGAATTTCTCCCCAGCCCTTCAGATAGAAAATTTCCAATGGGCGTTGCAGACAATTTAGTTCATCAGTCACTTGTATGACGTGTTGCTGGAAGCCTTGTTTTGTGTGGGTTTAAAGCTGGGCTGAAACTGCATGCTCATAGAACAGAGACAGAAATAGGATTCTTTTATACACAGGATACAGTTCTATCACAGTCCTTGTTATCTCTCCTACAAAGAACAGCACAACTTGTTCCAGTGGGTAAAGAGCTGAGCAACACAGGGGAAGGCCTGAGGTCAGGGACCATGACTAAAAGCAACAGGGGGCCGGAACAAGCTTTCGTTGTCCCATGTCTCTTTCTCATGGATCCAAAAGTCACCTGTCTCCAGACATCACTCAAACTTATTCATGCTGACATCTGTACCTACTGACCTTTGAAAGGCATCCAAACTTGCAAACGCCACACACCACATGGACACACATCCTTGTCCCCTGGGGAAACAGTGTGAGGAGCTGCGTGTCTCACTTTCCCTTTGGGGCATCTGCTGCCATGGTCCATGGTTTCAATGATACAGTTTGGAAAATCAGATCTGAAAAGCACATTTTCAAATTCAGCTTCTGCAAGGTCTCGGGGACTTCCAGGCATACCAGATTCCTTTGCCCAGGTGCTTCTCTCCATGTGGCTGTTGGAACGGTGATAGAGCTGAGCCCCAGGGCTTGTAGGCAACAGCAAGGAAATGGTACGGGCCACTAGGCAAGTGGGGAAGCCAGCCCTACAACTTCGCCCCACTTCCTAGCATCCTTCAAAACCAACCATAAGACATGGGGGTTGGTCCTTCCAGCTCCAGCAACTGCTCTGCACTGTTCTGTCATGGGGTTGTTGTTTTTTTAATTGACAGTTGCCCATCTGGTGGCCATGGGGACCAAGGAAGGCGTTCACTCACACCATGGTACCCATAGGACTAGGTGGATGATCCCTGACACATTGAAGTCAGCCATCTTTTTGTCCATACAATGTCCTTGAAAAGCTACTGGGGACATTGTATAGGGGAATAGGATAGCTGCCGTCATAGGTACATCATAGGAAAGACATATTTTTCTCCATTCAACTCCCCAGGAAGAAATTCTTACGTATTGTCATGCTATGCAGCCACTTTGTAAGAGCATTTTAAAACACTTGTTCTTAAAAAACTGTGCTACCATGTGATATCTTTAAACTGCTGAGACCTGTGTCCTACCATTCAGAAAAGTGTTAAATTTTCATTCTCACTGAAGTCCAAGCTGACGTCATTTTGTTTGAGATTTTATACAGATCGAATTCCTTAAGCACCCCTACCTTAAACGAAATCACAGTAGAATATCTTAATGTAGTAGCATTTAGCCCAGAGTTTCAGTTAATCCAAATTTGTGAAAACCTTACCAGTTCTAAGGATTTCAGATGTTTTGAATTGTAAATCTTTTGGGAACAACCCTCCCAACCTTTTAAATAAATTGTGGACGTGTTTGTTGATCTGAGCTCCTAAAACAAACAAACAAACAAACAAACAAAAACAAACAAACAAACGGTACTGGACTAAGTTGGAGGTCTCTTAAATGAGGGGAATGCCCCTTCCCCCCCAAAAAAAACACACACTGGGGAGGTATGTCTTGGCAGATATATATCGTATCAGATATTTCTGAACAAATTGAAATCTCCGGATTGTATCTGTAGGCAGAAAAACTCACTTTTTTCTTCTGTACTGTTGAGCATCGTCTGGTGTGTCTCTCTGTCTGAGTGTGCTAAATGGACCTCAGTGGGGAATGTTGCTCTTGTCTCCGCCTTCCTGCCCCCCTCTTTACAAATGAAGCCATCTGAATTCACAAAATCGAAAAAAATACGAACCTCCTGCTCAGTTTCCAGTGGCGCTGCAGAAGGACAGGGCTATAGATTTTCCCAGGAGTGAAAAATAATTCACCCAGTCTGCTCGTTATTCATACAGACAGTGCATTAATAATATGGGACCCTGAGATCTCTCCTTATCTAGGCCGGAGCACAGCTAGAGGGATGAGGAGCTGACTCTGTGGATTTAAAATAACATTTCCCCCCCTCTTTCTGTGGAAATAAGAATTGATTGAAAGTACTTTTAAGGAGTTTAGAGAGAGAGGGGGAAAAAACCCCCGTTCTTTGATACCATCTAAAGTACATATTAGATAAATAGAAAACTATTGGCTTTTTGACTGTGAACAATTTTCACTTGATTCAAGTGCTGATATAGAAGAGCTTCTGAGCGCAATACAAAGTATTTACTAAGGACCTCCTCAAAGCCCACTGGAGCCGATGCGCACATTCCCATTAACTTCAACGGGCTTTGAATCAGCTGCCTAAGTATAAAAATTCCTCACCATCCAAAGCTTGTCAGGAAAAATTAGGCCCAGTTGTTTCATCTGCGTGTGGGGGAAAAAAAATCTTTCTCATATGTGAGTTAGAGAGCAAACAAATTAAAAGCAACAACAAAATACTGTCTCCTTAAGGTGCAGGCACACATTGCCAGAAATGGCATTAGTCATTTCATCACCTGAGGAGAAAGGGCAAAATCACACCCCTAGCCTGTCATTAAAATCTGCTTCATCCATTCACCAGCCTCTAGTATAGTGGGGCCAGCCCTACTATTAGGGAGAATGAGGTATTATTGCTGGTTTGTTTGTTTGTTTATCCAGGTTGGGGAAGGATACTTTTGAGGATTTTCTGCATCAGGTGCCAAAATAACTTGTTTGGCCTCGGGTACTAATGCACCTTGTCGTGACGCGGGTGGTGCTGTGGGTTAAATCACAGAGCCTAGGACTTGCCGATCAGAAGGTCGGTGGTTCGAATCCCCACGACGGGGTGAGCTCCTGTTGCTCGGTCCCTGCTCCTACCAACCTAGCAGTTCGAAAGCACAACAAAGTGCAAGTAGATAAATAGGTACTGCTCTGGCGGGAAGGTAAATGGCGTTTCTGTGCGCTGCTCTAGTTCACCAGAAGCAGCTTAGTCATGCTGGCCACATGACCCAGAAGCTGTACGCCGGCTCCCTCGGCCAATAAAGCGAGATGAGCGCCACAGCCCCAGAGTCATCCACGACTGGACCTAATGGTCAGGGGTCCCTTTAGTTTTACCTTTACCTTACTATGCACCTTCTCTGTGGGAGGGCACTGTTTGTTGCTCTGCCTCAGGTAGCAACGTGTCTTGAGCTACATCTACCCAGCAACCATTACATCATGATTCCTTCATGGAGCTTTTTACATGCCTCACAGTGGACAACCTGGATATAAGGTAAGTTTCAGATGTCTAATTCCTGAAAATGGAGTAATGGTATACTCACATAGAAAGGGCCAGAAATCCCAGTTTCCTCTGCCTGCTATCTCACGCAGTGCTTAAACCAACAGTCAATCCAGTCTTGACTCTTACTCCAACTGAGAGTCGCTTTGGAGAGGTAAGTAACAAAAACTGGTACAGTCGTACCTTGGTTTTCAAACACCTTAGTTCTTGAACATTTTGGCTCCTGGACGCCTCAATCCCGGAAGTGAGTGTTACAGTTTGCAAACTATTTTTGGAAGCCAAACGTCCTGCAGCCAATCAGAAGCCACACTTTGGTTTCTGAACATTTTGGAAGCCGAATGGACTTCCGGAATTGATTCCGTTCGACTTTCAAGGTATGACTGTATTTCAGATAACTACATCACACCATTTGGGAATCTTAACCCAATGCCTATCACATTTTTAAAAAGAGAGACACGGTGTAAAATACTGGCATGGTCAAGCGAGGGGAAATCAGGCACTGTGGAGCAGATTTCAATCTTACTATAATTTGTAAGATATTTATGCTTGCATCCAATTGTATCTTTGTGCAAATGGAGTGGGTTTCTGTTCATACAATGGGTTTCCTCTTCTCTTGCCCCCTGAAGCCTGCCTGTGCCCCAGAATCTGCTTAAAAAGAGTGTTGGGAAACCCTGCAGTGCAGATCTGAAGGGGTATAACGGGTGCATGAGGGAGAAGAGGGTGAAGAACTCCTGGTGTGCAAAGTTGGATTTCACCCATTAGAGCCGCAAAGGAAGCAAATTCTCCCTTCAATGAAATACATATCCAACTCACTGTTGCAGTATCTGAAGGGCTCACCAAAGGAACCTGATGATCACATGTATATGCTTCTTTATAAATTACTTTTTATACACAATTTTTTAAAAAAATGAAAAAGAGGCTGGATTCTGGAAAAATGAGAAAGTCAGGGATAAAAATGAGGTAAGCGTTGCATGAGTTTCCTAATATAGGGTTGCTGTGTGTCCTCTTTTTCCAGGACACGCCCTCTTTTTCTGTCAGGGGGGATTTTTTTTTAAATTGCCAAAATGTCTCTGGTTATACTTTCTGGATGAGACATAGGCATAGCTGGTGGTTGAAGACTTTATTTCCTCTTCTCCTGGCCCCCTCAGCAATCTAGCACTGCTTCTACAGCCTACATATAGTAAAGGTAAAGGTAAAGGTACCCCTGCCCGTACGGGCCAGTCTTGACAGACCCTAGGGTTGTGCGCCCATCTCACTTAAGAGGCCGAGGGCCAGCGCTGTCTGGAGACACTTCCAGGTCACGTGGCCAGCGTGACAAAGCTGCATCTGGCGAGCCAGCGCAGCACACGGAAACGCTGTTTACCTTCCCGCTAGTAAGCGGTCCCTATTTATCTACTTGCACCCAAGGGTGCTTTTGAACTGCTAGGTTGGCAGGCGCTGGGACCGAGCAGCGGGGATTCGAACCGCCGACCTTTCGATCGGCAAGCCCTAGGCGCTGAGGCTTTTACCCACAGCGCCACCCGCGTCCCTTACATATAGTAGGGGTATTTAAAATGAGAGTCGTCATAGCGTCCTCTTTTTTGCTCTTTAAAATTTTGCAACAGAAACCACCCCTGTCCTTGTGTTAGCCAAGTATTCACACTATGTTCATTACAAAGTCAGGTTGCTGAACTGGTTTGCTGCTGACTTTCAAAAAACATTAATTAAATCTCGTCCACTGTAGCCACTTGAATTATTAATGCATCAACACAAATGAGACAAGAGGTGGCACAATGGGATAATTCTGAAATTTAAAATGTAACCCTGCATTGCCTGCGCACACATTACTCAACCCTTTGGCAGCTCCACTGGAAATTTAGCTGCTGTGCTTACTTCTGAATAGTTACAAGCCATTCTTTTACCAGTGACTAGGGGAACAACTCCCAAGAGATAATGCCTTTCTGTGCAACAGACTACTAGCATATCATGGAACATAAGGTAGATTTCCTAGCTGAGGAATAATTCACCCCCCGAGAAAACACCAATGAAAATACATCCATTGGAAAATACATCCACAGTTGTGTGGGGCTTCAGTGTGCATTTGGAGATCTCTGCATTGATCACTCATCTAAATCAAGGAATACGCTATACACAGCATGGGGAATTTTTGTGATATGTGGATCTTTCCTTGACTCACAGAAGAGAACATCTATGCACTTACTGGAGTCTCCAAATTATGGATGTATGCACAAGTCCCCAGGGTCATTTGTCCATTACACATTCATTCACATAAGAAAAGCTGTTAATAATGGAACCACAGAGGGAATAAAAAAAGTGATACTTTCAGCACAGATGAGATAGATCCATGTTGGTAAGTGAAGTACCGTGGTACCTTGGTTTACAAACTTAATCCGTTCTGAAAGTCCATTCCTAAACCAAGGCGTTCTTAAACCAAGGCATGCTTTCCCATAGCAGCGGGGGACTCAATTTACACTCAGCAGAAAGCAGAACATGTTCTGCTTCCCAGGCAAAGTTCACAAACCAAAACACCTACTTCCGGGTTTGCAGCGTTCTTAATCCAAGTTGTTCATAAACTAAGCTGTTCTTAAACCAAGGTACCACTGTATATTAAGAGAGGGAAATGTTTATTTTTCAAACAAACAAACAAAACCACACAGATGTCACACAAAAACAGAATCCAAACCAAGACTGAATCTGCCAGTCCAACTGATCTTGGCAATTGACTATTTGAGGATGAAATCCTAATTCTAGGATCAATAGGACTTACTTCTGAGTAGATATGGTTAGGGTTGTGTGGTCTTTCATCAATCACTTATTAAAACTTTGAAAGAGTGATCACGGCTGATGATGACGTTGTAAACCATATGGCCACTTTAAGGAAACAATCGTATATTGTTCATTGACTATAAGGACAGGTCCATGAATCCAGTGCACACAGTCCTATACTTCATACTGTAGTGGTATACTTGTAAGCTGTATACTCACACAGAACGTATGTGTGTGCATCTGTTGAGTAGGAGTCTGTGTAATCAGCACTGAGTGGCAGCAGGGGACAGCAATAACTATGCCAAGTTAAAGTGGGTTGCAAATGGCCACAAGTTTTTCACTGGCTACAGCTTCTAGAGTTTGATATTGCATAGAGCTAGAATTGAGTCACTAGACAGCCTGGCTGCTGGCGGATACTGCTGTCCAAGCCCAAATGCTAGGACAAAATTGCTGGGAATGTCAGCGATCTTGGGCCCACCATGGCACAAACCGATACTGCACAACCATCCTGAAACATTAGTGCAGGTGCCCCCCAAATGACAGCCCAAGATCCCTCCTAGGGATCCCTCCAGTGAGGAGCAGGATCCATTTACCTATGGATCCAGTCCAATCCCTCCGGTGCTGGCAATGAGAAGTTCTGAGGGGAATACAGAGTGATGCACTTAAACAACCATAAAACCATGTTGCTTTGAGAAAGCCGGAAACCTTGAATCACTGAGCCTAATGGTGAATGTGTATAAAATTCTGTCCTGGCCTGATAGGCTATGGAAGGGTGGGAGTTCTGACAACCACAGTGTCAAAGCCAAGCCTCCTATTTATGTTCTGGGCATGGACCATTAGAAGAACAGTCCACCTCAGGCCCATTCCAAAGCCACCCTCCCAGAAGATACCCTGCACAGTGCAGGTGGCAGGAAGCTGTCCCAGTAAGCTGCTGAAAGCAAACCAATATAGATTCCACTCATTCTTATGCCCCCTCCCACCACTGCTTCGTTAGCATTCATTTTTGG
Organism: Podarcis muralis; assembly: GCF_964188315.1. Taxonomy (NCBI): domain Eukaryota; kingdom Metazoa; phylum Chordata; class Lepidosauria; order Squamata; family Lacertidae; genus Podarcis; species Podarcis muralis. The sequence goes on from NC_135656.1 coordinate 97,197,451, forward strand.
AGCATCCTGAAGTAAAAATTGCTTCTGCGGTGTGCTTTTAAGAAATAAAAATCAGCAACGGAAGAGGGCACAGTTTGTAAGTTCAGCAAATTGAGAATAACTGAGCCATCAAAACTTCGTTTTTGTAGATGCTCACGGTAGCTTGCAGAGGTCAGCGAAGTCAGGAAGGATGACCAGGTCTGATGCTGTCATGTGTTAGCAGTGAGGCCAGCTCAGGATCCAACATGTCCTGGACCACATCAACCCCTTCCCACTCACAGAACACCCCATTTCAGGGATTTGCCTTGGCTTCTATCAGTAGTGATCCCCTCCACACCACAGCGAGAAGGATTTCGATCGCTCTGTTAGTGTAATTTCATAGAATTTGGACTTGGAAGGAACTTAAAGGGCCATCTAGCCCAACCCTCTCCAATGCAGGAATATTTCTACTTGCCACATTTGTTATCAATACGGAATATTATTACGATCCTTTCAGCTTGCTTTTTAAACAAAATTCTTCCAACTATAGGCCATGCTGGTGACTGTATGCAACAGCAGCTCTATGTTAAGACTTCTGACTTTCCAAATATTTTACACATCTCCTTGGGTAAGCAAGGTTGTATCGTAAAAGTTTGCACATATTCATAATGCCATACGCTGAGCCAGCTACTTGCCATCAACACACGACGGTCTGTTCCGCGTCGTCCCGGCCACTTTCCCAGGTAGACAGGAGCATTTTACTGTTTGTGATCTCTCTTCAATCCGATTCTTATTACAACATCTGTGTGCTGCTATAACTTCACACGTCCCTCCTTCTGGCAAGAAAGAGAGAAGATGGACACCATGATTAGGATGGAGTACTCTGGATAGGTAAAACAAAAAGAAAAGAAAACCCAAACACCTGAGCGTGATACTCTCTGTCAGTCTTCACCCATCTGGTTCCCTCCAGATGTTTTGGCCCACAATTCCCTTCAGCTCCAGCCAGAAATGTCTGAAGGACACCTGGTTGATGAAGGATGTGTTGGTAGGGAATAGAAGCCAGAATTTTAAAATGTTATCTGTCTCTACATCAACGCAAGCATCTCATGACACACATTTTTTCCAGAGCTCTAGATCCAAGAAGAGGTGTAGAGCAGGTGAGAAAGGACACTGCCACCTCCAGGTTCACACTGCTGCCCATTGCAGTGCGGCAATGCATATAATAGTGACTTGTGCAACTGCAAGTGAACTATGAGCTGAGCAGCCAACTTCCCAGCAAGCTCACACTTCTCGCTTAAGGTTAGATCAGGCCTCCTGACCCTACTGGTTTCAAACACCAATAGCACAATGTGTTGACATGCAAGCCTTATTTTGCAAACTTAGGAAGTTTCTGATCTCACACTTGTATGTGAAATAGAGGGAAATTAGGCAGGGCACAGGGTTTGTGCACCATCCATAAATTCTGCGTGACCCAAGTTCAAAATGCATTAAGCGCATAATTGCTGGGTGATTAGAAGTCCAAATATGCTTGGTTGCAAGTATTTGTTTGCATCGTTGGTTTGCAGCACTGAAAAAACAACAAATGACAAATCTGCAACACGTACAAAATGACCTATGTACAAAATGACCACTTAATTTGCAAACAAAATGAATTTGTCATTTAAGTTGCTGAAAAAGAAATTGGATTCATTTACGCAGTGCTTTTTTTTCTGGGGGGATGCAGGGGTATGCATACCCCTAAACATAATTTTTTAAGAAAAAAAAGGACTGCCTTTATGTAATTAATTAAAATGTAGTATCTTCCCAGGGCACCTTAAAAAATAAAACTGCATCAAATATAAAGCAATATATATAATCATAACAGCTACAGTACAATTGTCTTTTGAGGCTGCAAGGGAGGAATCACTCTGTCGCTCAGGTCCTATTTGTAAGCTTCCCATAGGCATCTGACTGGCCACAGGGTGTTGGACAAGGTGAGTCACTGGCCTGATTCAGAAGGACTCATGTTCTTATTCCAAATCCCGCCATTTCATTTCTGACCGCAGATGGTTGTTGCAATTTAAGGATACAGTGGTACCTCTGGTTACGAACTTAATTCGTTCCGGAGGTCCGTTCTTAAGCTGAAACCGTTCTTATCCTGAGGTGCGCTTTCACTAATGCTGGGGCAAAGTTCGCAACCAGGAGCAGCTGCTTCCAGGTTAGTGGAGCTCGTAACCTGAAGCGTTCATAACCAGAAGCGTTTGTAACCAGAGGTACCACTGAAAAGAAGCCACCACCTTCTCACTAAAAGAAATCTTCAGCAAAAATGTTTTTAGAGCCTGCCTATATGATATCAGTGACTTTTGTTTTTGTGTATTTATAAGTAGCTTTTTATTTATTTATTGGTCATTCGCCCTCTGTGTGTTTCTATTTCAAAATTGGAAAGTTTTGAGGCCAGTCTTAGGATTCATTTTTTTGGGGGGGAGGGTTAGAAATGTATTCTAAGGTCAAGCTAGGGAACGTTCAGCTGGGAAATAAGCCTTCACTAACATTATCAGAATCAAGAAGCTGACGACTACTCTTCCCAGACTCTAGGGGCACTAGAACTCCTCATTTCTCAAATCTTTTAGAGCTGGAGCCTCTGTCATTGCACATCGTTCTGAATGCAAATCTAGAAGCATTTTCTAGATAAAAACTGATTATTAATATTTCTCTCAGTCCTGTACTGCAGTAAATACGCCGCAATGTGTTTGGAAGCTTTGTTCTGGTGGGGAAAGTGCTGTTATGCTCAGGTCTTGGATTTAGGCTTCCAGTGGACATCTGGTTGGTCAGTGTGAGATGCTGGAGCAGAAGGGCCAGTGGTCTGATGCAGCCTGCTCCTCTTGTATTCTTAAGAAGACTGTACCCTCAACTAAAAGCATCTCAGTCAAAATTCCAAGAGTCACGAATCTCTTCCTGTTCCCTTCTTGCTATGAGAGACCTGAATGGAATAACAGGGCATAACGGTGATGGCCTTTTGTCTAGCTCACTGCCTTTTTGCCTCAGAAAAGAGCTGCGTCAGGGCCGAGTAAATATGTTTCTGCACCATACAGGAAACGGCTCCTCTTGATGAGAGGAATTAAATATTAACAATGGGGTCCATTGTGCCTTCTTCAGCTTGCAAGCTCATCAATACCGAGCCCCAAGAGTACATGACCTAAGGTCTTTTACCTTAACAGACATTAACCAGCTTTGATTGACTCATCCCTGAAAGCTGAAGGTTTGAATATTTAAAATTGCATAAAGCTTTCCCACACATTAAGGGGTCGTTCTTAGCTGGGAGTCTCCTTGTGTGACATTTAAAATGGCTGGATTGGCTTCAGGTACTTTTTCAAAGACTACTTTGTCAACAGAATATTGCATCAAAATGAGGCGTGCAGGGGACCAGTTTGATTATTGTGACATGAATGGCATTGGGGAGATACTCCCTAACAGATACTCTTTGCCTGATTGATTGAAATGTATGCTTTGCAGCAGTGGCGTAGCGTGGGTTGTCAGCACCCGGGGCAAGGCAAGTAATTTGCGCCCCCTAACCCATGGATTTGCGCCCCCTAACCCGTGGATTTGCGCCCCCTAACCCTAACCCCCAGATGTTGCGCCCGGTGCGGCCGGGCCCCCCCCTGCACCCCCCATGCTACGCCACTGCTTTGCAGCCTTCTCTCTGCTACTGCCTTGAACTATGACAGCCTCTAGAATCCTCTCTGGTGCAAGTCCAGTTTAGAAATGAAGAACCCCTCCAGAAATTACCCACCACCACAAAGCAGATGGAAAAGACACACAAGCCTCCTCATGGTCTTCTCCCCATTATCCATGGTGAGATGGATAATATTTCTATGCAAATTATAGTCATTTAAATTTTGCATCTGCACATATAAATCAGCACCTGATTATTTTTTTTAAAAATCTCTGTCCCTGCCTTGTCTTCTTTTCCACAATTCTGGCTAACCCCAAATTGGCCACAGTGAGTGTTTTTTATTGTTATTGCACCTTTCATTCGAAGAAGGAAACTGCATCACCAGACTCTAATCTGGCTCTGCTGTCCATCACACCTCCAAGGAGCTCAAAGTAGTGTGCATAATTCTCCTCCTCCCCATTTTACCCCCATGACAACCCTGTGAAGTAGGTTAGGCTGAGAGTGAGTGACTGGCCCAGGGTCACCCAGGGAGCTTCATGGTTGACTGGAGATTTGAACTCTGGTCTCCCAGGTCCTGGTCTGACACTCTAACCACTACACCACACAAGCTCATTTGACATTTAGATACTTCTCAGAGGGTCTGGTTCATTGTAAAAGGTAAAGGGGTTGTGGCGCTCATCTCGCTTTATTGGCCAAGGGAGCCGGTGTACAGCTTCCAGGTCATGTGGCCAGCATGACTAAGCCACTTCTGGCGAACCAGAGCAGCGTACGGAAATGCCGTTTACCTTCCCGCCAGAGCAGTACCTATTTATCTAATTGCACTTTGACGTGCTTTCGAACTGCTAGGTTGGCAGGAGCAGGGACCGAGCAACGGGAGCTCACCCCGTCGTGGGGCTTCGAACTGCCGATCTTCTGATCGGCAAGTCCTAGGCTCTGTGGTTTAACCCACAGCGCCACCCACGTCCCCTGGTTCATTGAGTGGCATATAAATGTGTGTGCTATCATGCACACACTTGCAGCTGTGATCACTTTGGAAATGAGATGCCAAGCCAGAAGGGGGTCTAAAGAAGAAAAAAGTTGTTGGAATCATGCTGAATGCCTGTGTTGAGGTATGGGGTTGCTTAGCTATGCACCTGTGTTGCTTAGGTATGTTTAAATATTCTTTCATTTCATTTTCAATGCCTCCGGTCTCATAAGCATTTGTTTGCAACAGTGACGGAATGCAAAGCCTCTTGTAAAAGAATAGCGGCACTGACACAGATGAAGGGGCAAAATAAAGATTTTATAAATGTACATTCATGTTTATAGACTTTTAAAAATGGATTATTGACTCGACTCTGTAGCACTTTCCAAAGAGTCATTATAGTATCTGTCATAAATGCATATTTAGGGACTTGTACAAAAATGTGCATTTATTGACCTCATAGGTTGTAACCACACTAAAAGTTTAAATCATTGTCACGAATGACAGGGAAGGCGCCTCTGAGCATTTTATGGTCTACTGAGCCATTTCAGCTTCTGGCTGTGTTTTGTAAGTAAGTTGGAGACAGTCTATTGACTTTGGTCGCTTGGGTGGCAGGGGGCAAGGGAGGGGGGACACAGTTTGGCCCTTACAGAAGATTCATCAGAAACATGTTGAAAAGTATAATGACTTTTCATAGAAACTTGGCTATTCATTACATTGTACCCCTGGGGACTGGGGATCTTCCCTCTGTCTCACACACTGCACAGAAACTAACAAAATGGTGTCTGTGATTGGAAAGGGGACATTAGAACTGACACATCAGGTCAGGCTGAAAGACCATCTAGTCTGGCATTCTGGGTGGAATCCAATTGGTGCCTGTTAGAATTTCTGCTGCATGATTGCAGTTGTGGGATTGTTGTCATTCACATGACGGTATATGTTTTGACTCCACAGAGTGGGAAGTGATGGAGACTGGATGTTTGTGTTACTGTGTTCCGTGAAGTAGGACTATTGTCATTTGTTCTTTCTTTGCTGTCTGATGCTAGAGAGAGAGAGAGAGAGAGAGAGAGAGAGAGAGAGCCATGTTGCAGTGCTCTGTGTGTGTTTATATGTAAATAAAGTGTTGTTGTTGTTGTTGTTTAGTCGTTTAGTCGTGTCCGACTCTTCGTGACCCCATGGACCAGAGCACGCCAGGCACCTCTGTCCTCCACTACCTCCCGCAGTTTGGTCAAACTCATGCTGGTAACCTTGAAAACACTATCCAACCATCTCGTCCTCTGTCGCCCCCTTCTCCTTGTGCCCTCCATCTTTCCCAGCATCAGTGTCTTCTCCAGGGAGTCTTCTCTTCTCATGAGGTGGCCAAAGTACTGGAGCCTCAGCTTCACGATCTGTCCTTCCAGTGAGCACTCAGGGCTGATTTCCTTAAGAATGGATGCGTAAATAAAGTAGATTAGCCAAAATGCTGAGTTCATGATGCGCAAACTCTGTGGATCCCTAAGTGTGCCGGTGTCTGTTGGCATCAGTCGCTGTGATGTTTGGGCTGAAGAAAGCTTTTGAAGCTCCCGAACGATCGACCAGGAGGGAGAGAACATGCCAGTTGGGCATGTGTCTCTGCCAGGGTCCTACTCGAGTGTAGGCTGAGCTCCTGACAATGCCCTGGTACTCATGGAAGAGCTTTTGGTCTAGTGGGCATCTCTGTCAATGGAAGAGGAAGGGAGGGGGTGTTTGCCAGATCTTTTGCTCGTATTCACACACCTGCCCCCTCCATTTACACACACACATACACACACACACACACACACACACACACACACACACACACACCTGTTCTGGAAGGGGAAGGGCATTAGCAAAAACATAACATTCTGCTCTTTTCCATTTGCAGAGGCATCTGCTAGATCAAAAGCCCTACCCTGGGTGCAAGGATGCAAACTGGATTCTGCCTTCTGTTTCCATTGATATGCCCTCAAAAGTTTATGAGAAAGGTGGTGCCTATTCCCTGTTCTTTGACATCAGCTACATTTGCTGGCATATGTGGGTATGTGTACCTAATTGCATACATTCAAGCAGGTGTAATTTGTTGAGACAGAAAGGAAATCTCTGTGGCTATGTGCAGAAATGTGCAAGTGTGTTCGTCTTGGATCTTCCCGGTGGTCAATTTCAATCTAGCAATGTTGTCTGTGTGAAAATTCACCAACACTGCCCTCTCTCCCAGTCATCTCGCCTCCTATATATTTACATCAGGGGGGACTGTTCCTGTGTTTTGGGGAGGTACTCATCCATTCCCCTCTTCATGTAATTTTTCTGGCCTACAAAAGACCACACTATGTATGTGTGTGTGTGTGTGTGTGTGTGTGTGAGAGAGAGAGAGAGAGAGAGAGAGAGAGTTTGACTTAGGGCTCCTGAGACAGATAGATGCCAACAAGGTGGAAAAGGTCAAAATAATATAAAGTAGGCACAGAATGGGTGTGGACAGAACCAAGCCTTCAGATAAGGATGCAAGCCACCTCCTCCCCAGTCCTTGAAGTGATCATTTTATGCACAGAGAAAGGATGACAATTCACCGCTCAGCTAATCTACATGGTGGGGCAGGGGAGTGTGCACAAACGTGTGTGCTTGAAAGTGTGGGGCAGCCACACCCATATTTGGTCATGCCCACAGTTGGAAAGTGGCCCTCAGAGAGCTGGCTGGGGTGAATGTGGTCCTTGAGTTTAAAAAAAACCTCGTTATGCATGCATACTCTCCAACTTTTCTCCGATGAAAATAGGGACGTCCCATTGCATACTGCAAATTTTACTATTTATACCCCACACATCTCACTGGGTTGCTCCAGCCACTCTGGGCAGCTTCCAACACACACACACACACACACACACACACACACACTAAAACATAAATGTTAAAAAACTTCCCTATACAGGATTGCCTTCAGATGGCTTGGGAGTCGGATAACTCCATACCCTCCAACATTTCTCCAGTGAAAATAGGGACAGCCTAAGGAAAAGTGGGACATTCTGGGATCAAATCAGAAACCAGGACGGCTTCTCTAAATCAAAGACGTCCCTGGAAAATAGGGACACTTGGAGGGTCTGTGCATGCCTGGTCTAGATGCAATCATATTCCACTTCTGCCTCCTTTCTGTCAATTCATGCAGGCTTATCCAACAATTTCATCCAACAAAAACATTTTCCCCTTCCTAATTTGGCCACTTGAGTTTCTATCTTCTGGAGTAATTTCAACACATATATTTTTCCTTCTTCATACTGTGTTTGTTCAAATATTGAAACAGAAGAATGAGGGTTATACACCCACAAGTCCAACACTAAAGGAAGGACCATTTCCTGAGAATGATTTTGTTTTAATTGGAGGCGAAGACCGAACACCTGAAAATGGCAATTATGCCTCTGTTACAAAGCCCTGCCACACAGTGAAATATTTTACCCCTAAATGAGAACCTTCTGTGTGCAGCTGTGATATAAAATATCTCATCAACAGAAGGTTTAGAGCACATGCCTAGCTGAAGCCAAGAGTCATTTCCTCATCATATGCATTTTTTACATCTCCCGCTTTGGTTCAGAGGTAGTAACAGAAGCATATTTTGTATTTCAGAATTAAAACATGCCCAATCTAGTAGCGGAGCCAAGCCTGAACGGTAAGCAAACTTTCCTCCTTTATTTATTATTATTTTTTAAAGTCCTGATTTGGGTGATACACTGTGGAAGTCATTAACTATGACTCAGGTAGAAAAAACATAGAAATTCCTCCTTTTTTTTTTGACAGTGATGGCAATTTAATAGCATTTGACTCCTCTGAGTTACATGGCTCTTCCTGCGGCAATGAGAGAGGTTGTTTATCAAAATGATAAACAAGTTTTCATTTTCCTTCCTTGGCTGCATGAATATGATCAGAAGTCTAAGGCCATCAAGAATTCACTTATTCTGGCCACCAGGCAGACATTAAGCTATTCAGGACCATCTGTGCTTGAAAAGAGTTCTACTTAATGGACCTTCCTAGGGCAGGTCGGTCGTAATGAAGGCATGCGGGTGAGAGAGAGTGCACAAGTTGAAGCAGCAGCTAGTTGAAGCTCCTTGAATTTATAAGTAGAGGCCGGTGGATTCAAGAGGCAAAACATGTTTTCCATTTGAATACTCATAAAGTATTATGATAACCCTTGATTCCATTTGTTTCAGTTGTGACTTGGATGCTTCACATTAGCAGCAATGCAATAGCACGAGTGGATTTTATCTTAATCAGTTGTACTTATAATACTGGAGGGAGGGGGGAAATCTAGAAGAATAGCCTAGCTCAGGGTTAGGTAGATGCAGAGCCAGTCCTACCATTAGGCAGGTTGAGGCAGGTGCCTCAGGTGGTGGATGCAGAGGGCGGGGTTCAGGAATGAAGTGGTGGATGGTGCAATGTAACCCAGTTTGGGTCCCTTATAGCTTGCTGCCTTCAGAAGGAGGAAGTCCCATTTGCGCATGTCTAATAGTAAGTCATGGGAAGTGGGTGACGCTGTGGGTTAAACCACTGAACCTAGGACTTGTCAATCAGAAGGTTGGTGGTTCGAATCCCCGCGACGGGGTGAGCTCCCGTTGCTTGGTCCCTGCTCCTGCCAACCTAGCAGTTCAAAAGCATGTCAAAGTGCAAGTAGATAAATAGGTACCGCTCCGGCAGGAAGGTAAACAGTGTTTCTGTGCGCTGCTCTGGTTCACCAGAAGCGGCTTAGTCATGCTGGCTACATGACCCAGAAGCTGTACGCCGGCTCCCTCGGCCAATAAAGCGAGATGAGTGCCGCAACCCCAGAGTCGGTCATGACTGGACCTAATGGTCAGGGGTCCCTTTACCTTTACCTAATAGTAAGTCTGTTCTGTCCTGTTTCAAATTGCATGTGTAGATTAAAATTAAAAAGTCTGGAGAATTCCTTAAGGGGGAAAAGTCCAAGTTACTTACAAGTTCATAAGATGGTCCAAGAGCTGCCATTAATTTCTCCATCCACCCCCTGCCACTCTCCCATTGTAGCTCCCCTCGCCTTACCCCCCGCAAAGGGCTCCCCACAATCCGCTTCATATGCATGTAAACTTGCTAAGATATATAAGGTTCTGGAGACTTTTACTAGGGAAAGTGGTGAGCAGAGGAAAGGCTAAAGCAAGCAAGAGACCCCTCCCTCCAACTTTCCCATGCATTAAAACATATGTGTTTGTTTCTTGGAAAATTAGATGGAAACTCACTTGGTAAAGGTAAAGGGACCCCTGACCATTAGGTCCAGTCATGGCCGACTCTGGGGTTGCGACGCTCATCTTGCTTTACTGACCGAGGGAGCCAGCGTACAGCTTCCGGGTCATGTGGCCAGCATGACTAATCCGCTTCTGGCAAACCAAAGCAGCACACAGAAACTCCGTTTACCTTCCCATCGGAGTGGTACCTATTTATTTACTTGCACTTTGACGTGCTTTCAAACTGCTAGGTTGGCAGGAGCAGGGACCAAGCGACGGGAGCTCACCCCGTCACGGGGATTCGAACCGCCGACCTTCTGATCGGCAAGTTCTAGGCTCTGTGGTTTAACTCACTAGGTACTTGCAAAATGGGATCCATCCTTCTGCAACAATAGTCCTCAGCAGCCTTAATTCCACAAATATTAGCCTACATGGTTGGTAGACCAAGCTGCATAGTGTGCTAATTGCACACTAAATTGCACACTAAATTAGAGTAAAATTGAACTCAGTATTGATTTATGCAATATGTTAATAATTGCCTCGCAGTCTCTATCACCCAAACCTTTGTGCTATGAGAAACCTTGAATTCTACCATTTTCTTACTCCTTTAAGCCCGTTAAAATAATCAGGCTTCAGCTATGTCACCGTCATCTACCTCATTAGGAGGGAAGATGCTATTTTGACTAGTACGAAAGCTTGTGATTTATTTTGAGTTCGCAAGACATCAGTTGACGCCTCCACAAAAGATTAGCGTCTTTAGACTTCAAGTCTATGTTCAAGCAACACGACAGTGACATAGACAGAGATTTTTTCCTGTTCATATCATGTTCAGCATGTGCTCTCAGGAAGCAATATGCAATAATGCAATTTTACAGACAGCTGCTGATCTCATGTCCTTTCATGAACACAGTGGAACAAGGCAAGGAAATGCTGAGAAAGACGTTTTGACAATGCACAAAACAATTGTGCACCAGAGTGGCTATGTTAGCAGGGTAACCCAGCTTTTCCTCCATTTGTACATGCGTGCAATTGCTGACACGGATTTGGGCATGTGGGTTAGTTGCGGGCACATAGCTGTCAACTTACAGATTTGAAAATAAGTGACCAGCAGCCTCGAAAATAAGGGATCAGCAGCCAAAATAAGGGATCAACAATTACTTTGATAAAATACATATTTTGTTGCATGCAAATGGCTTTAGATACTTATTAGGTCCATAAATTCCCATATAGCATCTATTCAACACAAAAAAACAGCAACAATTTGTTGCTGACAAAGGACAGCTGGACATAGAAAGGTACCCATTACCTTCAGTAGCTTATTTAAGGGACATCATCAATAAGGGACAGCAGCGGGACATGGCGCTGGGATAAGGGACTGTCCCGCCAAATAAGGGACGCTTGACAGCTGTGTGGGGGCATCTTCTGAAAAATCCAGGATACATAGCAAATGATGGCACTCTTCCCATGAGCGTTTGGCAAGCGTACTACAACTGATATTAACATGTACTGTAAATAACACTGCCAAGACATTGGCAACAAAATACATATAGTACAGAATTCAATTCTGTATCGAATACAGAAGCAGTTCTGAAAATATCCAAAGTAACCTCGGCGTGAGACAGACGAGGCATGATTGATGGAAGAGGATAAGGCTGCCAATGTAGTAACGATTTCAGCAAGCGTGAGCAGTCTAACTAGGCCCTTTGCTTTTTGTTTCTGTTTTAAAATATAGAGCAAGTTGCCTTAGTAATTTTTGATTAGTACACGGGATATAAATATTAGGGGCATGCACCAACTACAAGATTCTGTTTGGATCCCGATTCAGCACTTTGAAAAGCAATCTGCCTTGCTCAGAGGTGCTTCGAAGCCTTTGTGAAGTAGACACACATTGGAGAGCTGATAACTTGTGTATATAGAATCACAGAATTGTTGGAAGGGACCATGAGGGTCATCTAGTCCAATTGCCTGCAATGCAGGCATCTTTTGCCCAATGTGGGGCTTGAACCCACATCCCTGAGATTGAGAATCTCATGCTCTACCAACTGAGCTCCCCAAATCTGCTTGATCCCCCTCTCCTTTCACTATTGGGAAATATATTTTAAAAATGGCTATAATATATACAGTGGTGCCTCGCAAGACGAAATTAATTAGTTCTGCGAGTTTTGCCGTCTTGCAATTTTTTTCGTCTTGCGAAGCACGGTGTTGGGAAAGTTTTGGAAAAGCTTCAAAAATCACCAAAGTCTTCAAAAACCTCAAAAAAGGCTACCACACCGCGTGCTATGAGTTGCTCCTCAGAGTCAAGTCGCAACTGTATTAACGGTTTTAAGAAAAAGGAAAGAAACTTGCAAGACGTTTCCATCTTGCGAAGCAAGCCCATAGGGAAAATCGTCTTGCGAAGCAACTCAACAAACCAAAAACCCTTTCGTCTTGTGAGTTTTCCATCTTGCGAGGCATTCGTCTTGCGAGGTACCACTGTATATTGGCTTTTGACAAAAGTGAGTAAAACTTGCAGATATACCAGCTTCTCCAAAACCATCCGAATTACAGGCAAGTAGGTTCAGGGGCTTTTGTGATGGACATATTTGATTATTATTTTTTTAGTAGAAGGAGATGTTTATGACTTTTTTAAAAATTGGGGGCAAAATTGGGTAGAATTTGCAGGCAAGATTGTCCATTCAAGAGGCTTAATCCTGCCTTTTTTTTTAAAACAAAGGTTGGCTACAACAGTCTCTTTGCAGGGATAGTTATTGAAGTTTTAGGGTGGGTTAAAAAGGAGTAAGTTTATATTCTCTAAAGTTGTGTGAGCAACTGGTGTGAAAACTGTAGACATGAGAGAATTGACCCCGCATATTATTGCCAAATTGCCGACAAATTGGTCCAGGAGCTTTCATGCTAGGCATCTTTAAAACTGATTTTGAGGTGGGAAGAGCTAAGAGATTTGCTTTCCAGGTGAAATAATTCTCTCTCATTACTGTCAATCTCAAGAGTTTTCACTGTGTCTTCCACACTCTGTTGTTTGCACCTTCCCCCATCTATTACCCCTAGTGTTATAGTAGGCTTGGAGACATTACTTCGCCTTTAATCAGGTACTTGACTGCAGCCTGTTTTAAATGTTTGAACTGAGACATCACAAAATGCTTTACAGTAGCTCAGGCTGCCTCATAGAGATCCATTTATATCTAACAAGCCCCAAATCCTAGAATCACAGAAGGAATGCTCTGCAATGCAGGAATCACAGCTAAATCCCCCCAAGACATCCCACTTCACTCCAGGATTTGAGATTTATGTACTTTATGCCATGATCATGAACTTCTCTGAGCGTTGTTTCTTACATGGCCAAGATGGAATGATCAATGCACAAAAAGAAGGTATCGGTTAGCTGCAAAAGTTTGCAGAAATACAAAAGTATCATTAGCAAAGAAAATAGGGTAGGAGACTCCAAAATTAGCCTCTGAGAACTGAGCGCTCTCACTGTCTGCAATTGTGATAAAGGATGCACACCACATTCAATCTCTGCTGAATGGAAGAGAGATTCTAGGGGGTTCCAGATGCTCACCCAGGGATGTTTCTGTTGGGAAAATGAGGCACGGTTGGCAGCTAGTATGTTTAAGAAACATAGTTAGTTTAACACATATTTACACCCTGTCTTTGGTAGAGGGGGTGCAGAAATTTACACCCCAAGAGTGCCTCTCATTGCCCCTCTCATAGCTTCAGCAAGCTTGGGTCCAAAGTAGCAGTCAGTCCTGGCTCCTGGTCTCTTCGTGCAGCCTCCTCCAGCCAGCGCCAAGATGGCTCTGCCTGCTTCCTCCTTCTTGTTCCCAGAACACCATTAGATTTCAAAAAAGGGCACCTTTTTCTGTGACATCACACCCTCACACCCCCACATCACCTGGACATCCTCCCAAATTTCCTGTCTTTGTCTAGGATTGGGGGGGGGGGGAGGAAAACTTTTTGCTTTGTCAATGGCCCTTAAAGGCCCAGTACCTGGCTCCCTGCTGTTTCTCAATGGCTCTGTACTTAGCCAAGCTGGTACATAAGCTGGTGTATAAGCTAAGCCATGAATTTCTTGTCTGGCACAGTTCTGCAGCTTGTATTTTCCCTTCATATCCCAAATATTATCTAAATACTTTTGTTTATTAATTTCTCCCGTTCATTAGCAGTCTCTGGCACCCTAGATCTATGACAATATGTTTGTTTTTGGTGTGTCTCTTTCTGTGTGTGTGTGTAAAAACAAAAGAGTGGGGGAAGATGGCATGGAATGTTCTAGAAAAGGGCACAGTTGGCCTGAATCCTGAAGCATTCTGCACTGCAACATCTTGTTGCAGGTCACACCTGCGGTGCACACAAATAAAAGGGAGCGTCCATGTTCATGCAGCAGCTCATAAGATTAGGCAGCGATACAACATCACCTCATCCAAACACTCATCCCTAGTCATAAAACTTAATCCAGTTTATATATAACATTCTACCATGATGACAGCAGAGATAAAGCTGCAACTGAGGATTTGTAGTGTATAAAGGCCTATTGTCAATTCACCCTATTCTTTAAGGGAAATGATTCACTCCACATACTGCAATCCTTTTTTTCTTTTTCTTTTTTTGGTGTGTGGTCATTTGCTAAAACACATATTCATTCATTTTATTATTAGCACAATTTTATGAGTGGTCCATATTGCGAGGGAAAAACCCGAGGTGCTTCATCCATTGAGAAATTCTCCACAATGCTGCTGTTTAAACGTCTCTTTGCTATGGGTTATTAAGCTTGGCAATGGAAAATATATATATATTCTCAATGGAATGACTAGACTCTCTAGATAGGTAGTCTTTCTTATCCTGCTAAAGCTATTTGATGACAAAAAGGGCTTAAAAAAAAATCCACATAGTACAACTTTTTTTTTTTTTGCGGGGCGAGGTGAGGATGGATAGGAAGACGCAGTAAGCCTAAGCAAAAACAAGCAGATGAAAGGCATGTGCACATAAATCTCCTATTTGCTCACAGCATAAAAAATAACAACTCGCTCCTGGCAGGATATAGAGGGGGCTATAAATGATAGCTATAAAAACAACCTAATTAACACCTGGATTGGTTCTCCTGGGTTGCATTTGCAGCCAGAGTATGGTTCTCCTGATTTTGCTTGACTTGATGTTTTGCTGCTTCAGGTTATTATAGGAATAATACGGCATTGGCGAGCGCCCTGTCAGATTGCTTCTGAGAGCATAAGTGAGGCAGGCCCAGCCTCCTGCAAACAGGCCGAGCCCATTTTTATCCCTCTTGCTGCCTCATACCCTCCGACACGTCAAGACAAAAAACGTGTTTTCTGGTGCGTGATCACATCCCCGAAAGACGTGCTCATGAGAGCATGACACCCCAAAATGCACATTTTGGGGAGCAAGGTGAGATCATGACCCCGCCCAAAAACATTTTTTTTTTGGGGGGGGGAGATCACTGAGTGAGACTGCTGTGCCCCAAATGGGTGCTGTGCTCTCTCGTGGAAAAAAATGGGATGTCCCAGTATTATCAGGACAGTTGAGGGATACTGTATGCTCCCTCCCTCCCCATCAACAGCATAAGAGAGACTCACATGGCTCCATCATTACATGTCCTTACACACGAGGCAAAAACATTCATCTTTACCCAGACTTATGGCTATTAAATAATCTGTGCTCTGTTAAAGTGTGGGGGAGAGGACTGTTATCATTATGATTATTTTACCAATAGGCTTTCTGTCAGTATGCTTTTTACTAATGTTTTTATCACTGATGTTTTGTAATGTGCTTACAGTGGTACCTCAGGTTAAGAACTTAATTTGTTCTGGAGGTCTGTTCTTAAGCTGAAACTGTTCTTAACCTGAAGCACCACTTTAGCTAATGGGGCCTCCTGCTGCTGCTGCTGCGCCGCTGCTGCATGATTTCTGTTCTCATCCTCAAGCAAAGTTCTTAACCCGAGGTACTATTTCTGGGTTAGCGGAGTCTGTAACCTGAAGCGTATGTAACCCAAGGTACCACTGTATAATGTTGTACACCACCCTGAGATCTTTTGATAGAGGGCAGTATATAAATTGCAACAACAACAACAACAACAACAACAACAACAACAACAACAACAAGCCCTACTTTGGGCAGAGATCGGCTGGTTTACAGACCTCCCAAGTCTGAAGTGCCAATCAGCTGATCAGCCCTTTAGGCAGGGATTGAGAGAGCAGTTTAAAGCTCCCAATTGTGTGTTGTTCTTTTTACAGCCACTCTTTTACCTACCCTACACCTGATGTCATATAGGATATCCAGTGTGGGGCAGGTGAGAGTGGCTTGGGGATAACAGCCCCATGGGGCAAACTGTGACCTGAGTCTGACCTATTATGGTCCTGGCACCAGAGGTCCCCCAGCCCTCTCTTCCATATCACTGCAAATTCTGGAACACAATCCCTATAATCTTTTGGTTTATGAACACACTGCCGTCATTAAATCATTGAGGGATCAAAGCCTCACAGCTGTAATTCGTCAAGCATTAAAAACAAACAAGAAATGGCAACTGAAAATGGGAGTTTGCTAATATCCAGACTGAAGAAGCAAGGGAGGGAGAGATCTTTGATTTCGGTGTTTATAATGATAACTCGAAAGTGAAATAATCCTAAGGGTAGTGTCTCCTTTTGTGGAGAGGAAGAGAAGCATAATATTATTATATGCAGATTATGCTTTGATGAGATCGCCAAGAGATAAACACGTCCTGTGATAAGATTGTTCTGTAAAGCAATTAGCCTATGAAAAAGTCTTTGAGCTGCTTATGGAGGAGACTAACAAGGTTTAGGGGAATATTTCTGCTCACAGCTTTACACTTGCACAAACTTGGTGGTGTGTGAGAGTGTGCTTTAATAAAGCAGTCAGATAAGGTCTGTAAAAATAGCAAAGTCCATAAAGAATGCACAGTGACAAGGAGCCTGTGATTTTAGAGATACTGATGACAGACTGATATACGAAGTTGCTAGCAGTGCACAAGTTAGCATTAATCTTCCAAAGAATGTTAATAAATAAACTAACAAAAGGGGCTCAGAACTGAAAGTCCTTGGTCAATACATCAAAGAGAGGCGAGAGGACTGAATCGATGGGCTCCCTTGTTAAACGTGGCAGGAAGAGTTGGCTGTCTTGCTTTGTGGCTTAATCATATCGCAGGATTGGTGAAGTGATTGTAAATCAAGGCATTTGCAAAACAAAAATATAGAATATAAGTAACTAAGAAGACAAGAATCAAGGATGGAGGTAAGCACAGCAAAATCTGGAGCGCGTCAGAGACAGATTTCTTGGCAATATCTATGCGAGTTGTATCAAACAAAGTCAACCCGTTCCCACAACAGCTACTGCTTGTGCATCTGAACTTCCTCTCCCTCTCCTCTCCCTGTGTAAGGATGAGGGAGAAATTCGATTCAAGCTGGATTTTCACGTTTGCACTGAAACAATACAAGAATCGAAGCAGAGCCGTCCTCTGAATTCTGCTATGCGTTTCTCCAATCAAGCAAGATGAAAGAAAATGCACATATTTGGGGAAAGTGCACAATGTTTTGTTCTCAGAAAAGAATGAGAGCTATCCAGAACTATTCCTTGTGTGCTTGCTGGGTTCTGCAGACACAGCAGCTATCCAAGCAAAACTAGCTAAGGATGCATTACATCAAAATAAGATCTTTAGGATGGAGCTTCCCTATCAGTCTCTAGGAGAAGGTTTTCAATAGAAGCCGACCTGACAAGTGTCTACAGGATAACAGCACCCGGATACACTTGACAATGGAGACTCAAAATATTCCATTAAAAAGCAAGGCTTGGACGTGCACTGTCAATTGGTGTGAAGGTTTTGGATAGTTAGGAAATTGAAGAGAGAGTGGCAACTTTTCAAAGCCATCCCATGAGTTTGCATGCATACAGTGAAATGCAGGGGTGTCTGTCGGCCAGCAAAAAAGGACACTGTTGGTGGAATGGGTTGCTCCTGCTTCATAGGGTTGAAGGAACCCACTGAGCGGATTTGGGTGAACAGGGTGGGGTCTGAAGGGAGAGGACAGGAAAGGGATTTCTGTTGCATCGGCAGAAATCCATTTGCACATTGATGGATGCTACTCATAAAAAGTCACATGAATATGGCTTCCAGTGCACTTTTCCAGACACACAGTTTTTTATCCAGCATTAAAGGAGGAAAGCTTGTACAAGTTTCTAGGGGTGAAATCCTAATGTATTCATATCTGGGTGTGCCCCACTGAAATCAGGGACTTAATTCCAAGTAAACAGGCATAGAATTGCATGGCAAGAAACCTTTCAGGTATGCAAAAATACCATTTTCCCTCCATATCCAAAATGTTTTAAGGAGGACGTCTTTCTGAGCCTCATATCCAGCAATAAGTACACATTACAGCCAAGATAGACACCCCTCTATTGGGCACAGATAATGTAACTACATGAATATCTTTGTTAAAAAAATGTGTTCTGAATGTTCGACAATTTTCTTATCGATCTGGTTAATGCCTTGCAAAAGTGAGCAGGATAGTTCTTGTGACAAAGTCCAGCCATCTGTGAACAGCTAATGCTACTCACAATCTCCTCCGTTTCCCTTGTATACTTGCTGTCCATAAAAGCTTGCTTTGTTGGTACTGAATGATTTGAAATGCTCGTATCGCCATAGCCAGAACAGGTTGATTAAAATAAATGCACCCAGGAGCCCAAGACTGAAAATAACAGCCATTGAAGGGCTATTGAATCAATTCAATTCAATTCAATCCAATGATTGATTCAATTCAATGCAACACTCACTCCAGGTAGCCATTGGTTTTGATATTTAGTGGGAATGGTGCCAGATTTTCTTAATTGGGAGAATTTGAAATGAACTTCCCTAATTTGGAAAAAAACACACACTTGGCAATGCTGAGATAGGCCAACACAGAATTATAGAATAATAGAATCTTAGAGTTGGAAGGGACCCAATGGTCATCTAGTCCAACCCCCTGCAATGCTGGGGGTCTTACTGGGGAACATCCCCCTGGTGTTTGGCTCAGCTTGTAAATAGGTTACTTTGGCACCAATGGTCCCCTTTCTGTTCTGCCACTGGACTGACTCCATCTTCCTTATCCTCTTGCATAGGCTCACCTGTAAAGACACAGGTGAGACAGATGTAGTGTGTCAAAATATACCTAGCAAGGGAAGGAGGAAAGAAACCAGTTGCAAGACCTTCTTGAAATTTCCTATGTTCCCAGTGACAACATGTATTTATAATCATCCATCTGTTTTTTCTAGAAAAATAAATAAATCTCCAAGTGGTTTACAGCATTCAAGCATAAATCAATACCATTTCTGTATACATAAATATCAAAAATACCAGCCTGTAGGATCCAGTATTAATGACTGGGAGCAGCCCAAGCAAAGAAGGGTGTTCTCCGTAAATCTCAGAAGCACACCACTGTCAATCTCTCTAGTATAACAGGGAAGGAAAGTATTCTAAAGGATAAGAGCCAGCATGGAGAAGTCCATTTCCATGTTACTGAACAGGTGAAAGTCTGCAGATTGTGGCAACAGCCAACAAGACATCATCCTAGGAACTTAATGATCTAATGGGTCTATATGGGGGAGGCTTTCCTCCACTTCCCCTGTGCTTGCTATGGGCATGTGGGGCAAGGGGAAACAGGAGGGGGCAGGGAAGGATGCTCATGTGATGATGCAATGAGCACTGGCCTTAGTCACATTTAAGGACATCCCCTCAGAGAACTATAATTCCCAGAATGGTTTAACAACCAATCCCTCTTCATAGGGAAATCTTTAGTTAGTTCCCCTTCACGCCCCTGGAATAGGGGTGAGAGAATTATGAAAGCAATGCCAAGAGAAAGTTTTTAAGAAGACAAATGACCATAAGGAATCAAATATGTCTTACCAGTTTTTCCATGTTATAAATATGTTTTTATTTTATTCTTCATGGCATTGCCTTATCATTTCCATGTTTGCCATCATGGGCTCCACTGAGAGGAGAAACAGGAATTTAAAAAAAATTGGCATGAGTCAACAGAGCATGGGAAAAGGTGATTTGTCAGCCTCAGTTTCTCCCTCTCTCCCTACTCACCAGAACTGCTAAGAACTGCTAAGTGAAACATGATTCAAAATGCATCTGTTTCTTTCCTACCTATTTCCTTCTGTCAAAGTTGTAGATTTCCTATCCTGAAGGGTGTGAAAAGTTTTCACAAAGGACAGAACACTGAACTCAATTATTTCCGACCAGGTTTGATAACAGGAGCAGGGGTGGGCAGGCGTGCGTGTGGGGGGACGGGGACGGAGACAGTGGAAAATGACAACGAACAACAAGATTTCAAAGGCTTATTGTGGAGGTCGCCAGAGAGATAAACTCGCCATTCCATCTTGCCAGATTCCATTCACGCCGAAAACTTCAGACAACTGTCTGGCACTTCTGGATCGACATTTGCATACACGTTTGTTTGCTTTTCAATATAATTAGCTTTTAAAGTCTTACTGGGGAACTGAACAAATGCATTGTATAGTCCCCCCAAAACAATGCTACATGGATTGTTTGCATTTGAATTAATTTGCTGCCCGGTACTGAGGCCGTATCTGCCGAGCGAACGCTTAATGTTGAACATTAATTATACAAACAAAAGAAATGGTGCAAAGCCTGTTGTCTTAGTTTGTTCTCCCCAGATTAAGCATTGTTTGTGTTGGAGGTTTTCCACCCTAAGTAAATTACTAAATGTGACTGCTTGGGAAAGTTGATTCTTAAGATGACGTAAAATGTGCCCTGATCAATGCCTTGTGCAAACAAGCTCCCAACTGATGCTCTTCGCAGTCCAGCTGCTGTTAATATTCCTCTAATTGTGGCTCTGAGTTATTTCAGATGTTACCCTGATGGAGTGATAATCACAGCTCCCTGGTCTCTAGTTACCCAGCTCAGCAATGCCATCTTTCCCATTCAGTGCAACATCACTCATCTTCCTTTACTGCAGGGCTGACTAGCAAATGAATCGGCCTCACAGCTCAACAGGGTTCTCAGAACCTATTCCAAAGTTACATTCCATGTTGAATGGCATGTAAGAAAACTGATGCAGAATGGTCCCAAATGGCACATATTTGTAACGTCTGACAGGTCTGGAGAAGGTCCTGTGAAGTTTGAAACTACACCAGTTGCAGTTCTACAGTTGATTGATAGAACCAGCTGGAAACAATACTTTGAAATTTTCTCTCTTTGCTTAGGAATAAGTCATTCATTGCTTTCCTCCATGTGACTTCTACAGTCAACATGAAGTCACCTTCCAAAACAGGCATCCCCAAACTCTGCCCTCCAGAAGTTTTGGGACTACAATTCCCATCATCCCTGACCACTGGTCCTGTTAGCTAGGGATGATGGGAGTTGTAGTCACAAAACATCTGGAGGGCCGAGTTTGGGGATGCCTGTTCCAGAATATGGCTGTGCCAACTGGGGAAGTAGGACTCCCATCTCCTCTCCTCCTTCCTTGGGGAGAGGAGCATAGCAACAGACTCTGGGTAAGGCACTAGCCCACCAAGAGGGTGGAAGGAACCGAACTCAGAGGGGGCGGGATACAGATTGGTCACCCAGGACCTGGTGGCATTCCCATTACCAGGCTCCCTGATGTAGTGAGCATCTGCAGTCTTGCATGCCACAATTGTGTCTGAGTGAGAACACCTTGCCCCATCTTTAAAAGGTGGGAGGGTGGGTGTGCCAACTCGTTGCGACAACCCAATCACTTCCATGGAGCTCTGAACTCATGCCTGATCTTGAACTCTTTAAACATGGACTGTTGCGCGTAGCCTGGCTAGCCTTCACTGTTCTGAGCAGTGACTTTCTGAGACTCATCTGCTTTATTCAATATCTCTTCCTTACTCTCAAGTAAGAGTCTCTGTCACTTTGGTTTGGGCAGGAGCCAAGACAGATGCTCTTATCAGCCACATGGTATTTCTGTTTCATAGGGCAGCCCTAAGCAAGTTTATTTAGATATATAAGCTCTATTAAGCTCAGTTTCGCATACTCCAAAGTGTTTAGGATTGCACAGTAAGGTGTTTTTCAAAAAACCTCCAATATTATACACCAAACACATATAGGGTTCCTAACTACTCTGCTTGTGTTACTGTTAAGCAACTTTCAGCATGCATTCTAGTTTTGCTTTGATTTTTTATATATAAAAAAATCATATATATTATTACTGCTACCGCTCAGAAGATTCGCAAATGTAATCTTCAGCATAGCAATCGTTCAGGAATGCTTGCAATTCAAGGCCATTGTCAGAGGGCTGTGTATTATATCTGAAGTGGCAGAGTGTGAATACTTGACATGGGGCTTTTTGTGGAAGAAGCTTTATTCATGCCAAGCCTCTTCTGCTGAATACCATCTATGCCTACGAGGTATTGTGTGTCAGGAAGGGATATGTCAATGCCTTTCCACAATGCTGCTTGATTCCTGATGCCAATCATCAAAAGGAAAACAGAAAATAAGTAAAACGCTATGGCCCTTGTAGATTTCCCCACAGAGATAGGAGATGTCAATTCTTCTCCCATACACCATTGCAGGGCAAATATCTATGTATCACATCTATTTATTTATCTGTGAACACTCACAGACTACTACCTGTCCATTTTTTTCACCCCAAGTCCAGCTTTTTAAAACGAACAACAACAAACCAGCTAAGTTTGCGTGGTTAGCACAGTGAGAAACAGGTCCATTGCATGCAGGACTGGTTTAACCATCACATTAAATAACCCACAGACAAAGGCCAGAAGAAGAGGAGGAGGAGGAAGAAGAATCATAGAATCATAGAATCATAGAATCATAGAGTTGGAAGAGACCACAAGGGCCATCGAGTCCAACCCCCTGCCAAGCAGGAAACACCATCAGAGCACTCCTGACATATGGTTGTCAAGCCTCTGCTTAAAGACCTCCAAAGAAGGAGACTCCACCACACTCCTTGGCAGCAAATTCCACTGTCGAACAGCTCTTACTGTCAGGAAGTTCTTCCTAATGTTTAGGTGGAATCTTCTTTCTTGTAGTTTGGATCCATTGCTCCGTGTCCGCTTCTCTGGAGCAGCAGAAAACAACCTTTCTCCCTCCTCTATGTGACATCCTTTTATATATTTGAACATGGCTATCATATCACCCCTTAACCTCCTCTTCTCCAGGCTAAACATGCCCAGCTCCCTTAGCCGTTCCTCATAAGGCATCATTTCCAGGCCCTTGACCATTTTGGTTGCCCTCCTCTGGACACGTTCCAGTTTGTCAGTGTCCTTCTTGAACTGTGGTGCCCAGAACTGGACACAGTACTCCAGGTGAGGTCTGACCAGAGCAGAATACAGTGGCACTATTACTTCCCTTGATCTAGATGCTATACTTCTATTGATGAGGCCCAGAATTGCATTGGCTTTTTTAGCTGCCACGTCACACTGTTGGCTCATGTCAAGTTTGTGGTCAACCAAGACTCCTAGATCCTTTTCACATGTACTGCTCTCAAGCCAGGTGTCACCCATCTTGTATTTGTGCCTCTCATTTTTTTTGCCCAAGTGCAATACTTTACATTTCTCCCTGTTAAAATTCATCTTGTTTGTTTTGGCCCAGTTCTCTAATCTGTCAAGGTCGTTTTGAAGTGTGATCCTGTCCTCTGGGGTGTTAGCCACCCCTCCCAGTTTGGTGTCATCTGCAAATTTGATCAGGATGCCCTTGAGTCCATCATCCAAGTCGTTGATAAAGATGTTGAATAAGACCGGGCCCAAGACAGAACCCTGTGGCACCCCACTAGTCACTCTTCTCCAGGATGAAGAGGAACCATTGATGAGCACCCTTTGGGTTCGGTCAGTCAGCCAGTTACAAATCCACTGAGTGGTAGCATAGTCAAGACCGCATTTTACCAGCTTCTTTACAAGAATATCATGGGGCACCTTGTCAAATGCCTTGCTGAAATCAAGGTAGACTACATCCACTGCGTTCCCTTCATCTACCAGGCTTGTAATTCTGTCAAAAAACGAGATCAGGTTAGTCTGACATGACTTATTTTTCAGAAATCCATGCTGACTATTGTTGATCACAGCATTCCTTTCTAGGTGCTCACAGACTGTTTGCTTAATGATCTGCTCCAGAATCTTCCCTGGTATTGATGTCAGACTGACTGGGCGGTAATTATTTGGGTCCTCTCTTTTCCCCTTTTTGAAAATAGGGACAACATTTGCCCTCCTCCAGTCTGCCGGGACTTCGCCTGTTCTCCAGGAATTCTCAAAGATGACTGCCAGTGGTTCTGAAATCACATCTGCCAGTTCTTTTAATACTCTTGGATGCAGTTCATCTGGCCCTGGAGACTTGAATACATCTAGACTAGCCAAGTATTCTTGTACTATCTCCTTAGTTATTCTGGGCTGTGTTTCCTCTGCTGAATCATTTGCTCCAAATTCTTCAGGTCGGGCATTGTTTTCTTTATCGGAGAAGACTGAGGCAAAGAAGGCATTGAGGAGTTCAGCCCTTTCTGTGTCCCCTGTTTGCATTTCACCATCTTCTCCTCTGAGTGACCCCACGGTTTCTTTGTTCTTCCTTTTGCTACGAACATACCCATAAAAGCCTTTTTTGTTGCTTTTAACCTCTCTAGCAAGCCTGAGTTCATTTTGTGCTTTAGCTTTTCTGACTTTGTGTCTACACGTGCTGGCTATTTGTTTGAATTCCTCTTTGGTGGTTTCCCCCCTTTTCCATTTTTTGTACACATCCTTTTTTAATCTTAACTCAGTTAAAAGTTCTTTAGATAGCCACCCTGGCTTCTTTAGGCACCTTCCATGTTTCCGTCTCATTGGTATTGCCTGAAGTTGTGCTTTTACTACCTCCCTCTTAACAAACTCCCAGCCATCTTGAACTCCCTTTCCTTTTAGTATTACTGTCCATGGGATCTCACCCAGCACTTCCCTAAGCTTTATGAAGTCGGCTTTCTTAAAGTCAAGAAATTGAGTCCTAGTATGCTTGGCTGCTCCTTTCCGCTGTATAGTAAACTTCAGAAGAGCATGATCACTCGCGCCTAATGATCCTTCCACTTCTACCCAACTAACCAGGTCATCAACATTGGTTAGGACCAGATCTAAAATGGCTGTTCCTCTTGTTGCTTCTCCCACTTTCTGGACAATGAAGTTGTCTGCAAGGGCAGTGAGGAATCTGTTTGACCTTATGCTCTTGGCTGAGTTTGACATCCAACAAATATCCGGGTAATTGAAGTCCCCCATTACTACTATCTCCCTTCCTTTTGCATGCTTGGCCATCTGTTCCAGGAAGGCATCATCTATGTCCTCCGTTTGGCTTGGGGATCTATAGTAAACTCCCACAATGAGGTCACTGTTATTCTTCTCTCCCTTAATTTTGACCCAAATGCTCTCACTTTGGCTTTGAGGTTCTAAATCTTGGATCTCTTCACAGGTATACACATCCCTGACATATAACGCCACTCCTCCTCCTTTCTTGTCTGGTCTGTTTCTCTGAAATAGATTGTATCCCTCCATTATTACATTCCAATCGTGGGATTTATCCCACCAGGTTTCAGTGATTCCTATTATGTCATATTTAGTTTGCTGTACCAGGAGCTCAAGCTCATCTTGTTTATTTCCCATGCTTTGCGCATTAGTGTACAGACATTGAAGTCCATTAATCATTCCCCCGTGTCTCTTATTTAAGGATTTTCTCCTCCCACCACTAGGTCTGCATGCTCTTTGCTCCATTCGGTCTATGACATTTGGATGATCATCTTCATCAATTGATAGACTCCTACCTTCAGGAGCACTGTCTCCCTCCCCCACATTAGTCAGTTTAAAGCCCTCCTGATGAGGTTTCTGAGATTTTTTGCAAAAACATTCCTCCCAACCATTGTGAGGTGCAGCCCATCGCTTGCCAGAAGTCCATCTTCAAGAAACTGCATTCCGTGATCTAAGAATCCAAACCGTTCCTGTTTGCACCATTTGCGAAGCCAGTTGTTCACTTCCACTATTTTTCCCTCTCTCCCTGGGCCACGTCGTTCAACTGGGAGGACAGATGAGATGACAATTTGTGCATTTAATTGCTTCAATTTCCTGCCCAGAGCCTCGTAATCTCTTTTGATCTTCTGGAGGCTATTGCTTGCAGTGTCATTGGTTCCCACATGAACCAAGAGGAAGGGGTATTTGTCAGTGGGTTTTATGATTCCTTGCAGTCGTTCAGTTACATCTTGGATCTTAGCCCCGGGGAGACAGCACACTTCCCGAGACATCTTGTCAGGCCCACAGATCACTGCTTCTGTTCCCCTCAGTAGGGAATCCCCTATCACCACTACACGCCTCCTCTTAGGTCTGGTCGGGGTTCTTCTGTGAGCTGTCGGTTCCAAGGTCGCCTGGACATTCCCAGAGGACTGCCTTTGCTCCTCGTCTTCATATACCTGATCGACTGTAATGAGGGAGAGATCCTCAAATGGAGTCTGCTCTTCGTCTTCCATGCTAGGGGAAAGGACCTCAAAGCGATTGCATATTTCTAAACAATCAGAGCGAACCCTGGGCCTCCTACTTCTTTGAGTCACGTTTCTCCATATATCTGGCTCCTGTGTTGGTGAACTAGCCACCTTCTCAGGGGAGTCCCCTGTCTCTTCCTTGGTGGAGACGGTGTGCTCTGTTGCTTCCAAGAAGAGTTCCAGCTCTCTAATTCTTTGGAGCGTAGCTACACGTTCCTCCAGTTGCTGGACTTTGTCTTTTAAGAGGGCAATCAATATGCAATTGCTGCAGGTAAAGCTGCCTGCAACCTTTGGCAAGATGGCAAACATTGCGCAGGAACCACAGGCGACTGCAGCTGTTCCCTCACCCTCCATCTTGGGAATGTGTCGTTGGGGGTGACTACAGTGGTCCTCTATCATAAAAAGTGTGGAGACAGGACAAATAAATCCCTCCCAAAAAACCTAGGTCTCCCCCAACAAATGTTTGAGACTAGCTCCCCTAAATCTAAATATGGATCAAACTGCGCGCGCCGCTAGGCGCGCGCTGCTGCCCTGAAGCTCTGATAAGCTCCTCCCACAGCTAATCACCTACCTCAATAGAAGCCCTGCCCCCTCTGACCTTTGCCCAGAGAGAGCAGCTAATCAGCCACAAGAAGCTCACACAAGAAAACCCTTTTTGTTCCTTCTTCAGCTGCTGCCCTGAAGAAGAAGACGAAGAAGAAGAAGAAGAAGAGGAAGAGGAAGAACAACAACAACAAGAAGAATTTGGATTTGATATCCCGCTTTATCACTACCCGGAGGAGTCTCAAAGCGGCTAACAATCTCCTTTCCCTTCCTCCCCCACAACAAACACTCTGTGAGGTGAGTGAGGCTGAGAGACTTCAGAGAAGTGTGACTAGCCCAAGGTCACCCAGCAGCTGCATGTGGAGCAGTGGGGAATCAAACCTGGTTCACCAGATTATGAGTCTACCGCTTTTAACCACTATACCACACTGGCTACACACAGGCTATGCTGCAGCTAGCGGAGGATTTGTAATATAGAGAAGACTGCTTTCCTGTTCTGTACTTTCAACAACTCTGCACCTCAGGCTAACACAAGAGTCTGTTATTTATAAGGCATAGGGCAGCAGTCAGGAGAGGAAGTAGTGCCTCCATGCATCTGATCTGTTTTGGACTCTCTCAGACTTTCAGTGAACACATGGAGGTAGGGATGATCAGGATCATGTTGTGTCACTCCAGTGATGGAACTGGGGGTGGTGTGGGGACCACCCCCCTCTGCCTTATCCTAAATTTCTACAGCATGAAAAAAAAAAGTTTTGAATGAAAACTGGCATCCTTGTTAAATACAGTGGGTCGAAGAGAAGCATCTTCTATATGAAGTTCCATATTCAATGTAGGGTAGTTTAGAACAGGCATTTTATGAACAAGAGAGCAAACATATATCTATAACATTCATCATCTGAGCTTGCCTTCTCTAACTGGAAGCCTTGCTCTTAAGATTCTATTCACCTCAAAGATACAGTAAGGTACTATCACCCCAGATATTTGTCCCAGCCCTGCACCTTCAACTATCCTCACATTCTCCCTGTGAAAACCCCTAGCACTAAGATAACACTGAACCCCTATGGAATCATGGTGTTTGTGTTTTGGAAATGTGTCTCTTCTGGCTTAGAATAATAATAATAATAATAATAATAATAATAATAATAAGTCACTTTATCTTGTCCAACCCAAAGCGATTTACAAACAGACAACAAATATGGATCTCAAGGGGCTGCTCACCTTTCCACAAGGCAAACATGGTGACTTTCTATGCTCATTTCTAGCTCTGATTAAATGAGTTTGCATTGTGAACAGCACAAACAGTCTGGTATAACATGTAAAAAAAATTTAATCCATGCACCTGTGGTACACATATTTTAATGTGGTATATTTCATATCATATTTTCTCTTTTATGTATCTCTGATGACCTAGTTTGAAGGGGCCAGGGTGTGGTCATGCAATGTGAGGGACTGGTCTGAAGAGGAGGGCTGGGAATTGCCCCCTCCTTCCTCTCTGCTTCTTTCAGAGTAGGAGGGGGAGGGGGAAGAATTGCCCCCCCACACACACTCTCCAGTAGCTGCAAGAGGAGACGGACACAGGGATAAATTATGACAAGACACAGAGCTGCCAATTCATAAGGTATTGGAGGAAGGAGGGGAAGTTGAAGAACAGATAGCAGATACATTCTTAGAGAGCCTGGGAACTCCACACACACACACACACAGTCTCCAAGGATGCACTTAGAATTCACGAATGAAAAGCACAATGACGTTTGACTCCTGAGACTTCCCATAGGGACACAGGGTGTTGTTGGGGAAGAAAAAGGAGGGGATCAGATTGAGCAACCCCATGCTGACGTCCAGGACTAGATTCTTGTCTTGCTCCACGTTTGCTGAATAAAACCATAAATAGGAACTTTCTTCTTTCTTCTCTCCCCCCCCCCCAAAATAATTTTTTATTCATTTTCCAGTTAAAACCATTCATATTAATAACAAATCAAATCAAATCTTGCCACATTAAAAAACAAAAACAAACAATACAGCCAATTATAAAGTCCAAATTAAATAATTTCAAGGGGTACTTCCCATGTTCTGAATTTCAAGAGCTAATGTCCTTCATTTATTTTCTGCTTTCTTGTTGTTTTCCAGTTTTTCTGATCTTGATATTAGCCATCCTCCTCTCTCGGTCAACCAGTCTCTGGTATGTGACTCTCCATCTTGTTTTGTTTGACGGTTCCATATTTCTATAATCTTGTTTCTTCTTTGGTCCTGGAGGCTGCCAGGGGAGGAAAGAATCCCTCGAGCCTAACATGCAAGCAGGGGTTGGTACCTGAGTACAGACCAAGAGAATGGCTTTTGGATGGTTGATATTGGGACCCTACCGTACAAGCCGTACAAACTATACGTACAAGGTCCGTATAGTTAAAGCCATGGTTTTCCCAGTGGTGATGTATGGAAGTGAGAGCTGGACCATAAAGAAGGCTGGTCGCCGAAGAATTGATGCTTTTGAATTATGGTGCTGGGGGAGACTCTTGAGAGTCCCATGGACTGCAAGAAGATCAAACCTATCAATTCTTAAGGAAATCAGCCCTGAGTGCTCACTGGAAGGAGCTGAGGCTCCAATACTTTGGCCACCTCATGAGAAGAGAAGACTCCCTGGAAAAGACCCTGAAGTTGGGAAAGATGGAGGGCACAAGGAGAAGGGGACGACAGAGGACGACTAAACAACTAAACAACAACAACCGTACAAGCCTTTGCATCCCAGTGTCAATATAGCAACTGGAGTGGTGAGATTTTAAAAAATGGTGGGGCTCATGTACTTTAAATTGGCATGTAGAAGAAGAAAGGTGCAGGAGTTCTGTCCTTTTTTTCACCTGGCTGCCGTAACAACAACTCATAGTATCACACTGTTAGTCATTTGGCAGTTTTCCTACATTAGTGTCAATCTGTCTAGCTAAAGTAATTTTAAATAACAGATTTTTACTTCTTATTGGCAAAATGATAAAATGGATGCTATTATATGCAATGAAGAAGGGGGGGCAAAGAAAGGGTGAATTGCAGTATGCTATTATTTCTCATGGACTTTGCATCTCTTTGATTTAAAACCATTAGAGGTTACTGTTCAAAGCTTTACAAATAGTAACTATGGTTAAAAAAATTGCTGTTTTCATTAAAAGACAATAAAACTTTTTTTCTACTTCTCTTGTGTTTTGTTGTCAACATGATAATGTACAGCACAATGATTTCCCATTCAGCATAAAATGCTGGGATTTCCATATAAATCAGGTTCTTTTTAACGTCGTCGTGTCTTAGCATGATGCCAAGCTGTGAATTTAAGTAGTGGCATGTGTCATATTTGTTTGTGTAGACTGTATTTCAAGTGACTAACGACAACAATATTAGCAATATAAATTTGACAAATTTCAGCCTACCGAGTGAGCTGTTTTGATAAATATTGTATTAAGTGACAACCCTGCTGAGTAGCTAATGAGGTGGTGGTGCCCTTTTCCTTCTATCCGCGGACCCCCCTTTTGACTATCGGTTTTTATTGGGTGACAGCTGAAGTTGGGATCTTGTTATTGACGGAAGCCGCGCGTTAGCGGTGACAGTGTGGCTGCTGGGGTAGGACTAATGGCTGAGATGTGTCACTTATTACGGCGAGAACAAAGCAACAAAGCAGAAGCCAACTTCTGAAGCTGAGACTGCATCTTCTACCGTTTGAATGGCATTCTCCAAAATATCATTTTTAAAAGGGCATTTTCAAGAGCGCTTAACACACACAAGCATCCCAACCTGATTTTGTAAATGGAAGGTATATTTCAAAGTTGACAATGCCAGCCGCCTACTCTATTAAGCGTGGGGGTGCAGAACCTGCTGGCATAACTTCTGGCTTATGCAAGATCTCAGGATTTGGGCTAGTTGAATTATTATTATTATTATTATTATTATTATTATTATTATTATTATTATTTATCAGTTGCATTTAAGAATGACTTCCTATGAAGTGCCTGGATGCAATTTTACAATACTTTAAATACATATGTAACACAACTGCACATATAAAAAGAATGAAAAACCATTATGTATATGAAAACCCTTTCAAATCCAATATAAATATCAACACACACACACCACACAGAGAGAGAGAGAGAGAGAAAGAGAGAGAGAGAGAGAGGGAGGGAGAGAGAGAGAGAGAGAGAGAGAGAGAGAGAGACCCACTTAGGGTTGTATAAATTCTTCAATTGAAATGGTAATAAAGACATCACCAGATTGATGCATAATGGGAGGATGTTACAAAGGACCTGAGTCAAACATCATCTGAAACATGGCTACTGATAATATGGTCTCTGCAAAATATCCCCTCCAGTGAAGAGTGCAGTAATTGGCTCGGAACATAAAGGATGAGAGATTATCTTTTAGGTATCCTGGTTCCAATTCTACAGGGTTTTGTACAACCATACCAGCACCTTGAAATTAGCCTGGTAGCTACTTAGAAAGTGAGTCTGCTTTCTAATTCATTAGAAAACAAAAACAAAAACCATTTTTTAAATAGTTCTCTGTCAATGGCCTAGAACATGCGTAGGCAAACCATGGCCCGGGGGCTAGATCCGGCCCAATTGCCTTCTCAATCCGGCTCACAGACTGTCCGGGAATCAGCGTGATTTTATATGCGTAGAATGTGTGCTGTTATTTAAAATGCATCTCTGGGTTATTTGTGGGGCATAGGAATTCGTTCATTATTTTTTTCAAAATATAGTCCAGCCCCCCCAGTGAAAAAGTTTACTGACCCCTGGCCTAGAACAAGGAGGGAGTATGTTGCAAACGGAACATAAGCTGGTCCATTTTCTTTAGATCAGATGTGGGGCCCTCCAGATGTTGATGAACTATAATTCCCGTCATTCCTGGCCATTGGCCACACTTGCTGGGGGGTGTAATCAGCCCCCTCTGGAGGGCCAAAAGTTCCCCATGCTTGGTATAGGCAGTTCAGTCAACACTGTCTGTCTTGGTTTTCAGATGGGGAGCGTCTTCCAAACGCGACCAAACCTGAGACCTTTCTGCCTATGAAAGATGAGATCTGTTGTTGAGCTATGGCCCTTTCCCAAATGATGGAGACTTAGGAAGCTACTTTATTAGATCAGACTTTAATACAGTGGTATCTTGGGTTAAGTACTTAATTCATTCCGGAGGTCCGTTCTTAACCTGAAACTGATCTTAACCTGAAGCACCACTTTAGCTAATGGGGCCTCCCGCTGCTGCCGTGCCGCCGGAGCACGATTTCTGTTCTCATCCTGAAGCAAAGTTCTTAACCCGAGGTACTATTTCTGGGTTAGCGGAGTCTGTAACCTGAAGCGTATGTAACCTGAGGTACCACTGTATTTAACTTGTGTGGCATCTGCTCTCCAATGTTTCAGACGGGGCTCATTCCTAGTCCTACTTGGAGAAGCCAGGGATTGACCAATGAACCTACTGTGTACAAAGATGATATTCTGTTACTGAACTACAGTCTTACATCCACACATATTTTTGGGGACAGCTCCCCCAAAACCACAATAAAACAACTGAGATTAAAAAACAAACAAACTGCAGCAGCATGTACTTGAGCAGAATTTTTTAACATAAGTTCTAAAGGAGGAGTTAAAAGTGACACAAGTTATATAACCCTAGGGCAATATGAAAAGGGACTTTGCAAGGTATGGACAGAAGAGGAGGCAGCAGGTGAGCTTCCAGGCAGTGGAGAGTGTTAAGTTGTGGGTGAACATATCAGACGACACAGCAATTCTTCAAACAGCTCTTGTTTATTCACAGGCCAGGACAGAACTGAACGGAAGGGTTCAGTCAGCCTGCTTATATAAAGCTCCAGTACAACGTTACTGTAACAACTTTCTAAAACTATCCAATCACTGAACGTCACTTTCGATCCCTTATTTGCATAACTATCTACAGTATCACCCTGCTGGCCCAGGGTGAGAACTTCAGTACATAACAGAGACAATCCAAGGAAGTTTGCTGTAGGTGAACGTGGTATGAGCGCAAGTTGGGATGATGGAATGGAAACGTTTCAGGTGCGTATAACATTTTTAAATCATCCCCTATGTTAAAAACACACTAACAGGAAACTAGCAAAGGAAATTGAAATCAAAGCAACCTTCCTGACATATTTTGTGTGTGTGTGTGTGTGTGTGTGTGTGGTAGTTTGGATAGCATTTAAAAATGGTACCCATGCCTATAACTGGGAGTGGCTCCATCCCTCCTACATCCTCAGCATTCTGTGATTTTGCTCCTACCTTATTCAGCTGTATGTCTCATCCTAGCTGGTTAGAGAACCCTAAAAGCATTGCATTTACAAAACAGACATTTTTACCAGAACTTTTGCCCCCCCCCCCCCAATCCCTGACACACACACCCCGAACTCTTCCACTTCAGGCCCACTTCATTCCCACCTGCTAGTCTCCCACAGTTTTTAGAGGTCATCTGATTTCTCTTCTTAGCTACTAAGAAGCAATAAGTCATCTTGCTGAATGGTGCTGGCTAAGGACTGGGCTGCTCTCCACAGTGTGACAGCTCCCAGCATCCATCTCTGCTGCCTTTGCCTTCAGTAAATTTCCTCTAAATAAGCCATTGTTTGTCTGGCTGAAGACAGTTTTCTGCATGGATGGCTTAACAGGGCAGCAGAGCATTGATTTATGGTGTAGAAGGGAGGCTCTTTCCACAAGGAGAGGGCTGGGGACTGTACTTTTCTCTCTCTCGGTCTGTTGTCTGAATTAAAGAAAAGACAGATCCTAAATCTGGAGTCTTCTTGAATCCTCCACGCCTTCCTTGATCTCTCGTCCAATTGTGTCTGGGAACCACAAAGCTAGGTTTCCAGTTTGGATAAATTAAGGTTGATTGCATAAATTGAGATAAATGGGACTATGCATCTTTCCCCACAGCTGATATAACATGCTTGGAAGACTCAGGCATCTGGGAATGTTCACCCACCCATAGTGAGGTTCATGAGCTAGTTTTGTATGTATAATATATGGCAGAGAAAGCAAACCCAAATGCAGGCAGCTGCATTTGTCCTTCCCCAGTTAACCTTGCGTTTGCCTCCTCCTCAGCCAAAATTTAAACTTCTTATTCCTCCTCCTCCTCCTCGTTGTTGTTGTTACTATTTGTACACTGCCCTGTACCCACAGGTGTCAGGTGGTTACAACATAAAACCACAATACAAAGCCACAAAATATATAATATAAATAAAAACGAAAGCAACCCAGTAAACACTCCCTCCCTGCCTTTTCCCCAGTACAGGGACTCAAAGCAGCTAAAAAAAGAAAAGAAAAAAAAGCAAACATTGATAAAGCACAGAAAACTAATACAGCCGTACCTTGGTTGACGAACGCCTTGCGACTTGAACGTTTTGGCTCCCAAACACTGCAAACCCAGAAGTAAGTGTTCTGGTTTGCGAATGTTCTTTGGAACCTGAACGTCTGACATGGCTTCCAGTTTAGTGCAGGACGCTCCTGCAGCCAATTGGAAGATGCACCTTGGTTTTCAAATGTTTTTGGAAGTCGAATGGACTTCTGGAACGGATTCTGTTCGTCAACCAAGATATGACTGTAACTTATAAAAGATAATAGTTTGACAGTTATTAAACCATAATAGAGTTAAAATGATATAAAAGCAAATCTATAAAATATAGTCAAATCTGAGCAGGGATCCCCTACCCAGCCCTATTAAAAGCCCTTCCCTTAAAAACAGTCAGCTCCCAAAAAGTTGCCATAATAAAACACTCTTCACCACCTGGTGAAGGACAAGAAGGGAGCTAGTCTAGCCTCTTTAGGGAGGGGGTTCCAATGTCTGGGAGCAGCCATGAGAAGGCCCTGAGATGTACCTTTTTGCCTATACTACTTTGTAAAGTGTTATTGCAACATACAATTTTTTTAAAAAAACAACACCATGCAGACTAAGGCATTAGAACTAGTTAAGTCGGCAAAACAAATGATTCTTTCTAAGCAAGTAGTGCTAAGTATGGGAAGCCAGCATAAATTACGCCACTTACGTCGGTGTAAAGTACAGTACACCAGATCCAAACTCAGTTCTGGAGTGAAAGCTTTTTGGAAGTCCAACTGCACCATTGTGCAATTATGTCAGACTCTTTCCATCAATGATGTCACTGTTCTAAACCTTTTGGAATCTTTTTAAAGCTGATCATAATATTGTCCCCACAAACAGAATTCTCCTGGAGCTGTTAAGAGTGGGGAAAGCTGCCCCAAATAAATCAAAATCAAACAAACAGCATGCCCACAGCAGAAATTCCAGTCCCATTAAAGCATGGAGGAGAACCATTTAAAAAATCACTACACATGAATTGTAATTATAGCTTTTGTGCCACAATAGTCTACATTATGTTTGCTCTGCAGAAGAGGAAATAAGGAATATTAACTCCCTTTGTATGTTGAGAGAGAGAGCAAGAGAGAGATGATAATGTGGTGCTTAGCACAAGGGGCATACAGTCTGCCAGATAAACCTACCAAATTTCTGACCCTACACTGAGAGCTAGGGCAGTGTGCTGGGTAGGATTTCCTAGCATTGTATGTGGATTCCGCCCTCCATTCCACCCACCAGAGGAATCAAATTTGCATAAAAGCTAGCTATGCTTATGTATGTGTTCAGCCGCATATTAGAAATAATCGCTATATTTTGAGTAGCAATACATTATGTCTTACAAAAGTGGACAAGACTGTGACCAGGTCAGGGGCCTCTTACCCTTGTTCCGACCAGTGCTTTTTTCAGGGGGAACTCAAGGGTACATAGTACCAGCGCCTCTTTTTGTTGTTGTTAAAAAGTGTGGCACTTACTGTAACCACTTCATGGCGAGTACCAGCACCTAATTTTCTAGAGGAGGGGAGCACTGTTTTCAACCTCTGATAAATAAGGCAGGGGTGTGAAACCTTTTTTTCGTCTGAAGGTGCATGGAGGCACAGTGAGGGTGGAGTCGGGGAATCAATCAGAGGTCTGTACAGAAGCAATAAGATGTCTGACAGTGGGTAAAACTTTTCCATAATTGTATTTCCATTCTAGAAAATGGCTTATCCAGGCAATAGAGAACCTCCATTAGCTTCAGTAGGCCTCTGAATTTGGTCCATGAAGCCATCTGGGGGAAAACCATGCCCATCTGACATCAAGCAGGAAGATTTGTTATCTCAAATACAATAACTAAGTGGTTGGATGAGAGGAAAGGGGTGTGCTGCTGTTATTATTATTATCATCTATTAATTAAATTTCTACACACCCTTCATCCAAAGATCGCAGGGTGCTTTACAATATAAAACCACAAAGCCTTATCTCTGATCTTAGCGCTAAGCACCACAGCACTAAGACAGGATATAAGTTATCACCACTCTTCACACTGTGTTGCTTAGCACCTGCTCATTCTTTAAAAGGCATGAGGCAAAGCTTTCTCTCCAGTCTCAGCGCTGTGGGACCTGTGAACCTCCAGAACTTCATTAGCCTCAACCATTGGCCATCCTGGCTGGGGCTGATGGGAGCTGGAGTCCAAGAACATCTAGAAGGCCACAGCTTAGCCACCTCTAGTTTATATAGTTGTCAAAATGTACACGTACTGCTGACTAAACTAAGCAGCTTTGGCCTTTGTAATTTGCTTTGGGGCAGGCAACAGTCTAGGGTAGACTTCCTCAACCCAGTGCCTGACAGATGTTCTGGACTACAACTCTCATCAACCTCAACCAGTGTCAAGGATTGGACTCAAGAGGGCAAGATGGAGGAGGAGGAATGGTGGAGAAGAGGGAGGCAGCTGCAGGAGAAGAGAGAGGCAGCCTTGATTTACAACAGGGCTTTGAGGGGTTTGAGGAAAGTCATAACTCAGAGATAGTCGAACAGAGAAGTTGGGCAGTGATAGAAGAAGGGGGGGGGGGACTGCAGCAGGGCAGCCAGATGACACGTTGTCACTGGAAAGTATTTCTGATTCCCCTTCTCCCAGGACTCGGCGTTTGTTAGTGCAGGAACAACAGAATCAGAGATATTTGATCATGGGGGCGCCACCATAAGGGAAGATGCTGTTGCTAGGAAGGAGGAGCCCAGTTTGGAGCAACGCCATTGTTAAGGCTTGTTGTATTATTTTGCCTCTTGCCATTAGGACCTTGTTTTCTCTGCTCTTGCTGCAACCAGGGGAGGAATAGTTTCCCGAAGCCTTGACAGAGCTTTTACATCCAGTATGGCCAATCATAGAGTCATAGAATTGTAGTGTTGGAAGGGACCCTGAAGATAACCTAGGTCCCATATGGGGTTTGAACTGGCGACGTTGGTGTTACAATGAGGAATGATGGGCATTGTAGTCCTTCAAATTCTGCAGACTACCAGGCTGCCAAAGGCTGGTCTAGGAGCTTTCCCAGCAGCCCAAAAGCAATGTACTTCTGGGCAGGGGTCTAAAGTATCAAAATATTGGGAGCTAGTGTTGTGCAGTGGTTAGAGTAACAGACTAGGACCTGGGAGGCCAGAGTTCAAATTCCCTCTCAGCCATGAAGCTCACGGCGTGGCCTTGGGCCAGACACAGTCTCTCAACCTAACCTATGTCACAGAGGTGTTATGAGGATAAAATGGGGGGAGTGAGAACCTTGGAGGAAAGGTGGGGTAGAAATTAAACAAATAAATAAATGTCAAGCCACTGTAACATTAGGATTAGTATTCAGCTCCGATGCATCATGACTTTTCTCAGTGCAACTTTCAAATCACAGGCAAACTCGCTTTTAACATTATTGTGATATACTTTAACTTTTCAGAACAGCTCTCTCTCTTTGTCTTACAGACTCAGACAATATGAGATATCATTATTGGTTTCTAAAAATCTCAGCAGATTACAAGGCTTCCCCAGCACTCAGTGTAAAGTGCAGATTGGACCTTTGTGGGGTTTAAATCGGTGAACACAAGGGAAGTGGATTTTGCAGCTTGAAGGATATTTGCCTACAGCATAATTCCAATAATGGAAGTAATATCAGATCATATAAAGTTGGAGCTTTCACTCT
This sequence comes from Podarcis muralis, assembly GCF_964188315.1. NCBI lineage: Eukaryota > Metazoa > Chordata > Lepidosauria > Squamata > Lacertidae > Podarcis > Podarcis muralis. The sequence continues at coordinate 97,235,259 of NC_135656.1, forward strand.
ACAGAACTGAGAAATGATGGGAGAGGTATACTGGGAATTTCCCTTTCAGATTAAATATTTGAGACGTGAATGTCTGAGACAATCATAATCCTCTGGAAATTACCTTGCTATCTCAAGAAGAGGAAGAATAAGAGACACTTTTCTGTATTACAATTAAGACACAGAAATCTTATTTTCAGCAAGATTTTAAAGAGAAGCGGAAAGCATTTGGGAGTTTAAATTTCAGTTATGTTAGTCTTAGGCTCAATTCAGAGATTGTGCCATGTGATCTTCAAAGCAATGTTTTGCAGGTGAGATATGTGCCATGGGTTCATGCACACACACCCTCTTCACCGCTTCAAATGTATGGAATCTCCTAGTTTGTTCTCACTTTGCTTGGTCTGCCATCTCAGTCAGGTAAACTATCACTGCTGAAATGCTCCCACCATTGTCAGGTGCTGCGCTGGTGCCTCCCCAGTTTCTGCCATTGGCCATGAAGTGCCCGTGATGTCACAAAAGGACATGGTCGCTAAGGAAACAGAAGCAGCTGTTAGTGGGAGTTCCCAGAGTTCCACAGGGCTGTTAAGCCACTCTGGGAATTCTAGCTTTGTGTGAGGAACAGGGGTCTCCTCACAACTCTCAACTCCCTTAAACTACACTTCCCAGAATTCTTTAGGAGGAAGCCATGACTAATGGCATCTCAAGTCTTCATATTCCACACCTTAATACTTGCTATCATCCTGCTCTGCTAGTTAATTCTCCCCTTCTTAATTATTAGGTTCAAATGTGATCCTTATAGCACAAACCTAACCTTGTCTACTCAGAAGAAAGTCCAGTTAAATTCAGTGAAGCTTACTCCCAGGTAACTGGGCTTAGGATTGCAGCCTTAGATATCTTTGAAGAGTTACAGGACAAGACAATATATACATAGTCAGGAAATTTCTCTTATTTATATTTATTGCTACACAACAGAGTACTAACCACTATACGATCACAGCCATTTATTGCTTTGCAATTTCTGTTTTAGGAATTAAAAGAGAGACTTATTTGACTAACGGGTTTATTTTGTTTGTTGAATCCTTAACCAATTCGGGAAATTGTGTGCAAAAGAAAGAATGCCTCTTCCTGTGAAACACACTCCCAGAATAAAGATATATAGCAAATGGAAATCTGCAACTAATGGATTAAGGCTGCCTAGAAGTGTGTGGCAATGAGGATGGTGTCTGCCTTCTGTGCTAGCATGACTTGTTTTCTGCAAGACTTTTATCAGGTTTTTAGAAAAAGAAGCCTATCTCCTTTTTCAGAGGAGGCAAGAAATTGAATTTATTTGTAGCCTAGGGATGCAGAAAACTACCACATCTAATCTATGGCAGCTTCAGAGTTGAATCACAGGAGATTCCTGAGACATCACCATTCAGCTGGGCATGGGAGATCATGGATGCAGTTGTCATTTTGCCACTTTCGGTTAGCCACTAGGATGGGAGATCTTCCCTACCCCACATCCCTCTCATGGCACTTATTTCTGTCTTAATAGCAAAGGACGGCAAAGTGTCTCATTGGCTTTCAAAACGTTGAACGCATGTAGAGTTCTAAATGATTTATTTCTGGCTCTTCCTGCTCTAGCACTTCCCCCTACCCCCTTTCCAAATATTAAGATATATGTAATCGACTCTGGCAGTTCACTTTGCAAATGTAATAGAAATAATTATAAGGAGGTCCAAAGGTTGCCAGCAAAGGAAATGTAACAAGATTTTTTTTTTTTTAAGGACTATTGACTTTCGTGAAAAATATATGTGGAACCTAAGGATACTGCAGATCAACTGAAAAAGAAATTAATGATTTATGCTGCATCCCCCCCCCCCTTTTTGGACCCAAAGAGATTTTACAAAGGCAAATAGGGCAATGCAAGCCTATCAGTTTTAGAAATATTTGCAGGTAAAGGTAAAGGGACCCCTGACCATTAGGTCCAGTGGTAACCGACTCTGGGGTTGCACGCTCATCTCGCTCTATAGGCCCGAGGGAGCCGGCATTTGTCTGCATACAGCTTCTGGGTCATGTGGCCAGCATGACTAAGTCGCTTCTAGCGATCCAGAGCAGCACACAGAAATGCTGTTTACCTTCCCGCTGGAGCAGTACCTATTTATCTACTTGCACTTTGACATGCTTTCGAACTGCTAGGTTGGCAGGAGCAGGGACAGAGCAACGGGAGCTCACCCCATTGCAGGGATACGAACCGCCAACCTTCTGATCAGCAAGTCCTAGGCTCTGTGGTTTAACCCACAGCGCCACCTGCGTCCCTATATTTGCAGGAGCAGGGCAGAAAAGAATGCTTAGCATACGTATATGGGATTAGGAGACACCATACAGATTAACCGATGTCCAGAACTCAATGAGCCACAAATAGAGAACAGTTTCAATTGAATCATGTAGCTCAGTGGTAGAACATATGTTGTTGCTTGAGGCTCAGATGGCCTTGGTGGCATGCAGGGCCTTCCATCAGCTTCAGTTGGTGGCCAAGCTGTGCCTCTCTCTGGACAGGGATAGCCTAACTACTGTTTTCTATGCTCTGGTGAGCTTGAGGTTAGATTAATGTAACACGTGGGGCTTTCTCTTCAGTCGGTTCAGAAACTTCAGCTGGTGCAGAATTCATTGGCCACGTTGCTCACTGTGGCAAAATGGTTTGAACAAAGCAACCTTAGCTGGCTGCCAATTAGCTTCTAGGCCCAATTCAGAGTGCTGGTTTCCTCTAGAAGCTTTGTACTTCTTATGATCCCTGACCAGTGACCATGCTGGCTGGGGCTGATGGGAGTTGTAGTCCAAAACAGGGCACCAGGTTGTGAAGGTTGTTGTAGGTATTCATCCGATTTTCTGAGGCAACTTATACTACATAGCTACAACATTAGGTCCATGCAAAGCAGTAACTGCAAATGACTAAGGCTGCCAAGGCAAGCCAAGGCATGAAGGAAACCAAGTTTGACCAAGAAGACAGTTATATGGCCAAGGTGGTCAGCAATTCAGCAAGCAGGTACAGTGCTACCTCGGGTTAAGAACTTAATTCCTTCTGGAGGTCCGTTCTTAACCTGAAACTGTTCTTAACCTGAGGTACCACTTTAGCTAATGGGGCCTCCCGCTGCTGCCGCTGCTCTGCCACACGATTTCTGTTCTCATCCTGAAGCAAAGTTCTTAACCCGAGGTATTATTTCTGGGTTAGCGGAGTCTGTAACCTGAAGCGTCTGCAACCTGAAGCGTCTGTAACCCGAGGTACCACTGTATATGCAACAATGGAGACCAGCAGGCATCAGCATAGGATGGGGCGAAACAAAGAGGAGACAAGTTTAATGGAAATAGCAAGATGGCAGAAGTGGTGATCCAAAACTGGGGCACTTCCAGCAAAAGCAGGCGTACAACCAAGATGTGAGCCTGGGCAGCATTGTTTTGGAAGCTGATATTTGCTGCCCTGCAGTTATATGAGGGGAAAGTGCCACTCAGCCAGTGTAGGCCAGTCTGTGTGGTTAATGTTCCTCAGCTGGGCTTGGTGGGACTCGGGAGGAGGGCAACAGCTTGAAATCACTTGCATTTGTATGCAGCAGTGAAGATGGTTCCTGATGCTTCCTGGCAACCTAGCAATGGCTCAAGGGTTGCTGCTGTCCAGCATCCTCCCATGCACATCCGAGACAAGTAACCAGTATAGATCTTTAGCCAAGGAAAAGCAGGAACATCCCTTCAATGCGTCTCTAGAAACCGGCTAATGGATCCCTTAGCCATACTTGTACATATGAAGGAGCATGCACTTGGCTAACTGTGCTTAAATAGAGGAACACGGGTCTGTAATGGGCAGAATATTGATCAGCTGGGAGGAGAGATTTTGGGCAGTTAAAACAGTTGAGAAAAACGGTGGGAGCGCTAAGTATATCCCAAGCAAAAGGAAACTGAAATCTAATAGGGCTCGAGTAAAGGCTAATCTAGTTTGACAGAAAAATTCTAAGCGATTAGAAAACTAACCAAGTGGTCATTTAGGCCTAATGATGTTCAGAATGGGCCTAGAGGGCAGGCAGAGACTTTCGTACAGTGCTTCTCTCCTGTTTTCCAGCACAGAGCTCTTAAAGAAATGGAAAGAGATATGCTTGATTTACACAAAATCTCGGGGTGGCAGTAAATAAATCAGAACTAGGCGATGAGAAGGAGGAACATGAACCAGGTGTTCGTAAAATAGGAATACAGAAAGCTCCTTGTGCTGAGTCACATCACATAAGGTGTGCAAAAATCTACACATCCATACTGACACCAGTAGCTGCAGCCTTGAGGTAGGCAGATTAGACAGACAAAGCTATGAGCGTCTACTAGTCCTGACGGTTGTGTTTTGCCTTTTCCCCATTTTAATTTTCCATTAGATTTTTCCAAAGTTTCACAAATTGGCTCCAAATCAATTAATTACATTATTTCATATATTGACTTCTTGCCCCCCCTCCCCGCAGTATTTTTATTCAAACCCCTTTCTACTGCATTATATATCAAACTCTTAGCTATTACAAAAATCCTTCTAATAAAATTACTTTATCCTTTTTCTTCCACTGCTCCTGTCCCGAATACTGCCCGCAATTTCATTTGATTATGGTACTTTTGTAAATAGTCCAATGGAGAAGCCTCCATTCTTCTATAGAAAGTTCATCGTTTTGATCTCTTAATATTGCTGTCAGCTTTGACGTTCCTGCACGGTCCATTACTTTTAAAAGCCGTTCCTCCTTCATTGGAACCTTCACTTCTTTCCATTTCTTTCCATTTTCTCCTTCATTGGAACCTTCACTTCCTTCCATTTCCATAACATGGTGTGTTCTGCCTTCACTGTCTGAGGCAATATGCCTCCGAATAAAAGGTAAAGGACCCCTGGACGGTTAAGTCCAGTGAAAGGTGACTATGGGGTTGCGGCACTCATCTCGCTTCAGGCTGAGGGAACCAGTGTTTGTCCACAGACAGCTTTCCAGGTCATGTGGCCAGCATGACTAAACTGCTTTTGGTGCAACAGAACACCATGGCAGAAGCCAGAGAGCACGGAAGCACCGTTTACCTTCCTGCCACAGTGGTACCTATTTATCTACTTGCACTGGCATGCTTTCAAACCGCTAGGTTGGCAGGAGCTGGGACAGAGCAGCGGGAGCTCACTCCATTGCGGGGATTCGAACCACCGACCTTCTGATTGGCAAGCCCAAGAGGCTCAGTGGTTTAGACCACAATGCCACCCGCCTCTGAATACCAGCTTCTGGGTATCATGAGTGTGGGAAGGGGATTCACACTTGGGGTCTGCTTGTGGGCTTCCCAAGGGTGTCTGGTCAGCCATCACAAGAACTGAATGCTGGTCTAGATGGGCCTTTGGTGTGACGTAGGAGGGCTCTTATATTTTAAGTGAACAGGTGGGGGAGAAGGAGATGTTTGGAAGGTGGTAGATGGGAAGCAGGCTCAGAAATGGATGCTAGAGTGGTGGGAGAAGATTGAGAGGCTCCAGATAAGGTGCTGGGGAGCTGCGGAAGCTGCAACAAATCAACACAGATTGGCTCAGAAGCAGCTGAGTGTTTTCTCAGTTTTGGGGTTAGGAAGATGGATTAGCTCATCTTATTCTGAGGCAATGTGCCCATCACTAATTCAGACTCATTTTTACAACTCACTCTTCTGTTTAGTCCTGGTGCTCACTGAGAAAGCTTCACATTGAATATGGTGAGCCAATTATTCAAATTCCCAGCTAGTGTGGTAACTTCTAGACAGACACCAGAGCGGGTGTGGAAGATACATTTCAGTGCTTTGTCTACAAATATTCAGCAGTTATACCAAAAGAGAACACTACAGTTCTCTGTAACCATGGTAACCTGCAGTCACTGCATTTGAAAGAAAAGTACCAAGCACCATTTGACTGAAATGTATGACTTTTTATTTATTATTGAATTAAAGGACACATTTCCACTTATATTCTTTATTATGATGGGCAAGATGCTGTATCTGTTATTGCCTTGCTAAGTTTTTTTTTTTATTGTTTGCAAGCTTTTTATTTATAGAAATGTTTTACATTTTTGCTTATATGTCTGCTATGCCCTAACCTGATGGGAGTTACATGCTAATGAAAGAGGGAAAGCATCTCTGCAAACATAGCTGTTTTTCAAAACTCTAACTCTTTAGCTGCCTCCTATTTTATTAGGATACAGCCGGATGGACTGCATCTGTGTAAAATGTACCAAATAAGCTGGGTTGCAGATTCTCTTCATAGCTAAGAATAGAATAAGAATCATAGATTTGGAAGGGATCCCAAGAGCCATCTTGTTCAACCCTCTGCACTGCAGTAATCTCAGCTAAAGCATTCATGACTATTATTATTATTATTATTATTATTATTATTATTATTATTATACCCCGCCCATCTGACTGGGTTTCGCCAGCCACTCTGGGCAGCTTACAACATATCTGAAAAAATAATAAAAACATCAATCCTTAAAGACTTCCCTAAACAAAGTTGCCTTCAGATGTCTTCTAAAAGTCAGATAGTTCCACAGGGAGGGCGCCACTACCGAGAAGGCCCTCTGCCTGGTTCCCTGTAACTTCACTTCTCACAGGGAGGGAACCAGCAGAAGACCCTCGGAGGAGGACCTCAGTGTCCAGGCTGAGGAATGGGGGTGGAGGCGCTCCTTCAGGTATACTGGGCTGAGCTGAGCCCATTTAGGGCTTTAAAGGTCAGCAACACCAACACTTTGAATTCTGCTCAGAAACACACTGGGAGCCAATGAAGATCCTTTAGGACTGGTGTTATATGGTCCAGGTGGCCACTCCTGGTCAAAAGTCTAGCTGCTGAATTCTGGATTAGTTGTAGTTTCCAAGTTGCCTTCATAGGTAGCCCCACACAGAGTACATTGCAGTAGCCCAAGCGGGAGATAACCAGAGCATGCACCACTCTGGCGAGACAGTGTGCAGGTAGGGAGGGTCTCAGCTGCCATACCAGATGGATCTGGTAGACAGCTGCCCTGGATGCAGAATTAACCTGTGCCTCCATGGACAGCCGTGAGTCCAGAATGACTCTCAGGCTGCCCACCTGGTCCTTCAGGGGCACAGTTACTCCATTCAGGACCAGGGAGTCCCCCACACCTGCCTGCCCCCTGTCCCCCCAAAACAGTACTCCTATCTTGTCAGGATTCAACCTCAATCTGTTAGCCACCATCCATCCTCCAACCGCCTCCAGACACTCAGACAGGCCCTTCATTGGTTCTGATTTAAAAGAGAGGTAGAGCTGGTGAACATACTGATGAACACCCAGGCCAAACCCCCTGATGATCCTTCCCAGTGGCTTCATATAGATGTTGAAAAGCATGGGGGAGAGGATGGAGCCCTGAGGCACCCCACAAGTGAGAGCCCAGGGGTTTGAACATTCATCCCCTAACATCACTTTCTGGACATGGCCCAGGAGAAAGGAGCGGAACCACTGTATAACAGTGCCCCCAGCTCCCCAGAAATGGCCATCCAACCTCTGGTTAAAAACCTCCATAGAACGAGAGCCCTACCACCTTCCAAGGGAGTTCATTCCACTGTTGAACAGCTCTTACCATCAGAACTTCTTCTGGATGTTTAGTCAAAATCTCCTTTCTCATAACTCGAAGCCATTGGTTCGGGTTCTATCCTCTGGAGTAGGAGAAAACAAGCTTGCTCCATCTTCCATGGTTTCCTTCTGATATTGTGAACTATAATTCACTTCATCCTTGCCCCATTGGCCAGACCGGCTGGGGTTGGTTGCAGTTGTAGTCCACATCATCTGAAGGCCGCTATGTTGGCTACTCCTAATCCAAACATTCATTTAACAAGACACAAAGAGTGGTTTCTTTTATTACCACAGAATATTTTAAATGAGTTTGCAGTAAATACTGGAGCCAAGAGCGAGGACGGCGGAGGGTGGAGACATTCTTTCAACTTCTTTTTGAATCACGAGATCTAAACGCATCCCGCGATCAACTGCGATAGACCGCGATCTTCAGGGGATCGGCCTATCGATCGCAGTCGACCGGTTGGACATCCCTGCTCTAGTGGATGGGTTTTAATGTGCAACTGGGGAATCCAACACAACAGTTGCACTAGTGGAAACCTGTTGTGCCACAGACTGTGCAAGAAAGTTACAGGCAAAATGTGGAACATGCCTTTGTGCTACATTGGATACAACCCTCTCTGTATGTTTCCTTCCTTCCTTCCTTCCTTCCTTCCTTCCTTCCTTCCTTCCTTCCTTCCTTCCTTCCTTCCTGTCTTTCTTCTTTCTTTCTTTCTTTCTTTCTTTCTTTCTTTCTTTCTTTCTTTCTTTCTTTCTTTCTTTCTTTCTCTCTCTTTCTCTCTTTCTTTCTTGATATTTATAATATGCCATGAAATATTGAAACAGAATTCAGCCTAGTGTTCATTGACTGCATTCACCACAGTTCTCAACTGTAGAATGGGGGGAAATGTATCCAAGTGTAGATTACATATATTACTCCAGCATGAAAAGGAAAAATTCGGGGCATAAAGCACAGCGTGAGCTATTAATATCTCCCCTGTTGTACACATGTGCACCTCTTCCCAATACTATCAAGTCTTTAAAGTCAATAGCTGTATTTCCAAGTGAACCAGAGGGAATAGTAAACAATTACCACACAACACTTTGCATCTATATTCTCTAAATGAATGGAAAAGTTGGGGGTTCTTTATTTACTTGGGCGAGGGGATCTTTGCAATTGTCAGTGATGATAATGAAAACTTACTATTTCTGTCAAGTATGTTAACCCTGCTAAATACAAGGAGCCTTATAAAAGCAGGTTACTATAGTTACCACAGTATTCTGGGTTTTTTTTCATTATTTCCAACTCTAAATGCAGTATTTTTTGGTGTGCGTAAACAGCTGAACTGCATTTTTCAACTTGAATCTAAGGCGCCACAGGAACTGCTTTGATTTTAAATCTGCTGATCAAGCCCAGCACATTAAAGGTAAAAGACACGAGGAGGAAAGGAGGACTATTCTCCAAGATAAAAATGAAAAGTGACAAGAGGGTCCACTCTCTTCTGAGAGCTTGAAAAATATGAACAGCTCCTTCCATGGTTTTCTACTGAAAATTAGTAAGTAGTAAGGAACTCATGATGCAGGAAATGCTCTAGATTAGCCAGATGCAAAAAAAAGAGCGAGGATAATATAAGCGACATTTACACATTATGTTCAGTGGTTGGCATTCACCCAAGTGTTACTCGGAGTAAATCTATGGAAATGAATGGACCTAATGTAGGCATACTTATTCATTGAATGGGTCTACTCTGAGTAAGACTTGGCATAATGCCACCCAGTGTACAATCTGTGTTCTCATGTGAATAATTGAGCCGTATACTTGTACATTTGCTTCAATGGGACATTCAACAAGAGTACACAGTATTTGAGCAGCACAAATCGGCTAGTTTACAGGGCAGCGTTTAACTGCCATGTCCCATCAATGCAAGGAGTTTGACTTGTGCAACATGACTTCTCTCTCCTCTCTCCCCTCTCCCTGCTCCACTCACCCCTCCCCAAATCTGTTCCAAAAAATGGGAGGATGTTCTGTTGTGCAAGCAGAGATTTTTCCGCTGACTGTAAGTTCACATAGCACTATGTTGGATACAAGCAACACTCTTTCACATCCACTCCTGCACATGTGTAGAAGTACACAGAATAGATCTACAAGCTAACATGTGAACACGCCTATTAACAGAATCATTCAAAATTACCCAAGTGGTCATGGCTTTCTAATTTCAAAGCTCTTTTGTTGCTCTGCCACAAAATAAGAGAGGACCACTCAACCATTAGCATTTGCCTGAACATGACTCATTCCTCCTGATGAGGTCCTCCTTTGCCTCTCTTACAAAGCAGTTAAGAGCCATTCCTTCCAGCCAAAGGACACCATGAACAAGGCCTAATTTATCATTTAGGGATTGCTCAGGATCACCATTCCTTCTTTCATATGGAAACATACATTTTGGAGCCACAATCTGTATCACAAGCATGGATGGTTTAGCTGGGATTCAGAGCCTCAGAAATCTCATCGTCCTCAAAGCTAACCTCTTATAAGTGGCTATTAGAGTTCAGAGGTTATTATTAGAGTTAAGAGCTTCTGATATGCACTTTGGCAGATGGGAAATCGCTTCCGCTATCTGTGAAATAATGGTATTATTTTGATCACCGGCTACTTTTGACTCATTTGCAGTCATTCTTTCTGTCAAAGTGTTGCTCAGCACCAGGGTTTACCCACTTCAGAGGATGGTAAAAGCTCTGCTAAGGGTTAGGTCCCCGACGAAGTAGTCGATTCAGCTCCAAGGCTCCTTGGTGTGAGGAAAATGGATAGCAAGATTTCACTCTCTCTGTCTGTCTCTCTGAATACTAGAACTTGGGATTCAATGAAACCAAATGCTGGAAAATGCAGGACAGACAACAGAAAGTACTTCTTCAAATAGCAAACTGTGGAATCTGCTCCCAGAAGAGGCTTAGATTAATTTATGGAGGATAAAGCTATAAATGGCTGCCAGCCATTATAGCTATGAACTACTCCCACACAATCTCCAACGTTTCTCTGATGAAAATAGGGATGCCCTATTGCTGCACTATTATTATTATTATTATTATTATTATTATTATTATTATTATTCTATTTATACCCCACCCATCTGACTTGATTGCCCCAGCCACTCTGGGCAACTTCCAACATATATAAAAACAATAAAATTTCTGTATACAGGGCTGCCTTCAGATGGCTCAGCGGTCAGATAATTCCATAACCTCCAACATTTCTCTGATAAAAATAGGGATGTCCTAAGGAGAAGCAGGACATTCCAGGATCAAATCAGAAACCAGGGCTGCTTCTGTAAATCCTGGGATGTCCCTGGAGAACAGGGACAATTGGAGGGTCTGCTCCCACTGTCAAATTGGTATGCCTCTGAAGATCGGTTTCTGGAAATCACAAGTGGGGAAAGTGCTGTTGCACTCAGACTCTGCTTGCAGACTTCCCAAAGGCCCCTGTTTGGCTACTGTGCTGGATTAGAAAGCCCACTGGCCTGATCAAGCAAGATTCTTAACACATCACAGCAATCTGGCTGTCATGAATGAGTCAGCTCCCAGGGAAGGGTTGCAGCCAACTGAAGAAAGTACCCAGGAACAGAGAGGGTTAACTGCCATGCAGGATGAGCATCGGCTAGCGCCAACTCCCCTGCCCCTTGGAATGCCAGTTGATAAGGGAATGGCTGAGAGCCGGCTAGAATGCAGTCAAGGTTCGCCGGAAGCACAATCAGGCGGGGAAGAGTTAAGAGACAGCTTCTCAGAGAATGGGGAAGAGGCAGGAGCTGACCCACTCAGCCCGAGGTCTCGGCGAATGGGAGGGTTGCAACATAGAAAACAAAACAAAAGACATAAGAAGTGAAAGTTCAGTTGCTTCTGGTCACTGTCTTCAGAAGGGTCATCATGACTGATGATGGCAGAGACTGTGTTAAGCCATCCGGAGCCATCTGTTTGTTTTGACAATAAAGCATCCTTTTTAATTAACTACACTCACTGTGTTATCAAGCCAGGGACTGGACTCCTGACACTCACCTAGAGGTTACCAGAGCATAGACAACAGTAGTTAGGCTATCCCTGTCCAGACAGAGGCATAGTTGGGCCACAAGCTGAAGCTGATGGAAGGCACTCTGCACCACTGAGTCCACCTGAGCCTCAAGTGACGGCAAAGGATCCAGGAGTACCCCCAAACTATGTACCCGTTCCTTCAGATGGAGCGTAACCCTATCAACATCAGGCAACTTCCATCCACCTGGTCTAGGGAACTGCTCACTAACAGTGCCTCTGTCTTATCTGGATTGATCTTCAGTTTGCTGGCTCTCATCCAGTCCATTACCAAGGCAAGACACTGGTCCAGCACTTCCACTGAAGATGTAAAGGAGAAGTAAAGTTGTGTGCTACCAGCATATTGCTGACAGCATACTCCAAACCTCCGGATAACCCTACTCAGCGGTTTCATGTCGATGTTAAACAACATAGGTGATAAAATTGAACCCTGAGGAACCTCGCATTATCCTGGCTGTGGGCTGCCCTGACAGCTTTTCTGAAAAGCAGCCTCAAAATCCTAGAAATCAATAAAAATTAATTTTTTAAAAGCAAGAGTAGGCACTGCTATTGCAACCAGTCTTTGTATAATAATGGCAGTTGCTGGTCCTACTCAGGTGGCTGAGCAATGCCCTGTGGTTGTGGTAATCTACCAAGTGGCTCCAATACTTTGCCCACCTCATGAGATGAGAAGACTCCCTGGAAAAGACTCTGATGTTGGGAAAGATGGAGGGCACAAGGAGAAGGGGATGACAGAGGACGAGATGGTTGGACAGTGTACTCAAAGCTGCTAACATGAGTTTGACCAAACTGCTGGAGGCAGTGGAAGACAGGAGTGTCTGGCGTGCTCTGGTCCATGGGGTCACGAAGAGTCGGACACGACTAAATTACTAAACAACAACCAAATGGCTGAATGAGGCAGCCCCTGCCCTTTCTATCTGTGTGGCAGAGCAGAGCAGAACTTCCTTTCTACAGGTCACAGACAGCATATTGCCAAATGCCGCTGGAAAGTAAAGCCGTCCCTGTTCTGATAGCACCCAAAGATCAGATTAACATACTGTTGCTACTGCTTTCTTGATCTGTGATCAAATAAGTGAAAATGGAATCTGTCATGAGCAAGAATCAAAATCTTGCTTTGTAGTTCTCTTTCATCCAAATCATTAACATTCATCTGCCTTTTGTCAGAGGGGTACGTGTATTTGGTTAAAGTCTGCATCCCTAAACTATCAATTTCACGACGCTGTTGCTCTCCTCTGATGATTGGCTGAACAAGATAAGCAATCTGCCCTTGCGCTGAGCAGAAATAATGAACATGGCCATAACAACCCAGAACACTGCAAAAAACTTGGTTTCTGAAGACAATCCATATCCAATCCTGATCAGGCATATGGAGAATGCGGAATGCTGCAGGCATGACAAATAGGCTGGAACAAAGGGAGAAGAAAGACTGGAGGCAGGCAGGCAGGGTCAGTTCTGGACCAGGCAGCCAGTTCTGGACAAAGGCAGGCTTTTTACAGACTACAGACACATCTTAGGAAGCTGATGACTTGTTTTATGTTCCTTGGGCCTATTACTCCATGCTAATGGATAGCCTTCAAGCCTGGAGTCTGGCACACCTGCCTCACCGTGATTTTGTATTAAATTTGTCTTTATTTCCTAGCAGGCTCAATAAGACCCTCAATGGGTGTGTGTGTGAGGAGGCTGACCTCTCAATGGAACTGGCCTCAAGGATTTCATTCATTTTTAGGTGCCTGCTGAAAACCTTTCTATTCCTACCTACTGTACCTACTTACCTACCTACTTACAGGCATTTGCAGGCAATTAAGAACACATCTTTCCATAACAGCTAGTTGATGGTTTCTGATTTTGCATCTTATGTTGTTTTTATTATTCTTGTAAAAATATGCACATATCCATGTAAACTAGTGCTGATAGGCAAAGGAGCGGGATAACATTTTAGCCCAGAATCATTACCTTCATAAAGATATAGCTGATTACTGTGCAACTCTTGATAGCAGGATAAATGAGGGAAGTTTTGCTATACAATATTCACATATGAGCCCAAAAGCTCGAGTTCCATAAAAAGTAGTCCTACATTACTAGAATTAAACTGTGCAGTAATGCAGTTCAAGTGTATCTGCATTTGAACTCAAGCGCTCAGCAGCATTTCCTACTCCTTACAACAATCTTATGAGGTAGGCTAGGGTGAAAGAGAATGACAGGCCTAAATTTCAAGACTGACTGAACCTATGTGTCTGTAGTTCCGGTTCATCTTCCTGTTGTGAACATCTTTGCAAGACTCTTTCCACCTTACAAAGACACGCTTTTGTCTCCACAGAGGCAATGGAGATGAAGAATGACCTGCAGTGCGTTTCCACATTCTTTATTTCTGAAACCAATTATGGTTGCTAATAGTCAACCAGGTTGCCCAATGAAAAATCATTTGTCATCGCCCAAGCACTTAAAAGCAAGGAATGAATAATTAAGGACATCATGCATCTTTCACCAAATCAATGAAATTAAACAATAACAACAGATTAGTTACTGTTAAACAAAGAAACATTGTCTTAATCACAGGCTGTAATGGCTCCCTTTGTCCTTCAAGGGTATTTTATTAGAATTAGAAAGAATTTACATGAATGTTTGCCAATGAAGAAACAGAACGAGACATTTCTCACTGAAATGCCCTAAAAGAAATTAGAATCATAATGCTTGTTCATAATCTATATTATATTTAAATAGAACCTGTTTTAATGCCACTTTGAAGATTGTAATGAAAAACACACCTGGGTAAGGGCAAGCTTTAGCTTAGCTCCCTGCCTCTGCTAGACATTCAAAACTATTGAGTTACAGTGGTACCTCGGGTTAAGTACTTAATTCGTTCCGGAGGTCTGTTTTTAACCTGAAACTGTTCTTAACCTGAAGCATCACTTTAGCTAATGGGGCCTCCTGCTGCCGCCGCACCGCTAGGGCACAATTTCTGTTCTCATCCTGAAGCAAAGTTCTTAACCCGAGGTAATATTTCTGGGTTAGCGGAGTCTGTAACCTTAGCGTATGTAACCTGAAGCGTATGTAACCTGAGGTACCACTGTATTGGCATCCTTATTCTGCACAAGAACACAGCAACGTATATCTTATACTGAGTTGGACCATTCGTTCATCCAGCTGGGTATTTACACTGTCTAGCAATAGCTTTCTAGGGTTTCAGATAGGGGAGCAATCCCAGCACCACCCAGAGATGCTGGAGATTGAACATGAGACACCTTCTGCATGCAAGGCAGATGCTCTACCACTGACCTACAGCCCTTCCCTAAATGCTGTGATCAAGCTGAGTTTTCAAAGATCTACATGCTCTGGGCAAGTTAACCCCGATGCCAAATGCTCATGTAACGTGTTACACTGGAGCATGCAACCAGAGGCGGAGGAAGCTGCTCGGGTGCCTGGGGCGGCACGAGCTGCCCATAGGGACAAGGCGAGTGGCCAATAGGGGCAGAGCAACACCGCAGGGCCTCCAGAGTCTTCTTGCCTCCTCCCGCTCAGCCGCCCTACACCTGGGGGGGGGGAGGCGAGGCAACGGGCGGACTGCTTGGGCAGCGCGGAGCCTTTGCGTGCCCAAGCCACCACGTCTCTCCTAGGAAAGATGCATGGCTCAGGCACGCTGCAGGCCCCACGGTGAGTGCCACCCAGCATTTTGTCACCCCCCCCTCAGTGGTGACACCCAGGGCAGACCTCACCCACCACACCCCCTTCCTCCGCCCCTGCATGCAACAGCCATGGTGCCTCCATGTCAGACATTCTTGCACAGCCAATCCTATGACGTCCACAATGGCAAAACACAACACCCATCCTATTAACTGAGGTGGTGGACAAATGTATGCCACCCACAAAGAGTTCTCCTTCATCCTATTACATTTGCCTCTGTTGCCAGCCTTGGAGGACAGGACCAGTGTCTAAAGACATGCGCTCATTTATAACTTGCACTACAACAGCCATAGACAGGGGCAGGATCAGCATACCTTAAGCAGCAGACTGCTTAAACTAGCTATAAATCAGCTCATGTCTTTAGCCACTGGTGCTGTCCTCCAAGGCTGGCAACAGAGGCAAACAGAATAGGATGAAGGCATCAACTTGCTAGTGCCCATGTACACACTCCTTTCATTTGTTTTGGTGTTGTTCCTCTGGTCATACTTGTTTGCAGACTGCTGAAGAACTAGAAAGCATTGCAAATGGCTACGATAGGAGCAGGATAGCAGTGATGTCCCTGTTGTCACCTTCAGCTATCTGGAAAAACACACACCAGTGCTGTAGCCCTGGATGCTTAGAAGGACTTGCATGTTGCTTGGTAAGACAAACACAAGACTCACTTCCACCTCTGCATATGTGCAAACAAGGCCACCTTTGGGCACCTGAGGCAGACACCAAAATGGCACCAGGGGAGAATGGATGAGGGAAAATCTGTATCAGGAACAAGGGGGAAAGAAAGGCCAACAGGGATCTGCTGCCCTGGTGGATTCTGTCACCAGAGGCAGTCAGCCCACCTTGCCTCATGAGTGGGCTGGCCCTGAATAAAATTGATGATGTTATCTGCTGTTATCCTGTGGATCCTGATGCCTGAGGCAATTGCTTGCTTCATGGGTAGGCCAGCCCTATGTGCAAATAATGCAATGTATGAAATAAAACCAGACAAGCTTCCTTTGTTGCCTGATAGATATAATCTATAATTCATTTTAGTACATATTTGAATACAATGAAGTTTTGTAAATCTAATTTGCACATTAGGGTGTGTGTGTGTGTGTGTGTGTGTGTGTGTGTGTGTATGACTCCACATTCACTTTAACTAGTAAAACTAAGTGCAAATTCCTGAAGACAGGCCAGGATTAAGGCGGATGTAACGAATCAGGGCTCAGTATTCACAATATCATTGTACTTCCCATGTCATGTCGCTGACTACTGCTGAAACAATGATGTTTGGTCGGATGCAGCCAGAGATGAGGGAGAAATTCAATTCAAATGCACCTCCAGAAAAACACGCAAAACCGAAGTGTGGTCAACCTTCAAAAACCTTCACACTTCTCTAAATTTTCAAAAGTCAACTGAGGAATGTGTATAAAAATGGGGAAAGTGTTCATACAAATGTATTCATTACTGAAAATACCAGGGAAAAGTGCTTGCAAAAATGTGTATATTGTGCAAAATGGCATATAAGAGTGTTTTATATAAGGATTAATTTGCATTAAGGTGCTGATGAAATTTCATAAGGGCTTAAAAATAATAAATTCGCAAACTGACAGGGAAATGTGGAGAACTGAAGTTAAAGTTGGGAAAACGAGAAACTGAGAGAAACCAAAACAGACCAGTCCAACCATCTCTCCAAGCTGAGAGGCTGTACTTATCCTATAGCGTTTGCCTGCCACTCAAGGAAATCTATACTTTTATGTTGCAGCCACTGTGATGCACGGCGCTAATGAATGCCAGAAACTCGTTCTATTTATTCAGCAGTTCTAGCTCCTCTTGTTGTCATGCACTTTCATCCCTGCCAACTCCACATTTACGGAAAGGTACTGCTTATTTTAAATAGCTCATTTTAAAATATGCACATTGGCACTGTTTTAGGAATGAAACCCATCTTTACTCTGCCACAATTATGATAGCTCTCATTTAATGACAATGGGAATGGTTGGAAACTTTTATCAGGCACTCATTTGCAGGGAATTATCAGAGTCTAAAATATAATTAATCATCTGTTGTCATGCCTCTATTATACAGCACCACTCTCTGGAGCCAATCTCTCTTATTTCATCTGCATTCATATGCCTCTGACCTTCCTTTTCTTTCCAGTACCACAGACCTCAGGTAAATTTCAGCTGACTGCTCTAAAATGACTGGATATTGTTAAACCCATTTGTCAACCATATTATCAGCTTACAAACACGAGATCTCTCTGCAAATGTTTAGCATTTTCCACGTATATCGCAAGCGCAAGCATTACCCATGGGTGGCATCTGTCAATGTTGACAAAAAATGAAAATTTCGGAACTACTGTAAATAATAAAACAGTCCTAGAAAGATTATTTCTCTGGAGCATAAGCTATCAACAAACATGATTTGCATTTTGCGCTTACAGCTGTTTCAACATGAGCTGTTTGCTGTGGTTCATTAAAATGATTTGATTTGTCAGATTCCAGGAGTGTTGCAAGTTCTTGTATGTAACGATCACAGATACCAAAGCAGCGGTCGATCGGATTTACAGAATTGGATGAAATCAGAAGGTCCAAAAATGCACAATTAGCTATACATCTAAGTTTGTGTGTGTATATGCAGCATATATACTTTGAAAGACTTGATTGCAATAAGCATAACAGATTAGCAAGGACATGTTTTTCATAAAAACCATCTGGATTTTTTTAAATTTATTTTTAAAAAACAAGATTGACTTCTTTTCCCCAGCAGGTTGTTTTCAATTGACCCCCACCCCACCCCCGGTGATGCAAATCCAGCAGAGGCTTCGATCAGCAGAATGGGGAGGGAAGGTGCCTTTTCCATAATCACTTTCCCCCTGCAGCTCACAATCACCGCCCCCCCCCCCCCCCGCTCAAATATGCTCCAGAGGTTTGGAGAACACTTCAGAACAGTATGGGAGTTCCAGGGGGAACTCATCAAAAATAGCCTCTTCCACTGTTGGGGACCTCCACTGGATCAAAGTGGATCAGATGGGTGGGGTATAAACAACAACAACAACCATCATCATCATCATCATCATCCTCAGAGGGTCAGCACTGGTTACAACTCAGGGTATGGCTAAGCCAAATAAGGGCTGCACCAGATAGCCCCTAATTCCAAAATTTCACCCTGAAAGTAGAAAATAGCTGAACAAAGGGGAAAAGAACAAGACAGGAACAGAAAATGTAATCTACAGCTCATTTATGTATTTGCTGAAATATTTATTATCCTGATCCAAGGGCTTCTACAAGGCAGTTTTACTGCTATTAAAACCCACAATAAACTCCTCCATCTTATTGTGGATTTTAATTGTTGCAAACCTGCCTTGGCTGGAAAAGCTCTAAGGCAGCATTTATATGGTCAAATCAACCCATCTCGTTAGATACAAGGAAGGTCGCGAAGGATTGCTTAAATTATTTGTGCGGGTGTGGGTGTAAGCCGGAATCGGTTCATAATATCTTAGAGCAGGCGTTTTTCAACAAAATGTAGGTTGTGAAATTCTGTTGCCATAACAGGAATTGTTTAAGACCGACAAGTTTATTCATTCTCTTTCTTGAGCTGTTAAAGCTGTTGTGTTTGGATTTTATTTGATATTGTCGTTATATAATGGATTTAAAGATATAAATGGCGTATCCACCGATATAATGGTTAGTAGTCTGACATATGGTTTAAGAATTGTTTTAGGGATGGGCTGAGCAGCTAATTATGACCTATTTTGGTATTCCTGGCACTCAATCCCATGTCCACCCTCTCCTGTTCTGTCCCATTGTGGGCATTTTATCCACATTTTTATCCACTTCTTATGTACAAACACACTTTTAATGTAAAAATATACCTTTAAATGCTTTTGCATGTAAAATGGATTCTTTGCATATTTTTAAACGCAAAATACATATTCCTGGGCCAACGTTTGTGTGCACCAAAGATGCTTTGCAAAGTCAGGGGGAGTAAGCAATCTGACTGGAAGTTGCATTCTGATCCACAGGTGAGTTCAAGAGTATCAGACTGAGCTGGATGGTTGGATAGCGTTCTCAAAGCTACCAGCATGAGTTTGACCAAACTGTGGGAGGCAGTGGAAGACAGGAGTGCCTGGCGTGCTCTGGTCCATGGGGTCACGAAGAGTCGGACACAACTAAATGACTAAACAACAACAACACCTCTTCACAGGGAACTCTGGAAATGGTAGCACTGTGAGGGGAATAGGTGTCACTGAAGAACCTGGAGCACCCATAGCAAGCTAGAATTCTTTGGGAGGAAGCCATGTCTGTTTAAAACGGTTTCATGGTGCTTTAAATAAATGGTGTGAATGTGGCCCGAGTCTGACAAATGGAACTAGAAAACCTCCTTTGAGTCTGCCTACCAGTAGCATGCATGTGTGTCACATTTACTTCTGAATGTTCAGCTTATTTCCCCCATCCTGCCCTGGTGGCTTCCTTAAAAGCCTTTAAAAATAAGTTTGAAATCCCCTCTGAAACCCTACAACTTGTAAGCATTCCTTGATTTCAATGTGAAGTGAAACCATGTGGGCATTTGGATTTTTAACTGGCTCCTTGAGTGCAGAATGATTTTACAAAAATAAAAATGAAAATGAAAAGTCACTTCTCCGGAACAAAGCTGTTTTTCTACCTCTGGTGATGCCACAAAGGAACCAGAGCAAAAACAATCACTGATGCATTGTTTCTTTTTGCAGAGAGAGCGACGACCAAGTGTCTCCTATTGGCCAACCACTTCCCGTGACTGCTTTTGTCAACAGGGAGCCTATTCCCCATCAACATCATCTGTCAAATGTGAGTTGCCAGAAAATATAACTGCCAATTTGGCCTTCCCCTGGAACTCTTCTGAGCGTGGCCGGGATCCCCAGAAATTCAATTTGACAGTCATCTTCAAAGCACCTCCACTTGCTGAAAAACGGTGCTGATAGATGAGGCAAATAATATCATAAGGGGTTTTGCAGAATCTCGATGCCCTAGAACCACTGGTGCATATTACTGTAAATTGAAAACACTTGTCATATGTGGATATGTTTTACACGCTCAGGTATGCTCTAGCATAGCTAAGCTATAATCCTAGCTCCTGTCCCTCATTTTTTTTTTTTTAAAGAGAGAGACTTGCATGGGGTTCTGCTAGTTTTCTCTGCATCATTGGGGCCACATACCACAGGATGCTCCTGTCCATGCCACAACGGGGGGCAGGACAAGGCACTGAAACAGAATCACCAGCGGCTGATGCTCTGTCGAGTATGGGGATAGATGTGGGATCTGGTACTGGTGCAATGGCAATTCCTTTCCTTTTGGGCTTCCGGTGATGAGCCCGCTTGCACCTAAGCGTTCACACTCATTATGCTTCATGTTTCATGCCCTCTCATGTTTCAGTCTCATATCCCACCCCCCACAGTAAACCCCCTTTTCCCCCAGAGGGCCTGACCTCATGGAGTGAGCCCTTCATGTAGACAGTCCCTGCATATAGGCTTCATCCGTGCTATACGAGATTGAAAGCGGCACCATACCACTTTCATCCCAGCCAAAGCTTGCCCCCCCCCCCCTAACAAGAATCCTGGGTGGGTCAGCCCTGACCTCAAGTGTGCATGAACCAGTCTGTGAGAAGAAACCAATACAGAGCTATGCTAAATGTTCCATCCCTAACAAAACAACAACAAACAAACCACAGCTACTACTATGCCATAAGATCCACTGTCTTGTAATATCACATATGGCATGTACAGTTATTTATTGTTTGATATTATTTTTGCTGTAAAATGTGTGAGATCATGATATTGTATTTATTTGCATTACTTAGTGCTTTAACTACTGATGGAGCCCAGGACGGCGAAACAAGGCCAGTATTCTGGAAATCCTTGTCTAGACTCTGTGAAAGGATTTTGTGGAACTGTAACAACCTTTCATGTGGATTGTTTGGACCTTATGAACAGACAGGTGGAATAGACACCATTACACGGATGGACCTTATGCATGAACTGACTAGAGAATGATCTGATCCACTGGGCCTTCTGCTTTGTTCGTTTGTTGAACTTTATGAATTACTTCTGTTGAAATTTACAATTTGATACAATGAATAGTATACCTTATTTATCTAAGAACACAGCCAGTTACGTCTCGTGTGTTTATTGAGAATGTTCCATCTCTGCAGGCTTACCAGCTTGGTACATGGAACAATCCCCTTCCCCACCCCAAAGGGTCAAGGGGCATGGGGGAGGAGATGGGAGGACAAACCCATTGCTGATGGGATTTGCTAAGTGAATCCTACCTTTTAAGACCCTTACACCCTGCAACACACTCATCACTCGATGGCTGCAGTTCAGCTGTGGACTTTCCTGTGTGACTGCCACAGCATATAAGAACCATTCAAAAAACACTCACATCACTTTGAGCATACTGGAGACCCTTCCCATCTTTTGCAGAAAGCCATCCATTGTGAAGAAATTGCACTGATATGACCCAACCCGAATGTAAGCAAGGTCACCTGACGCCTACATTTCATTCATTTTTTTTAAAAAAAGAGCCCTCATAAGGTTTATCTCTAAAACTTAAGCAACCACCAGCACCAAGAAATTAACCACACAAGAGGCTTTTCTAGGTGCCAATTGCCAAAATTTACAGACACAAGCCAACACCATCCATAAAGCAGAGCGGCAAAAATAAGGAACAGATATGCCTCTCCTCACCCACCCACAAGACAGGGAAATAAAGGACCTTGACAGAACAGTGGATATTAGTGTTAGTGAACGGCTGCAACATGTCTTAATATAATCTCAAACTCCCATCACAAATCAGCTTAGAAGCAGCATATGAGCTGGCCTGCAATGACTTGCACACCCTGGCTGGCTCTTATCTGCTAAATTGCTTTGCGGCAACCTCCCTCCATGCCCTTGACCACATCTGAAAAGTATTTGTCTCCGGCTTCCAAACAATATGACAAGTCTACTTTGTGGCTTCCAAATATCTTAGGGTATAATTTTCTTTTAATAGCCACCTTCTTTCCTTGATGCATTTTCCTCTGCTGCTGATGGATGACCGAGGACCTAAAATGACTTGGAGACTACAGCAATATTCATTTATCAAATGAATCCTTCCGCCAAGAATTTAACTAGATAATGGGGGCAAAAATATATTTTGTAAAACAACAAAACAACAACAACAACACATTGCTCAGTGAATAAAATAGAAAGGCTGAGCGGGGAGGAAAACGACAAATGAAAATGTTGCTACATAGGTTGTATCTAGGAATGGGTGAATCTGTTAATTTCAGTTTCTCTCATTTTTTCAGTTTTCCAGTCTTCACTTCAATTCTCTCCCATTTCTGCATGACTTTATAATTACATCTTCTTAAAGGGCCTCGTGAGAATAATCAACATTTTAGTGCAAACATCTCCGGCTATACTCATTTTTGTAAGCATTTTTGACTGATACAAACATATTTTGCAAGCAATTTCCCCTTATATAATAATTTTTGTGTGTTATTCACTAATATATGCACCAAATGTACACTTTCCCCTAAAACACACATTCTGTGCAAACGGTATATGTTGGGAGAACTGCATTGCAATATTTGGAGAAGTACAAATTTCAAAGCATAGTTGTGTTTGGGTTGGCATATTGTTTTGGAAAGTGAGAATTTTGGTAGGTTTACGTTAAAATTCTAACCAAAACAGATTCATAACAGATTCATAGTTGGAAAAGGCTCACGACAAATTGAAGTTGATTGATTTCAGTGGGTCTACTCTGATTATGGCATAGTTGGGTACAACCAACTGCAGTTGGAGTTCTTTCTGGAGCAGTGTAAGTCAGGAAATAAGGAACAGCAATTAACTTCAAAGTGAAGATGTATCATCAAGGCGTATCAACATCCCAAAGTTCTCCGGTAGTATGGTAAATTCTTAATCCCTTCTGCTCAAGCGGAAGGCTGAAATATTAAACAGCAGATCATTCTTTGCCTCGCAGAGAAGCATGAGCTGGCAATATCTTGTTCTCTCTTTAAAGGGATCGATTATTCCCCAGAAACTCAGTCAATGGGGAGTGTTATTCAGTATCCTGCCATCCATTTCCAGCCACACTTTAGTGCCTAAGGGTATTAATTTAAGGATAATATGTATGAGTCAAGCTTCTACACAATGAAGTAGGACGTGTGACTGCCAGAAAATCTCCCTCCAAGGAACACACTGAATGGCACCAACCTCCCGCTTGCGTTCAGCATTGCCAAATGGAGCCATAAAGTTTCTGTATGTTATAATGAGGCTGGTAACATTTTGAGTGGAGTGAGTTCGGTGGGTGAGCTTCCTCAGCTTGAAAAGGCACAGTCCACTGTGAATCAACTCCAGACCCCTTTCTGGCATCCATCAGGCTAAAGCAAAGAGAAGGGGGGACTCCAGGGCCTCCTTAAACAGCTCTGCTGAAATGCCACCTCCACCGGGGTCCTCCATAAACAGTCATATACAGCAGCCCTTCCATCCGTCCAAAGGAGAGGGAGAAAGATGGGGCTGCAAGGCCTCTCCTTCAGCTCTATCAAAAGGCCAGCAATCTTTGGCTGCTTGTCTTCTTGAGACCTTCCCATTCTAGCCAGTCAAGAACTCTGAAGCTACGAAATAGGTTTCAGGGTTTTCATTTTTCCTTCTCTCTCCCAGTCCCTTCCCCTTTTGTATTGTGCCTTTTAGATTGTAAGCCTGAGGGCGGGAACTGCCTTATTCTTGATGTTTGTAAGTTACTCCAGGAGCCTTTTGGGAAAGGTGGGGAGGCGATTGGGTTGAAGAGTAGGACAACAGTGCTTTAAATAAGTACCTAAATCAAATTCAGCAGAGGAAACAAACTGGCCTATGAAGCTGGCACAAAATGCTGCTTTTGAGGATGCTTAGCAATCTGATTTTCAGTGTAGAGTCAGACAGGTGTTTGTCTTTAAGCCATCCTTATTCCAAAGAAAAAGGTTGTGTCTCTGTGTCTGTGTGTGTATTTGCTGGTGAGCAGAGAGAGAGAGAGAGGTGGCTGTGCAAAAAAGACCATCTGGTTTTTGAGTCCTCAAGGATTTTCAAGCATCCCAAGGTATTATCAAAAACCTTGGGTGAAAAACCTTGAATGGTTTTAGAAGTGACATGGGTGGGGGGGGGGAGAAAAACCACACATCAATAGTTATTTAGACAATGGCTCACAGCTGGCCATTTCCACCATTCAGCCATTGATTTCATATTATTTGTCTATTTCTCTTTGGTGGTATTATCAGGCATTAGGAGGGAGCAGCCTGTTCCATCCATCCTAACTGGCGTGCTTTATTAAGATAAGGAAGAATGAGGTTTGGTGTGATCTGACTTTGAGCTAAGCTGTCAAGTCTGGGTGCTTCGAAAAGTAGGCACCATATTCATTGCAGCAGTCTTCATTGGGGAGAATCATGGGAAAGTGTGTGTGTGTGTGTGTGTGTGTGTGAGAGAGAGAGAGAGAGAGAGAGAGAAACAGTATAAGTCTTACAATGTCAGCAGTGAGAGTTTGCTTGAGTTAAAGGCAAATTTCCAGCATTCATTCTGTGAGTTCCGGTGTATGTATTCATATTTATATTTTGTTAAGGTGATTCCACTTATTGCGTGTTGAGTCCCACAAGGCCACCCTCACCCAATAATTCACACTTCACACAGCAATTTTTGTTTAAGATTTTTGGCATGATTTTGGCCACAACTTTATTAAAATACAAATACGTGAGTGGTTGCTTAGGCATTGGTTATGACTATCTGTCCTTGCCCGGGGACAGAGCTGGCCTTCCGGATTCCAGCGGAAGCCAGCGTGGGAAACAAGTATTGGGTGATAAGGTGAGTCTGGGTAACAGTCCCACACCTCTCACCCTCATGTTCCTGTGGGGCTTGCACGGCCCAAGTCCGACTCCGGGGACAAGGACGAAAGAATGGCAAGCCCCTGGATTCCTTTAACGGAATTCCCTTTCCACACCACCATTGGAGGGGTAGGCACTTACCCCTCCACCAACCGATTTTAACCAATGCCTAACCGCCAACCTTACAAGTTGTGACTTATTTGCTACGCAGTAGGCGAAACCCAAATGGCACCAGCCAATCAGCCAAGTGGTAAATTCCTACCAGGCCCCCGCACCAAGGCGGACGACCCCCATGACAGGCATAGCAAGGTCAAATAACCAGAAACCCCCCCTTAAAGGGAGGGTGGGCGGGTGATCCGATGCAGAGGCCAAGAGGACGCCCCTTCAATGGCGACCTGTATATATATGCCTCTGCTCCTCCTTCAAGATTGCAACACACAAAACTCCCCAGTAACCAATTTAACCCATTAAGGGTTCTGTCCTTCCAAACGCCCAATAACAGCAGGGTGGTTTGTATTTCCCAACCGCAACACGTGCTCTCATTTAAAGAGAACACGCTAAAGAAAAAAGTGATACATAAAAAAGTAGGGAAAATGAGAGGGAAAAACAATAAAGATACATATAAAAGTGAAACTATGAAAAAAGGAGCAATATACATATTCCCATATATTCTTGTATAAATTGGTATAATGTTATTGTCCTAGTGCGTAGGTAAATGCTGATGGCCTACTACATTTTGTATAAACTCATTCCAAATGTTATCATATTTATCCATACAGAGTCTACGCCTGGAAGCAGTCCGTTCATAAATTGCTAGTGATGTCATTTCATCAGTCCATTGATTGAAGGGTGCCATATCTTTATTTTTCCAGTTCCTCAATATCAATCTCTTGGCCACCATTAGGGCATGGAAAATCAATTTCCATTGTCCCATTGATAATTTCCATACTGCAGGTACATAGTTCAATAAAATATTCTCTGCTGAAAGATTTAACTTTTTCTGCCCAGTCATAGTTACAGAGTCTATCACTTTCATTCAAAACTTGTTAAGTAAAGAACACTGTACAAACATGTGTTTCAGAGCGTCATTGTCCTTGCCACATCTCCAACACTGAGCTATCTTAGCTACCCCCTTTTTATAAAACCGTAAAGAAGTCCAAGAAACTCTAAATATTATTTTTTGTGGCATGAGTTTAATTTAAATCTAATGACACCTTAGGTAGTGAAGCTAATACATTTCCCCACTGTCTGGGTAATAATGAAAGTTCAAATTCTTTATTCCAATCATCTCTTACAATCTGCATATTGAACTTGTGTATTGTTAATTGTTGTTTAGTTGTTTAGTCGTGTCCGACTCTTCGTGACCCCATGGACCAGAGCACGCCAGGCACTCCTGTCTTCCACTGCCTCCCACAGTTTGGTCAGACTCATGTTTGTAGCTTCCAGAACACTGTCTAACCATTGTTAATAGATACCTATAAAAAGTAATTGCTGGCTTTTTATTTTTGAATGAGTTGTCTAGTTGCTCCAATACCTCAGGTATCTCAGAAGCTGAAAGGGCTAACGGCCCAAACACAGGAGATGTTGTAATTGAAGATATTGCCATTGGGCTACATCTGATAGATGATATTTTTGTCTTAAAATAGCAAAAGTATAAAATTCATCTTCCCCATCTATCAGTTGGTCCAATGTCAAAATACCTGCTTCCATCCAATTTTTCCATACCACCATCTTTTTTGCAATTCTTAGTGTGGGGTTTCCCCACAGAGTAAGTTTAGCATGTGATAATAGATCAAATCTGTTTTTATTAGCCAATATATTCCATATTCTTCTAAGTGATTTAATTGTTTCAAGAGTCACCTGAGATTTCAAATATTTCAATCCTAGTATTGTCCAACCAACCAAAGGTGCTATGTACATATAGGTAAAAAGGTACATATATTCTAGGGTTGCCCACATCAGAAAATTAGGGCCAACAGTGGGATTCCAATATTTAGAACATGACAGCAGATATAATTCCAAATTTGGGATTCTGAAACCGCTTTCTTTAATTTGTAGTTACATTCTCTGCAAGGATATTCTTGGTGTTACTGAGCCCCAAAGGCATTTCCTAAACAATGAGTTTATCTTTTGAAAATATGATCCAGATATAAAAACTAGAAGTCCTTTCAGGATATAAATGAATCTGGGAATAATATTCATTTTGAGAGCATTCACCCTTCCCCAAAGGGTAAGGTTCAGTGACTCCCACCTATCAATATCTGAAGAAACCCTTTTTATTAATTTATTCATATTAACTGTAACTAACTGTGTTATATCTCTTGATGTTAGCATACCTAGATATTGAATAGATTTGGAACAAACCCAAAATTATATTCCTTGAATGAGTGTGTAAACAAATTTTGATCTATTGGCATCAATTCTGATTTGGACCAATTAACAGAATAACCTTATATTTTACCAAAGGCGTCTATCATTTGCATCAAGATGGGTATACTAGACTGAGGTTCCGAAATAAACAAAAGTATATCGTCTTCAAATAAAACTAGCTTGTGGTCAACTGAATTATGAACTGCTCTGTGAATCTTGCAATATTGTCTAATAGTGCTAACCAGGGGCTCTAAACAAATATTAAAAAGCAAAGGTGACAGTGGACATCCTTGTTTGGTTCATCGAGCCAACAGAAAGGTGGCAGACATAATACCATTCACTTTGACTCTAGATGTGGGTGCTGCGTACATTACTTTGATCATTTTATAAACTCCAAGGGAATTCCAAATTTAATTAAAGCTAACTCCACATACTGTTTATAAATTTTATCAAAGGCCTTTTCGGCATCTAGTGATATGTTTACAAACTGATCTTAATTTTTATTTAAGTCAACCAAATCTACCATAATCTAATGTTATCTGCAGCCTGTCTTGTTTTTATATAGCCGGTCTGATCCCTCTCGATTACCGCCGCAATTACCTGTTGGATTCTATTTGCTAGTGTTGATGTTAGAATTTTTGTATCCACATTAATCAAGGATATAGGGCGATAATTCACATATTTTCTGTGATCCTTATCTGGTTTGGAAATAACTTTGATATAAGCTTAGTTAAATATTGTTTATATGATACCTTTATTAAGTATGACATCATATAATTGACGAAGTTTTGGTACAATAAATCCATATATTGTGTGTGTGTGTGTGTGTGTGTGTGTGTGTGTGTGTGTGTAAATCTAGCCCTTCACAGCCTAGGACCCTCATACCTACGGGACCGTCTCTCCCGATATGCCCCACGGAGAGCCTCAAGGTCCATAAATAGCAACACCCTAGTGGTCCCGGGCCCTAAGGAAGTTAGATTAGCTTCAACCAGAGCCAGGGCCTTTTCAACTCTGGCTCCGGCCTGGTGGAACGCTCTGTCTCATGAGACCAGGGCCCTGCAGGATCTGATTTCTTTCTGCAGGGCCTGTAAGACAGAGTTGTTCCACCTGGCCTTTGGCTTGGAGCCAATTTGATTCCCTCCCTCTCTTTTCTTTTTTCCTTTCCTTCTCCTCCTGCGATGAGGCTACATTTTAATATTTTAATGTTTCAATATTTTAATGTTGTATTTTAATTTTGTTTTTAAGTTGTATTCATTCAACTTGTTTTTATTATTGCTTGTTAGCTGCCCTGAGCCCGGCCTTGGCTGGGGAGGGCGCGGTATAAATAAAAATTATTATTATTATTATTATTATTATTATTATTATTATTATTATTATATGTTTTATGCCATTCAATAGTTCCTGTATGTGTAAACACATGCGTCACATGGACTGTATAGAATCCACAACCATTCAGTTCTGTTGTTCGGCAAATATTTCCTCTGCACATCTGTTGCCCTACAAAAGTTGTTGGACTCCACTATCTATTATCAATAGTAACTGGCCACACTAATGGGAGTTGAAGTCCAAAAACATATGTGGGGTACCATATTGGCTATCTCCAATCTAGAAGCTTCCAGGTTTACCTCCCTTCCAAGTATACAACGAGTTTCAAGTACTATGGCTGCATAGTGAAATGTTAATAATAAAAGAAGAAGAAGAAGAAGAAGAACAACAAGAAGAAGAACAAGAAGAAGAAGAAGAAGAAGAAGAGGAGGAGGAGGAGGAGGAGGAGGAGTTTGGGTTTGATATCCTTCTTTATCACTACCCGAAGCAGTCTCAAAGCGGCTAACATTCTCCTTTCCCTTCCTCCCCCACAACAAACACTCTGTGAAGTGAGTGGGGCTGAGAGACTTCAGAAAAGTGTGACAAGCCCAAGGTCACCCAGCAGCTGCATGTGGAGGAGAGGGAAGCGAACCCGGTTCACCAGATTACGAGTCTACCGCTCTTAGCCACTACACCACACTGGTTTTGTTTTTTTGTTTTTTTAACAATATTTTTATTGGTTTTTCCAGATACAAGTTATAAAAAAAAGAACAAAAAGGAAAAAGAAGATAACAGAAGAAAACCACACTGGTTTTGGGGTATGTCTGAGAACAGTCTTACTGTTGTAATGCAAGACATTTATTTTAACTTTCATTGTTATTCATACCGTATCTTATATTTTTACCATTCTTTTCTACAAGCCTGAAGTTACATTTTATTTATGTTGATGCCAGATAATGAGAATAAAAGCTAGAATGCCGATAGGTTTGTGGCCGATGCTCATATTGTTAGGTTAGTAATTTGATAGTTAAGCACATTTTTAAAACGATAGACGAATGAGCTGAAAGAAATGAAGAAGACATGCCAAGATTGCTGGAAATCAGAAATTCAAGCAAAACACTCCATTAATTACAAAAGGGACTGTAGCTGTTCATTTTGCATTTTTATAGGGGCTACTTTCTCTTTGGAAATGCACAAGGGCCATGAGAGTAATATGATGTGAAATACTGCTTCTTAGGAAGCATCAGATCACAGTCTTTGGGAGGTTTCTACACGTCTCAACCTTCTTTTGATGGTTCACCTGCCATCCACGAGGGACTCCCTCCAAATTCTGACAGCCTTGATCTACCAGAAGGAATGAGTAATGCCAGCCAATCAGTACTAAGGGGCATGATCAAAAGCATCAAGTCATTTAGATTTCTGCCTTTAAAGCACGGGAGTTGGACAGCCCCGGGTTAAGCCTGCAGAGATCCAAATTCAGTCTTAGTAGGCTGAAGAATGATTCTTTTCCCCTGCTCCTCCCTAACACACAGGTATTAAGAGCCAAAGCACTGCAGTGAGAACGGCTGGCACGCTGTTTGTTTCTTCACCTGTTAAACAAATTGGGAAGATGATACATAAAGGATGATTCCCCCAAACTATGTTTTCCCCACATTCATTGACATGAGTGAATACCATATACTCTCATTGTAGGAAAAGATCAAATGGGAATCCTAACAGGTGTGAGAGTTGTGCCGTACGGAAGTGGGAATGTGATGTCACATAAGAATGGGTGTAGGATGTTGATCCTGAAATGTGAAAATTTATTGGAAATCCTGGGCTCTGTCAATGGGTACATGTCTGTCAGGGACTGGGCAGAGGAGGAGTGCTGGAGACTGCCTCCCCATCCTGACCCTTCCAGGGAGGAGGAAAGCAGTATAGATTTACAACAGGGGTCTGAGGGAGGTCGCAGCTCAGAGGCAGATGAGGGGGGAAGTTGGGAAATCATAGGAGAGCCAGAACAACAACACCCAGCTGACACGTCGTCATTAGAAAGCATTCCAGACCCTCCATCTCCCAGAACCCGGCAGGCCTTAAAAGTAGGAGAGCAAAGAGCTCAAAGACAAAGGGCACTTTTCAGCACCCATAGAGGAGACGATGAGAATGAAGAATGAGGCAGTGGGAGAGATGGTGTGTGTGTGTGTGTGTGTGTGTGTGTGTGTGTGTGTGGATTCACTAGGGACAACACCATTATCCAAGAAGCTGGGTTCTATAGCCTCTCTCTGTAAAGATTGAAATAAAACAGGACGGTAAGAAACTTTTCCTTGCTTTTATACTTCCCTGGGCAACCAGCTGGGAGCTGCTAACAGCATCCTGACAATGACATTACCTCATCCTTCTCCCTTACATTCACTGGAATAACAAACAGCTGGTGATAACTACATACCCAAATGCATGCTCTCTGCTCTTGTCACCTGAACAATTGTAATGCTGAGAGGCTGGTTTCGCCTCTGAGCATAATCGGAGAAAGTCCTTTATAGCTTGGGACTAAGATACCTAAAAGATCATGTCACTACTTACAGTATATACCAGTTTGCTGTGTTTGTGCTTTAATTATGCTGGAAGCTGCTCAGAGAGGCTGGAGCAACCTAGTCAGTTGGTTGGCGTATAAGTAAATAACAACAGCAACAACAACCCAACCAATCACTGCACTCGGCAGTCTGTTATGCATCATGTTGCAATTGCACCTATAGGGTGGTGACACCTTCCCTTTGAAACTTGCTTCCGTTACATATCTGACAGTCTCTATTATCTTCTGGGTGCCTGTTGAAGACCATTTCTACAATCCTTCTAAAAGGAGATTTTTATCCCAATCTGCACCTGCATTGGATTTGGAATCGTTTTTATATATGAAATTGTTTTAATTATTTTTGTGTATGAATTTTGTGTGTGTGCGCGCGCATGTGTGGTTGCAACTCCTGCTTGCATTACTTGCAAAGCCCACCAACACTCACCAAACCACCTCCCTTTACACCTGGCCAACTGACTCCCTCTCCCTTTCACCTCACGCAAGCCCCCTTCCCATTACAACTACTTGAGCCCCTATCCCCTCACATCCCACCACCCATAATTCTATCAGCAGTAAAGCTCATTGATTTGGGGTGGCACATACTTTTTATGAAAAGGGGTAGGGAAGGGTTTTCTCTCTCTTTTGCTTCTGTAATGTATTATTCCTTAGATCATGTGACACTCCACTTCAAAGTGCTTTGAAGGCAACTCCATTTTGCTCTTTGCCAAAATATCAAAGCTCAGACTGAAGTCATTCGGAAACCTTGTTTCGTCCTATTTGTAAGCCTAAGAATTATCTCTCATTTCATTTCTCCACTACAGAAATGTGTATCTTTGTTAACCAAGCAGTGTGCATCACACATTTTTGCCTTAGGCTAGGAAGTGTAATGTCTACTTGTAGTAGCTAATGGGATCTAGAGATGGTTAAACAAAGAACATTGTTTTTTTTAAAAAAGAAGCTTCTCCTTTAAAATCTGCCTATAATTTGTGCAGAGTGACTGTTTAAACACAGAGACACATTAAAAGCTATAAAACTCAGCCAAAGCACTTCATTGCTTCGTTCTTCCTTTAGCAGCTTTAGCAAAGTATTTGCTTAAACAAAACTTTGAGGATTAAATTATATTTAAACTTGGATTGGCCAACTACTGTATTCTCAGGGCCTATTCCATTTTTCAGATAGCTGTACATATGCTGAACGCATATTTCTGCCACATGACTTCTTCACAGATAGGCTCACTAATCACGTGACACCATCTAGCAGTAAGGACGTCACAGTTATAAAGCTTGTGTGTTCAGGTACACACCACCCACAGAGACGCAACACCATATTTTGGACTCCATTTTATTTATTTATTCTATAACATTAATACACTGCTTGATTGTTTAAACACACAAACACACTCAACCCTCAACACAGTTTATGGAAAAATGGTAATTGATTCTATCCATCTCTTACTCTGTGTGTGACTGCGAATCTGTGGTCTGCAGGTCAGAGATGGCCTCCCAGGTCTATCCATTTGCCTTGCAAGACTCCACCCAAGCTCCCTACCAGCCTTGTTCTATGCCTGCCTCAACTGCTTTTGTCTGGTTGGCATGTGTCTCTGAATTGTGCTCTTGCGTATTGCTTCAGAGTGGACCGTGCAGATAGACAAAACAGGCTGAGCTGGAGTGCAACAGATTCCTGTGTTTCCTATACAAATCCCAACTTGTTTTTTCCCCCCTTTTCCTTGTATCTGTCCCTTTTGCTGGAAGTTATGTACAGTTCCCTTTACATAAGTTACCCTGTGACTACTGTACTTGGCAACCAGACAACATAATGGGTTGTATTCCATGCTGCTCCTCCACTGATAGACGGCTCTTTGACCCACTAGAGGTGCCTGCCTGTGGAACAGAGTTGCTTTTACTGATTTGTCCTCCCTCTGTAGCTTCCCACAATATTCGGGAGGGTTCCCCACTGCTCTGGAGCAAGAGCAGGTTGGGTGGTGGTAGTGAATGAGGACAATCAGGTGATGGTGGTGGAAGAGGAATGCCTCCTTTTTGTATCAAAGAGACTTCTGTCCTAGAAGGGGCATGGTTGGCTTTTATTTAAGCACATGCACATTTTTATGCATTCTGTTTTGATAAGAGATGATTGGCAGTTAAGAAAGCGAAACTATATTGCAATTTATGCATAAGTTACAGGAAACAGCAAAATAGGGCTTGTTATCTTGTGTCCAGTTCTGCATGAGCTAGGAGCATCTGAAGACTTACAAAAGTAATACAGTGGTACCTTGGTTCTGAAACTTAATCCGTTCCGGGAGTCCATTCAACTCCTGAAACCATTCGAAAACCAAGGCACAGCTTCCGATTGGCTGCACAAGCTTCCTGCACTCAAGTGGAAGCTGCGTCGGACATTCAGCTTCCGAAAAATGTTCGCAAACCGGAACACTTACTGCGGCGTTTGAGAGCTGATTTGTTCAACAACTAAGCCGTTCGGGAACCAAGGTACCACTGTATAAGTCTGCTAGGCACAATAATGGAAATGGGAAGCAACCACAGCTCCAATGGATTTCTTCCCCCAAATTCACAATGCAATCCCATTATTGTGCTGCAAAGAAATCGAGACATTATACATCAACACAATGCAACAGACCTCACTAAACTATTAAGACTCCCGAGAAATATGCAATATGGGATGTAATTACAAAAATTACAGACTACAAAAAATGCAGTTACCAAAGAGATCAGAAACATGTTGAAAGGCAGCACTGATCATGCAGTTTCTTTTGACAAAGACTTCTAGGAAAGAGCGGGGCATGCTGGGAGATGGCTGTGCCTCGTATTAAAAAGCACCAGATGACTGCAAAAGGCACAGATCTTTTCTGAATGAACACTACATACAATTCCCAGATGGTTTAGTGAACTGTAGGACGTTCTTCTGAGAAGCGCAGTTCATGGCTTGGGAGAATCAGTCATATGTATTATTCATTTAGACACCAGAGTCACATGCAGACATAGAAGTGAACAACTGGAACTGTATCATTAAAAAGTAATGTGAGGGCTTCAACATCCTGAAATTAAGAATAGGAGTCACTTGTGTTTTTGTTTTTTTTAAAAAATGGTGCTGTCTCTCAAGTGAGGAAGTCTGGTAACTGACGGTTTGGTAAGATTTCACCAGCTAAAGTAAGGGCATATTATTGAAGGAACATCCAATGTCTTAATAAAGGGAACTTCTCACCCAGGAGATTAAATACAGTGGTACCTCGGGTTACATACGCTTCAGGTTACATACGCTTCAGGTTACAGACTCCACTAACCCAGAAATAGTGCTTCAGGTTAAGAACTTTGCTTCAGGATGAGAACAGAAATTGTGCTCTGGTGGTGCGGCGGCAGCAGGAAGCCCCATTAGCTAAAGTGGTGCTTCAGGTTAAGAACAGTTTCAGGTTAAGAACGGACCTCTGGAATGAATTAAGTACTTAACCCGAGGTGCCACTGTATATAGTTTAGTAGCAAATCTCCTATGATAAAGTTGTGCCGGTTTTTGTGTGCTTAAAAAGAACTTTTTCAAGTCCAACATATTTTTAAGGGCTCAGTGGTTTAATCCAGGTATTGGATTCTTGGGCATCTCTGGGGCAGGCTGGGAAAGACCCCCATCTGAAACTCTGAAGAGCCACTACTAGTCATTGTAGAGCAGCCTTTCCCAACCTGATGCCCGCCAGATGTTGTTAGGTGACAACTTCCCTCATCCCTGAGAACTGGTCATGCTTGCTTGGAGATGATGGGCACTGTAGTCCAAAACAGCTGGAGGGAACCAAGAGCAGGATGATGAAGGCGATGTTTGTGGGTTTGTGGCTATTGTTTTTATTATGCATTTTGTATTTATATCCTGTATTTTTATGTTGTTAAGCACCCTGAGAACTACAGTTGAAAGGTGGTAAACAAAGTTAATAAATATTAATAATTTTAAAACTGAATACAGTGGTACCTTGGTTCCCAAACGGCTTAGTTGTCGAACAAATCGGCTCCCGAACACCGCAAACCCAGAAGTAAGTGTTCTGGTTTGTGAATGCTTTTTGGAAGCCGAACGTCCGACACAGCTTCTGCAGCTTCTCATTGACTTCAGGAAGCTCCTGCAGGCATTTGGAAGCCGCATCTTGGTTTTTGAACAGTTTTGGGAGCAGAACGGACTCCCAGAATAGATTAAGTTCGAGAGCCAAGGTTCTGCAGTATGGTATCTGCCTTAGAACGACTGACCACTGAAACCGTTTTACACATTTAGATAGCTGGAAATAAATCAACAGTAAAATCAATGGGGAAATATATATAATCCATTTCCTTTTCTTTTATTCTTATTATTGGGGGGAAGCAGCAATAAATATATCAATTAACGAGCAAATTAGTTATACCTTTTGACTTATGTGTGAAGGAGAGCCTTGCTACTGTACTAAAGCATTTCTTACGACGGGGTTGTCTAGTAATTAGAGAACTGTCAAAGCTCGTTACGTTATCTCATAGCAGTTGGCGCACATCCTCCTCCTTGCCACCAGTGAGCCAAGAGGGCTGCTATTAATATGCAGCCATAGTCTACAAGAAGTTCAAAGGGTAGAATTTAATTATGAGACAAAATTTATAATTTTCAATTATTACGGCACTAGGGAGCTGCCCTTGAGAAAGGGCAGATGAAAAACAGTTTTGCACTCTCCATCAATATGTGAATAAGTAGCAGAGAGGAAATATTTATGGAGTTCGTTAGTTAAACCGCGCACATCCACACCCATCCCCCCCCCAGCAGCGTTCATCTCCTCCCATGCTCACGCCTGCGGGAAAGAACTTCTCTTACATAACATTTGGATTGCCTGTTTGCCTCACCTCCCTGCTGAGATGCAAAGCAAAGGTTTCCCTGTATTCTCTTACATTGATGTTCCATTCCAAGTAAGGTGGGCAGGCATCCAACCGAAATAGGATCCCACATGCAGCTTAGAAGCCAACCTTGGGGCTGGACTGTGAGTTATACTGAGAAATGGACAATGCAACGTAGTGCATATATATATATATATATATATATATATATATATATATATATATGCTTTCGTAGATTTTCACGGGTACAGGAATGCAGGTTTTGGTGTCCTCGGGTGTCTTCCCGTGTAAAAGATGGGGTGTCTAGGCGACGTTTCGACGAGGTCTCACTCGTCATCTTCAGGCTGGTGCTTTCGGCTTCTTGTTACTGGAACAGAGCAGGATCTCAGTGTTTGAGTTCCTATAAATACTGTTGAGGAGGTGTGTTGTATAGCCTCCAATGTTCTGGGCAGAGAGGAAGTTCCCAGGCTAGTGTGCCTTTTCTTCTTTTGTTCCTTAATTACTTGAGGGATATCTTGAGTGATTTCTTGAGTGATATCCTGAGTACCACTTAGGTGGGTCATTAGGTGTGGATTAGTTGCTAAGGCCTTTGTGTCTTGACCTCTTGAACTTTGTGAAGAGTTTTTCTGAGAAGATGGCTGTACTGAAATTAGTTGTGCTCTGGCTTGGCTTCGTGTATAGGGGCGAGCTGTGGTTTTTTGGCCTGTGCCAGCCAGATCTGTGTAGGGATTGCAGGGGGGTGCAGCATCCGGAGGTGCCACCATGGTTTGGCTACTGGATGGTGTCTGTAATTTATCTGTGGAGAGGGTCTGGGTTTGGATCTGGTGTGGTTGATTGGTGATGGCGTTCTGTGTGCCTCTGGCTCTGGTGTCAGTTTTTGTGGGGAGGGCTAATTTCCAGATGTCTGGCAAGCGGGATGTGTCGTCACGCTTGTTCATGTTGTGAGGGTGTTTCTCTATCTCGATGGCTTCCATGATTATTCTCTTGTGGTGATGTTCCATGTTAAAGAGCAATTTGGAATCTGCAAAATTAATTTCGTGTCCTGTTTCTTTCATGTGTTGGAAAAGAGAGGAAGTTTTTTCTTCTTTTTTGACGGCACGTATTGCAGAACACAAGAATGCAACTAATCCACACCTAATGACCCACCTAAGTGGTACTCAGGATATCACTCAAGAAATCACTCAAGATATCCCTCAAGTAATTAAGGAACAAAAGAAGAAAAGGCACACTAGCCTGGGAACTTCCTCTCTGCCCAGAACATTGGAGGCTATACAACACACCTCCTCAACAGTATTTATAGGAACTCAAACACTGAGATCCTGCTCTGTTCCAGTAACAAGAAGCCGAAAGCACCAGCCTGAAGATGACGAGTGAGACCTCGTCGAAACGTCGCCTAGACACCCCATCTTTTACACGGGAAGACACCCGAGGACACCAAAACCTGCGCATATATATATATATATATATATATATATATATATATATGTCATACCTCTTCTTGCGAATGTTTCATGTTGCATTTTTTCGGGTTAAGAACGTGGCAAACCCGGAAATGTTTACTTCCGGGTTTTGCTGCGCATGCATGGGCAAAAGCGCTCTATTGCAGTTTGCACATGCGCAGAAGCACTGCTCTGGTTACGGACTTTTCAGGGTGTGAACAGCACCCCAGAACGAATTGTGTCCGCAACCAGAGGTACCACTGTGTATATAGTCATACCTCGGGTTACAGACGCTTCAGGTTGCGCATTTTCGGGTTGCGCAGCACACCAAACCCGGAAGTACTGGAACGGGTTACTTCTGGGTTTCGGTGCTCGCACATGCGCAGAAGCACTAAATCGTGAACCGCGGCGCTGCGGGTTGCGAAGGCTGTGGATTGCGAACGTACCTCCCACACAGATCACATCTGCAACCCGAGTATCATGAATGACACAACCATGAATGACAATACAGATGAGAACTAATCCATACTTTGGTGGCCACTAGATAGGATTACCGTAATATGCTCTATAAAGGGGCCACCCTTGGAAACTCCATTTATTTTCACCATGAGGCTGCCAAGGGTTGTGAGTGTTTCAGCTGGCCAGGATCATGCACATTTCCTTCCAAGCCCAATTCCAGATATTAGTGATGACTTCTGACTGCCACAGTTTAAGAAGGATATTGACATGCTGGAATGTGTGCAGAGGAGGGCAACCAAGATGATCAAGGCAGGGCAGGACTTGAAGCAATGGCTTCAGTTACAAGGAAGAAGATTCCAACTGACACCAGGAAAAAACTTTCTGACAGCAAGAGCTGTTTGACAGTGGAATGGACTCCCTTGGAAGGTTGTGGGACTCTCATTCCTTGGAGATTCCTTAGCTGAGATTCCAGTATTCCAGGGGCTTGGGCTGGATGCCCCTCCAAGTTCCTTCCAACTCGACAATTCTATAATTCCATTAAAGCCT
Source organism: Podarcis muralis (assembly GCF_964188315.1). NCBI lineage: Eukaryota > Metazoa > Chordata > Lepidosauria > Squamata > Lacertidae > Podarcis > Podarcis muralis. Next base: position 97,273,890 of record NC_135656.1, read on the forward strand.
AAATGACTTAGGACCTAAGAACGTCAAGGAATGCCTCTCTCTGTACCTGCCTTAAGATATTCAGTGGCAGTCCTGATCACTGTCCCATTACCAAGAATGATATATCCAGCATTGACACAGCCAGAGGCCTTCTCCGTCATGAAGTTCCCGTTTTGGAATGGGATGCCCTTCCCCCTGAACTACAGTTGGCAGTGACTTTTTAGAACCTGAAAACATAACCCGTTTCTTGGGACTCTGAAGTGACAGAACCACCTGGAAAAGCTGGAAGACAGTTTATAGTTATATAGGCTGGTTTTGGGATGCGGGTGGCGCTGTGGGTTAAACCACAGAGCCTAGGACTTGCCGATCAGAAGGTCGGCGGTTTGAATCCCCATGATGGGGTGAGCTCCCATTGCTCAGTCCCTGCTCCTGCCAACCTAGCAGTTTGAAAGCACATCAAAGTGCAAGTAGATAAATAGGTACCACTCCGGCAGGAAGGTAAACGGCATTTCCGTGCGCTGCTCTGGTTCGCCAGAAGTGGCTTAGTCATGCTGGCCACATGACCCGGAAGCTGTACACCGGCTCCCTCGGCCAATAAAGCGAGATGAGCACCGCAACCCCAGAGTCGGCCACGACTGGACCTAAAGGTCAGGGGTCCCTTTACCTTTACCTAGGCTGGTTTTAATGGTCGTATCTTATCTGTGTTTATTGTTTATCCATCTGTGATCACATCATTTGATCTTTCAATGCTGCCAACTTCCCCCTGGGATTGTTAACTGATGATCGGCGGGGTAGAAATCCAAATAAATAAAAAGTTCAACACTCTCTATCATACAGGAGATCTTTTACGGTGGAGGTGAAGAATTGGATCTGGGGTGTTATCTCCTCTTTCAACCATGTGCTAAATCTGATAGGTGGGTGGGGCTTCCCATCTGCCAGTCAGCTGATGTCCCAATAACATCAACTGGCCAATCAGCTGATTGTTAGGACTTGCAGGGCACTGAACAGACACCTCTGGCCATGCCCAGTCTGAGTTCTATTCTGATGCTTGCCACACTCTTGCTATTGATGGAACGCATTCATTATTGGGTCAGGTTCTCGCCTGTTTGGTCCCATTCACCTTTCTTACATTCCTGTCCAACACGCCTTAAACAGCAGCATTGTTCTTTTATATCTATACTTGGAGGAAATGTGTCGTTTCCTCCCCCCCCCCCACATAAAATAAAATAAAATCATGCATTTTAATCTTAAGTGTCTGAGAATAGTTCCTAGCCCAGGGCCTAGCTGCATATAACCAGGCAGTGATTTATTTATTTATTTCATTGCCAAAGGCACTCAGCATATACGATGCGGCTGTAATTTTAGCAAGGTGGTGTGCTGGCAGTCAATCCACAAGAGTCTGCCATTCAAAATGAGACCTATCTCTACAAGTACTATTTTTACAAAGCTTCAACTTATAAGATCATTGATTGTGAATGAACAACCTGAGCATCCTCAAGCGTCAAAATTTATATGGTTTATTCTCTGAAAATTGCTGCCTGGAATAAAATACCCTCTGAAAATGGCATGCTACATCTGTTGACAGAATCACAATTACATTTAGTGAATCATAGAGTCGGATATTCCCATAACATATCGCTACTCTTCTCTTCCTTCCTCATATGTTAAAGAAAACATTGGCAGCTGTCTCCGTTCTGCCAGTGCTGCCAGTCTTCATTGCCTGCATAGAAAGTTTTTGGTGACCAGGTTATGGAAGGAAGTCTGCTTTGAGCTGTTGGGAGATGCTAAAGCAGAAGCTATGGTTTTTCCAGTAGTGATGTATGGAAGTGAGAGCTGGACCACAAAGATGGCTGATCGCTGAAGAATTGATGCTTTTGAATTATGGTCTGGAGGAGACTCTTGAGAGTCCCATGGACTGCAAGAAGATCAAACCGATCCATTCTGAAGGAAATCAGCCCTGAGTGCTCACTGGAAGGACAGATCCTGAAGCTGAGGCTCCAATACTTTGGCCACCTCATGAGAAGAGAAGACTCCCTGGAAAAGACCCTGATGTTGGGAAAGATGGAGGGCACAAGGAGAAGGGGATGACAAAGGATGAGATGGTTGGACAGTGTTCTCAAAGCTACCAGCATGAGTTTGACCAAACTGCGGGAGGCAGTGGAAGACAGGAGTGCCTGGCATGCTCTGGTCCATGGGGTCACAAAGAGTCGGACACGACTAAACGACTAAACAACAGCATCAAAGCAGAAGTTGCAACTTAGTGTCATCCAGGTGCTGGATCAGCCCCAGCCAGCAGGCCTAATGGTCAAGAAAGATAAGAGTTGCATCCAGCAACATTTGGAGGGTGTAATGTTGGCTATCCCTGTGTTGACAGCCTTTGCCTTTGAACTTGGCTATCAACTAAGTGGAGATGGTTTCAAAAGAGAGAAAAAGAAAGGAGAGCACAGAGCATAATGGAAGCTTGTTGGAATGGAAAGAACTAGGGGTGCACAGTTATCTCTGAATCTCCTCTGTTCTGCAAGTCCCCATGTACATTGACATCAATATCTAAATATCTAACAGCTGAATGAATAAAAATTATAAAGTGACAAGCCTGTTTCGAGACGGGAATATTTGAAGGGAGATACTTGTCATTAGTCATCTGTCTGTCTATTGGAGAAACCAGCTGTTGTTGATTCTGTGTTGTTATTAGCCTGAGTCAACAGCTCTTATTTACCCTTGTAGGGAAATACAAGTGTGTTTTAGCCAATTCTCTTTTCTCAACATGTTGGGTCAATTTTCTTTGCTTTATTTTTATTTTATTTTTCATGGTGCTCTGAATTCTAAAGCTGAAAGTCTGATAAAAATGTTATTTTTGGAAAGAAAGATAAGGAAGAATGGAAGCTTCTGAACAGGATTCCTGACTTTGACTTTGATTAACATTTTGACATATTATACAAACCAGGGATTGTTTATTAGAATTTTTGGCTTTCTACTATTTCACACCCATTTAAAAGCGAAATGCATAAAATCACCACGAAGTGATGAACAGCCCAAGACAACCCCACTTCCTACAAAAATAAGACGATCCCAGCTGAAATTCATCCCTCCCATCTCTCAGCACCATAGCTGCAAAAAGGCAACGGAAACAAAGGACTTCCAAAATTATATTCCATTTTGTTGATGAGGCAGAAAACACCATAATGTCTGTCTTTAGCACCATCATCTGGACTTGGGGTGCAGCTGGAAAAGAGAAAGATGTTCTTGCTGAATCTGGAGATAGTGTAGTCAAGCACAACGACACCTAATTACTTCGGAGCTATTCAAGGCTCAAACTCTTTTAGGGGCTTATAAGTCAATGCACGGGTCATTTTTAGGGGCTTACGAGTCAAGGCTCCTTTCTCACTCAGTTCAGTTTAGAGTACAGTGGTTAAGAACTTAATTCATTCTGGAGGTCCATTCTTAACCTGAAACTGTTCTTAACTTGAAGCACCATTTTAGCTAATGGGGCCTCCTGCCGCCGCCGTGCCGCTGGAGCACAATTTCTGTTCTCATCCTGAAGCAAAGTTCTTAACCCAAGGTATTATTTCTGGGTTAGCAGAGTCTGTAACCTGAAGCGTATGTAACCTGAAGCATATGTAACCCGAGGTACCACTGTATCAAGTTTATGGCTCAAGACAAGCATAAACACACTAGCTACATGAACTTCAAGAGACGCTGATACATCATGAAATGATTGATTATAATACAGTTCTTAGACGTAAACCTTGCAAACATACAGGTATACAGAAGGATTCGCTAGCATTTTACCATGCTTCCTTGCATTAAGCAAAACCTCTTCCCAGTGAATATCTTACACCCCTGCCAAGGCTGCTGAATGCAGCCTGGGCTTTGTACCCGCCTCTGCACATACACACATTCCTTTGAGAAACGGGTGTGTGTAGATGAGTCCTGCTCCAGGCAATTAACCCTGGCCTGTTTCTAAGCCACCCAGTGCAGCTGGCATGCTAACTCTAAACAGAATCCAGACATGGCAGATGGGCTGCTCAGGACAAGCACCTGGTGCAATTTCACCAATTTCCCCAAATTCGCCAATATCCCACCTTGGGCTCCTAGGAGGAAAGGTGAGATATAAATGTAATATTAAATAAATGTAATAGTAGTGACCCCCCCACACACAAATCAAAGGTGTCTTTTACAAAAGCCATATAAACAGCTGTCTCTCTGTGGAGCTGGAGGAAAAGGGGATAAATAGCCCTAATGGAGCACTTTCCTAGTGTGAGGCTGTATGCTCTGAAAGTGAGCTATTAAGGCATATTTTTGGGTATATTTTTTTAAGCATTTAAAATGTATATAAAAACAGCGGGGGGCACCTTTAAAGTTATTTAGCATGAAAGTCCAATAAAAGCCTCCTTAGGTTTTGAGCAGCGTGAGGCGATCTCTTTCGCAGTGTGTACAGTTAGCCAATTCTTAGAGTCAGGAGGGTTGGGAACAAAGGCGCAGCACTTAATGATCTGTGTCGAATCAAAGGAGAGATTGGGGGAGGGGGGGAGGGAGGAGTCCCTTTGCCGCCGACTGCGACCTGCGTGTAGCGCAAGTTGAGCCCCCCAAACGCAGTTTTGCTAGCTGAGGCTGCCTAAGTGGGAGCACAAAGGAAAGAGAAGAAAGGTCACAAGGCGAGCCCACATGCTTTTCGACACAAAGCTCCTTGATTAGGCATTCATTGTTACTGGATGATGGCTGCAGTACTCTCTGGAGTATGGGCTTCCCGTCGCTGAGGCACAATGGGAGCAGTCAGGTTTCGCCAACCCTCCTATCCCCATCCAAAGCCCATTCAGGAGAAGTCACTCCCGTTGAAATCAAGGGAATCGGCTGCACACAATGGCACTGAGATTGGAAGGCGAGAGTTTTTCTTCTCCCCCCCCCCCACCAAGAAGTCTACAAGGAGGCTGGCACGCCGATGAATGCTATCCACAGGCAGGAAAAGAGGTATTCACTTTTGCCTCTCGTTAAGGACTACTTCGAATGGTATGTTTTTCCTGCACTTATTGTGTAGGCAGAAACAACAAAATCTGTGTACATTTGTTTATCCCAGTTATATCCTACCCTTCTTTCAAGGGGAATATAAGAAGAGCCTGCGCAATCAGGCCACTGCTCCATCTAGTTCAGGATCCTGTTCTCACAATGGGCAAACAGATGCCTGTGGGAAACCCACAAGCAGGATTCGAGCGCGAGAGCATTATCCTGCCCCATGGCCTCCAGCAAGTGGTATTCAGAAGCATTGCTTCCTCCAACCATCATAGCTAGTAGCCCTCAATCACCCTCTTCTCCATATCTAATTTTCTTCTAAAGCCATCCAAGCTGCCTCCTGTGAACTCTGGAGTGGTGTGCATTTTGTGTGTGTGTTTGCATGTGCATTGATCAAGTTGAGCCTCATAAGAGCCTTGTGAAGGTTGTTTATACTCTTACATTTTGTTGATGTACAGCAGGGACGTCCTACTCCCAAGAGACTCTGCAATCTACTCGGGGGGGGGGCTGGCAGTGATCTACCCATTTTTTGTGGGGGTGGGGGCAGAACAAAGCTGTAGAGCTTTTTTTTTAGGGGAGCAGGTAAAAGTGGTTGAGGTTTTTTTTTTTAAGAGGGGGGCTTCCCAAACTTGTTGACCTTTTTAAAAACAGTAAGTGTGCAGAATTAATTTAAATCGCTCACCAACAGCACAACCGCTAACAGACAAACGCAGCGCTACAGCAGACAACAAAGGAACGCACACTAAACATGACACAGGGAATGACCGACGGGGGAGGGGGGTGGAGACATGATTCTAAACAACACAAGCGATAAGGATCCTGCGATCAACCACAATCAACCATGATCATCAAGGGATTCACCTGTTAATCACGGTCAACCACTTGGACACCCCTTATGTACAGTAATCCCTCATCTTACACGCATTTGATTTGCACAGTTTCAACCATACACAGTTGAAGGTGGCCTGGTTGAAATTGTGCAGGTGAAGTCTGAAACAAGGTGGAGATCTTTTCATACTTGGGGCTGCTTGAGGTTATCCAGCTCAAAAAGAAGTTTTATGCTCTCTGCCATGTTTACTGGGCAAGGCCCACTCAGCAGCTAGTTCTGGAAGGCTCTGGGATGTTTTCTCTCTTCCCCTTCACACACTTGACATGGGGTATCTCCAAGGGCTTGACTACATGTGATTTTTGCAGATATGCATAACCCTTAGGTTCGAACCTCTGCATAAAATGAACTTCTGTATTACATTATCTATCTCTATCTCTATCTCTATCTCTATCTCTATCTCTATCTCTATCTATCTATCTATCTATCTATCTATCTATCTATCTATCTATATTGTCCAGTAGCACCTTAGAGACCAACTAAATTTGTTCTTGGTATAAGCTTTTGTGTGCATGCACACTTCTTCAGATACATTTTAGATATCACTTTTCCTCTCCCATGGACATCAAGACAGCTGGAATAAGGTTCCCAGGAGGTATCCCATCTGATCAGTCCCAGGTCTGTCTAAGTTCTGCAATTTTGATTCAATGGGAGCTGAGGAGTACCTAGTTCAGGATGAATTGTCTCTAGAGATACGGATGTAAACGTTCCAGATCAGCCAAATGGGTAATGAAAAAGGACATGGCAACAAATGTATGGCAGAATGGGATAGCCAGTCATAGATGCTGAAGGGTCATAGGGAGAAAGATACATGCCAGAGACCTCTGGAAAGGGGGACAATGTGTAAGTGTTTAAATGCTAATAGCAGAAGCCTCTGAGCCAACTGGAATGCTTGAGTGTAAATGAGAACATAAGTATGGTGGGCACAACAGAAGGTTAGTAGAATGGAATAACTCAGTGGGATATGGTTGTCCTTGGATACAAATTCTATTTGGATACAAATACAAATTAAAAGGGATCAGAGAGACATGTAAGAACATAAGTAGAGCCTGCTGGATCAAGCAGGTGGCCTATCTAGTGCAATATCCCATTCTCACAATGGCCAACCAGGTGCCCATGAGAAGCCCACAAGCAGGAGCTGATCACTCTACCCTTCTGCATTTTCCAGCTACTTTTATTCAGATGCAGACTGCCTCCGATTGTGGAGGCAGAGCATAACCATCAAGGCTGGTAGCCACTGGTCTTCTTTACCTCCATGGATTTGTCTAACCCTATTTTGAAGCCACCCCAGCTGGTACCATTTGAGAGGTGGTGTGCTGCTGTATGTCAAAGAGGTAATCAAGTCCAATAAATTAGGAAGCCTGCAAGACAAAGGACCCTGACTCAAAGAAGATATTGCAGAATTGGAAAAGGTGCAGCCAAAAACAGCCCAAACAATCAAGCAACTGGAACACATTTCCTACAAGGAAAGGCTTGGGGCTTTGTAGTTGGGACCCCCTGGAAATATGTGTAATAAATTATGTGTGTTGTGGAAAATGTGTGCAGAGAGTTTTTCTCCCTCTATCATGTTTACAGAATTTGCAGAGTCCAGTTCTGTGCTTTGTAGCATTTCCTGCTCCAGTAGGACCCACCAGTAAATTATGACATTCATGGGTGTGGACCACTTGACCAGAGAAGGGCAGAAATAGTGAGCTTCTGGATTACAGAAAAAGAACTGAGATGTGTTCCTCTAACCTCCAAAACCAGTAGCATTCCTTTTATGGTACCACCCTTTCCCCGGCTGCTCCCCGCCCCCCCCCCCAAATAACCACAATATTTGGGAAACTCCGATCTAGTCTATAAATTAGTGAGGTACATTGTCCTTGGCTGAAAGCTTCCTGCCCATGCAGAACTCCTCCTGATTTATCAGTGGCAACTCTTATTGTGTGATTCTCAGCAAGAGTTGTTTCTCCAATCAATATTATAAAAAGAGTGGGCTTTAGCAAAGTGCAGTAGTGATCATCCTAAAGAGTGAAAGACAATTAGAGCTGCCAGCAGCTTGGTGTACCAGCATTGCAAAGGTCACTGAGGATATATATCTGTGCATCTAACTAGCTGGTGGAAGTTTTTTTTTCCTTCTTCAATCAAATGATCTGTTTCTATTAAAGTAATATTTTCTGCCTCTCCCTGACTAAGCGCCATCATTTAGACAAGGGAAGCCGTGCTCTGGAAGTTTAGCTTTAAATTTCTATTGGACAGTTGCAGTGAATGTGGCTCCTACTGTAAATGTTTTGACCTACCAGCAAAAACTGGGCTGAGATCCCCTACAGGGGTAGAACATACAGAAACATGTGCTGATTCTCTACGTTGTTAGCCCACCCTTTTCACAAACCTGTTTTTCTCATGGCATGCAGTGCCAGAGATTTCACAACTCCAACCACATCTAAAGCAGGGATGAGAAACTATTTTATTTATTTGTTTCTGTTGAGAACGAGTCATGGATGAGGACAGTGGTGGATGGCACAAAGTCAAGAATAGGAGTGGTCATCTCCCTGCCTGCCTCCCTCCCTAGAGGGTATTGTTAATGGCTTCAGAAGAAGCCAGGATATTGATTGAACTTCAAACCATGGTTCCATATCCCGCCTTGTTCTGAAGCTACTAACCATAGTTTCCCAGTTCATAGGAAATGGGGCACTGTAGTTAACTGAGGAGTTCCTGGTTTGTTCACTCCCACTGCAAAGGGAAGAGTGGAGAGCTGTCTGCACACCCACAAAGCTTGTTCATATGATCATCCAAACCAGCCCAGTCTGTACCCAATTAAAAATGAGATGTATCAGATCTATCTATCTATCTATCTATCTATCTATCTATCTATCTATCATCTATCTATCTACCTACCTATCATCTATCTATCTATCTATCTATCTATCTATCTATCTATCTATCATCTATCTATCTATCTATCTATCTATCTATCTATCTATCTATCATCTATCTATCTATCTATCTATCTCTATCTAGAAATGATGGACATATTGGCTGTTCAATGCTTGTAGCTGCAGATAAATGAATTCATGCCACATTTCATGTATGAGAGTTTTCTATCTGGGGATTACATCCATGCAGAGAAAATGCCATGCAATCCTCAAACAAAAATCTCACACCATCCAACAAATTTCATCAAAGCAGACAAAGCTAAATTTACCCTTGAGTGCATTTCTAACAGTGATTTGAAGCATGGATTAGGACTGTAGCCTGTCAACCCATTGCCTAAATCAGAATAATGCAAAATTTATGACAGGGAAGTGGAAACTCTGATATAGCAGCACCTAAATATCATGCTAAAACCACACTAAAAGATAGCTTAGAAACAAATACCACTCTCTCTACCCTTTGTTGCTGTTTTGAATAATTTCATTCAATCTGGCAGTCATCTATTTGCAAACTTTCTTTTCTGACTGAGGTCCAGTTCAGCTACAATATGCCACTACAACAAATTATGTTGTTGCTTTCCCCAAAAGCATGCAATTGAGTGCAGAGCTCAAGCACACATATCTCCTTCCTCCCCTAGTTTGAGTGAAGAGTTCTTGCTTTCTTAAACCATAGTTTCCTGTGGTGTTTGAATCTGGAAAATGCTATGTCTTTCCAAACCAGGACTGCAAATCAGGATCAGATCATGGGTCCCAAGCACATTCAGTTTCCCAGTGTGGACATCATAAATACAAATGATTTAAGAAACCTCCACAGCTGAGTTTATGAAAGGATGAAGGGGAGGCATAAGAAAGGAGCCCTCGTGCTTTTCACACATTGCTGCACCAGCAAACCGTGGTTTTCTGGAGTGGCTTGTTACATCTGAACTTGGCCAGAGACAGAATGGCGCAATCTATTACCATGAGTATTTTTCAAATTAAGCTACACAGGAAGTCTTGAAATAAATATTACATTATACATAATACTGCATACAGGAACTTCCCATAGTTTAACAACAGCAACAGCAACAGCAACAACAACAACAACAACAACAACAACAACAACAACAACAACTGTGTATTGCTATTATTGTTATATTAGAAGATTTCTGATATGTTGTTCTGTGATATGCTGTCAGTTTACTAATCCACATTAACTTCTTGACCTTTAGAAGCCCTTTTCTTTTGTTTGATTTGACAAAGGTCAGTCTGGCAGCCATCAGAAGATTCTGTATTAAAAGTGCAACTAGATGAGACAGCAGAAGATCTGTGATCAAAACTCCTACATTTTAAAAAATAAATAAAAACAGCTGCATGTAGCCCAAATTGTACACATATGTTTTCTATCACAGGTGCTTTATATTAGGAAAACAACAAATGGAGAGAGGAGGATTAACCTTAGGTGAACCAAGGACTGTGAACCTTTTGTAAACCAACATTTCCACACCTCTCATGAAATATCCTTTGTTAATCCCTTCCCATTTTACCATATAACATTTACAACCTACAGTTTTTGCTTTTAGTAAAAGATAATAGTCTTCGACAAACACTGTATCCCTCCTTCAGGATTTATTTCAAATTTAGTTAGATTTCTAATAATGGTGTGTGGTTTATGTGCGTTGTTTGGAACAGAAAGGTTCTTATTTGGGAAAACTGATAGAAATAGCAACTAAGCAGCCCTTTTTATTTTACCTAAACTGTGTCCAGAGTCAAGGGGGAATACACAAATGCAGTAAATATTCAAGACAGTTTGAAACAAGCAAGTAGGTTTAAGAAAGTATCCAAGAGACACCTGAAACTCTAAAATTAGGATGGCTGCTGAGTCTTTGCTGGAAGAGTACTCCACAGCATGTGATTGGTGACACAAAATGGGTTTCTGTGGCATGAAGCAGCTTTCCTCCAGATGATCCTAGACCTCCTAGGCTCCTTTCAGAATACTAGAACACCTAAGAGGAGCAATGTAGTCTGGTACAGTGGTACCTCGGGTTACATACGCTTCAGGTTACATATGCTTCAGGTTACATACGCTTCAGGTTACATACACCTCAGGTTACATACTCCGCTAACCCAGGAATAGTGCTTCAGGTTAAGAACTTTGGTTCAGGATGAGAACAGAAATCGTGCTCCGGCGGCGGCGGCGCAGCAGCAGGAGGCCCTATTAGCTAAAGTGGTGCTTCAGGTTAAGAACAGTTTCAGGTTAAGAATGGACCTCCAAAACGAATTAAGTACTTAACCTGAGGTACCACTGTATATTTCTAAAAAGATGTCAGAGAACAACAGTGGTGAATGAGAGCACTTTCAGTACCCTGGACAGAGCTACCAACTTCCTCAAACAACCAGGCTCTGGTCTCTTCTTAAACAGAGGAGAACCTTAAGCAGCCAATCATATGGCCTGGAAATCTCCTCTGTTGTCCACTGGGCACATTGTCTGCAGTGACAAGGTCCTGAGGGTAAAGATGTAGCATGATGGGGAGAAATAGGGGGTGAAGACACAAGTCCCTTGAGACTTGCAGTCTCTGGAAATGTTGGCTGAGAATTTCTAGTTCAGGGGTCTTTAGCTTTGAGATACTTGATTGTTAGACACAGGCACTGAGCATGAAGCCAGATCCTGGCTCACTTGACCTTTTAATCCTCTGCGTTGGGATCCAGGCTACTAGAGTAGGAATCATGACACAAGGCCACTGGTTCTTCACTGTTGAATACCAAATGCTGGACCAGGTGGACATTTGGCCCCATCCAACAGGACTATGATGTCAAGGCTTAAAATTAGCCACTGTTCCTTTAATACAAAAGGAACTGAGTCAGCATGAGTCAGCGGGCTACAATGAACCGGCAAAGCCTGCATGACTCATGCAAGCTTTCACCTACATATGCCTGTATATATAGAGTGGCCATTGATTGTGTGTGGTGGGTTGGTCGGATGGTAGAAAGCTGGCTGCGTTTGATATGTATAAAAGCTGTCGGTTGTAATTGGAGAAGATGATTATTTTTAGAATAAAAGCAGCATTCTGCAAAGCACTCTTTCTCAAGGACTCTTTGTGCTGACTAGGGTCCGAGGACCAGGCAAAGAAGGTCAGAACCTTTTTCCTTCTTTTCTTCTTCACCCAAAAAGAAGCACTGATGATACCAAAGTTAATTCCTTTAGTTAGTTAAGGAAATGGATGACGTCTACCCCACTGAGAATGCTGTTCAACTAAAGCTTCGCGTGAATAGAATGCCTTCCACTTGCGCAATGGGACTTATCTCCTTGCACACATCCCACATCCTGTCCCCAAATTTTCTCCTGTGGGTTGGAAGAACCCCCAGAACAAATTTAGAAAGTCTGAGGGAAGGAGGGAGGAGTCTCACTGCCACAAATGGAAGCCATGCTACTCACACAATGACTTACTTAAAGCAAAGCTGCATACAACCCTGAAACTCTATGCCTTTAATCCAAAAAGAGTTAATTATGTCTTTTATTTATAATCAATAAAATGCCATGCAAGACAGATTTTTTTGTACTAACGTGTGCAGTACAACCTCTCTCTCTCTCTCTCTGTATGTGTGTATGTATGTATGCATTCAAAAATAAAGCCAACAATATAACATCACAGAGTGAATGAACAGGAGGTACGTGAGGCTCCCTCATTTAAAAGCAGGCATACAGTGAACAGGCATATTTGTACATTGGAGGGGAAAGGATTTTAAACATTGCGTGGGAGCTCTGCAAGACAAATCTTATTAGCAAGCCGGTGGGATGCAAACAGAAGGTCTCTACCCTCTTGAAATAAAATAGCGCATTTAGCATCATCATTTTATTTGCATTTTTTTTATTTGCAGCGCCAATCAGAAACTTTTAAAATGAAAAGGGGGGGGGGAGCCACCAAGGCAGGCATTGCCATTCTGACCTCCTAAAGCCGAATGCGAATGTTCCTGTTGTCGTCTTGCCAACGCCTCATACGCCTCTCAACAATATATTAGTGAAGTCAGTTCTATGGCATTCAGATTTTAATTGCATGGATACAACAATCTGGAGCACGTCTTAAAAGGCAAAAGATTTGCACAATTACATTCGGATGCAAAATACTGTTTTGCCTTATTATGAGAAAATGAAATAATTGGCGAGAGGAAAAGACTGAGGCGCTGCAATGGGTGGGGCGAGATGAAAATGTGCTTCATGGGGGGGGGGGGACACCAGGTTTATCTCATTTAAGCAATTCCCAATTTGACAGAGACTCGGGAAACCCGTGAAATACATGGAGGCAGTGGGGGAAGCACACAGAAGAGAAAGATCTTGTGGCTGACTGATGTGCTAGGTATTTGGTCCTTTAAGGTAGTGCTCGAAAGCCAGCCCCTCCCATTAAAAAAAATATTGCTTTCCGAAGCAATCAAGAATAACTCCTGGAAGAGCCAAACCAGACTCTATCTTGTCCTTGAGGATATTAGCTGAGAAACGATTTTTTGCAAGCCATGCTGTAAGGCGAACATTGATCCTTCCAGCAGCAGCTTCCAAATCTTTGGGTGGGGGTGGACCTTGGCTCACCTACCACAGGCACAACAGTCTTTGCAACACTTTACATTCAGGGTTTTCATGTACATGTATGCACGCGCGCACACACACACTCATGCACTCCTCACATGCCTCCTTTACATGGGTTTCCAGTTTAATATTGAGCACATTGTTCTCAGTCTTGTCACTGCCACATCCTAATTGGAGCTAAATCAAGCCAGCATTTTTGGCAAGTGTGTCACATGTCAAGTCCAAAGTATTAGATATACAACACCCAATGCATGCTATAAAACACATATTTATTTATGTGCATGGATTTATATCCCACACATTCCTCCAGTCTAAGTTTAAATCCCCAGGTTAGCCAACAAAGCAGTAAGATACAACGAAGGCATACTATAAATGGAAAGTAATACAAAAAGGCATGCAAACGAACACAACCAGCTAAAAGAGCAACTGTCAAATCAGACAGACATTTCTTTTTTAAAGAGGGGTGGTTCTTCTGCTTCAATTAAGCATTCTTCAGTTTTGTTAACCATGAATGGCTGGTGCTGAAATTATAGTAACAAGGGCACCAGGTGGGCATTCTGAAAGAAAGGAGCCGCCAATAAAAAGGACCTGCCCCTCACTTTCTGCCGTGGTCACTGGGGAGAAAAAACTTCTGATGGGTTGATAAAGCACTTCTACATCCTATCAAGATGGTAACTGCCCCTACAGATCGTTGGGCACTAAGATATAACCAGGAGTTCAGAAACAGATATAAGAAAAGGCATATACTTCCTTCATAGGATCCGCTTCATTTCAGGTAGAAAGCCATGCCGACTTTACAACTGTGTTAGTCAAGCAATGATCAGGGACACCATTAGTCCCACCTTGCTTCAGGTCACATGTGATTATTCCATGACATTTATGGTTATTAGGATGTAAAAACAAATATAAAAAGTAATAACCAATGCTCTTAAATGCAATTCTTTACTGCAATTTGAAATCGATACCACCAACCCTGAGACTCAAAATGGTGCTCCTAGCAAGCATCTCCCTTATCATACATGTCTGCTCAGTACCATCAACTTCAATGGAATGGGGTATACGCAAGAATAGTGTGGTCCGTATAGGCTCCTGCACACTGAGTTCTCATCTGAATCATCCTGTGCACTGTCCCTTTAAGTTTATAGCCTTTTATAGACTTTTTATCCTCACAACAACCAAGCAATTTTAGCTCAGTCTGAGTGAGAGTGGAAAGCATCACCCCCACTCTTAGTTGACTTGTGCCGTTGTCATTTAACCAAATATCATTGGTATAGTGTATCACCACACTGTCTGCACAAACCATGACTGGTTAGGATTTCAATTCTCAAAAGAAGACCCTGTTTTATTTTTATACGTAATGGCACCAGACCAACAGCTGAGACTGACCTAACAGCAGCAAACAGTCACTATAAAATTTTCCCAATAAACACTGGGAAGGGATATTTTAGATCCCACGAACATTTCCCTTCACACCGAAAGGACAGCTGTGCTGTCTATGCTCTGTGTGATGATACAAGACATAGATAAGAAAGGAAAAGAAATATGATTTTAATTGGACAAGGAATTTCAAGGTCCTTTTACTGTCTGCTCAAAAGAAGAGCTATTTTTGCAAATCCTCATGTGACTTCCATAAAGTTTATAGCCTGCAAGGGGACACATTTACAAGATACGGACATGTTATGCCTCTGTCAGTTTCGGGCTCAGGATTTATGCTGGATAAATCAATCTTGACGTTGTGGATACATTTGACGGTGATACCAGTTCTGACAAACTGTGCTGTCTATCCAGCAAGCAATTCAGACCCATTTCCAGAAGCTCCAGGCCATAAACGAGCGTTAAGGGGCATCACTGCTGATAGCTCAGTTGGTTTTTGAGTATGGGGCTGATAACACCAAGGTTGTAAGTTGGTTCCCCATGTGGGAGAGTTGCATATTCCTGCATTGCAGGGGGTTGGACTAGATGATCCTCAGGGCCCCTTCCAACTCTACAGTTGTATGATTCTATGGGGGAACATCCAGACAGCTCCAACTGTGGGAATGGCACGTAACTACTTTGACCCCATCCCTCTGAAGAATGCTTGAACCTGGGCCAGTCCAGTTGACTAATAGACAATTGCAATAGGGACTAATAGACAATTGTACTAATAGACAATTGTACTAGGGGGCAACTGAAAAGGTGGTAATTTCTAAACACACTTCCCCATTTTGCTATTCTTCTATATGCACAGACGGGGGGCAATAATGATAAGATGGGATGTTGCAGGAATGCACATTGCTTCCATGCATTCTATTGCAGTCACATGTGCATCTAGAGAAAGAGCCAGTGTGGTATAGTGGTTAAAATGCTGGACTAGGACCTGGAAGACCAGGGTTCAAATCCTATATGGCCATGAGGTCCACTGGCTGACTTTGGGCCAGTCACTGCCTCTCGGCCTAACCTTCCTCACAGGGTTGTTGTGGGGATTAAAGAGGGGGGAGAAGAAGAAGAAGAAGAAGAAGAAGAAGAAGAAGAAGAAGAAGAAGAAGAAGAAGAGGAGGAGGAGGAGGAGGAGGAGGAGGAGTTTGGATTTGATATCCTGCTTTATCATTACCCGAAGGAGTCTCAAAGTGGCTAACAATCTCCTTTCTCTCCCCCCCCAACAAACACTCTGTGAGGTGAGTGAGGCTGAGAGACTTCAGAGAAGTGTGACTGGCCCAAGGTGACCCAGCAGCTGCATGTGGAGGAGCAGGGAAGCGAACCCGGTTCACCAGATTACGGGTCTACCACTCTTAACCACTACACCACACTGGCTGCTTGGATGCCGCCTTGAGATCCTTGGATAAAAAGGAGGGATACAAAGAAGGGCTCTGCAGGAACCCATTTTCACATGCTTCAGAGAAGGCATGTGCACCACATGCTGTCTCAAGCCGCCTGAATGCTAAGTCAACTGTTCTGAATTCTAGCTAGGCTAGGCCTGGAGAATTCAACATGATCTAGCAGGTTTGCGCATGGTCCTAGAAAGCTGTTTGCTCTATTAAACTTCGGTGCTAAATGGCTGGAAGGGAGGGTTGGAAAACAAGATTAACGTCCTAAATTGAGCTAGAAGTAATATTGCCGTGTTGGATCTGATTATTGTACTTGGTCTATTGAACTCTATTATCAATGTTAATATTGCACTGGGATTGGATGAGGTGGGAGGGAGAGGATCTTAGTTCCACTGAAAACCTTCCTGATAAAACTGTGCAAAACACGCTCAGCTCCAAACACCCTTGAAGCCCTTCCTGGCGACTTCCGAGGGTGTCCGAAATCAACAGCTAATTATTGGTTGTGAAAGTTTGTGATAAAGCTGCCCTCCCCATCTCAATATGGATCCAGTTTTGAAACGGGATGGGACTAGCTGCTCCTTTAATCCATGCAACAACCTTGTGAGGTAGGTTAGGCTGAGAGGCACTGACTGGCGCAAGGTCAGCCAGTGAACTTCATGGCCGAGTGGGGATTTGAACCCTGATCTCCCAGGTCATAGTCTGGCACTCTAACCACTAAGCTACACTGGATCCTGGGGTGCATTCATCAGGCGACAAGGAAAGAAGTAGCGTTTGCTCTGCTTTTCTTGGTTGTGTAAGTTGGCTTTAGCAGATGTATATAAGATTGCTCAACATTACAATGGAGAGGAGCCTTGCTTGAAGAGAAGGTGGCGAGCTTCTCAACACCCTTTCCATCAGATCATTAGCCTGGTCGACACATGCATCAGAATGTGATACAGTCCTAAGGTGGTAGGTTGATTGTACCATTTCAAGAAGCAAATGAAATATCATATTTTGTGATGCTTCTTCATCTGCAGGCAGAAACTTAGCAAAACACAGTTTGGCCAGAGCCAGTGTGGTGCAGCAGTTAAGAGAGGTAGACTCGTAATCTGGGGAACCGGGTTCGCGTCTCCGCTCCTCTACATGCAGCTGCTGGGTGACCTTGGGCCAGTCACACTTCTTTGAAGTCTCTCAGCCCCACTCACCTCACAGAGTGTTTGTTGTGGGGGAAGAAGGGAAAGGAGATTGTTGGCCGCTTTGAGACTCCTTTGGGTAGTGATAAAGCGGGATATCAAATCCAAACTCTTCTTCTTCTTCTTTCCCAATGATGCGTTAGCTCTTTGCCTGCAGGGTGTTCTCACAGAAGGGACCATATAAAAATGCACTATTCCCCGCAGGCTGAAGCACTACAGGCTTCTCTTTTAGTATTTTAACAGCTCAATCTTTTGCACGGGTGTAGAAAGGATTTCCATCCATGGTACAGAGGGTACGTTTTAATAGCAAGGCAGTGGCTCCACAGACTCCCTCTTTAGATCTTGTTAGATATCATGACAAAGTGCACCGAGCGGCTTGAGTGGAAAAAGAGAATGTCTTAAGCACAAGAACCCTTAGAACACCTCTCGCATCTGTCAACGTTGCGCTGCAATCAATAACGCTGCTATGACTGCTGATGCCAGTTTCTAAAGAGAAACAGCAGACATCTCCTAAGCTCATATCAGCTAGATATAATGGGATATTGAAATTAACGTTAGCTCAGTCAAGCATGACAGCTCAGTGTAATGAGTAAGTGTCAGCTACTTTGAAAGTTTACATCTTTTTTAATTACCATCATTACCCAATTGACTGCGTTTCTTCTACTAATATGCCTATGGGTGTCTACTGAGGAGCAGTAAAATGAAACAAGCAGCTGTGTCAGCAAACCTTGGTATCACCTACATTTAGCTGTATGCTAACAGAACCACTTTCATGATTATTTGTACTGAACAGCTAGGATCCCCAGTCATCTGAATCTCTCGGTTTTATCTATGTATGGAGTTTCGGATATGCTGCCAATCCGATGTCAGTAAACTTACACTTAGCAGTGAAAATTCAGACTGTGAGGACAGAAGCTTTTGCCAGCGCTTTTCGAAAGTTGCTAGTCTTCAAGGCTTGCCTTTCATGGATTCAAATAATGTCTACCACTGGGTCTCTTGCATGTTACAGAGGTAGAGATGGAAGGGTTAACCTAGGTCTGTTCTGTGTTAGTATTTCATGCATTTAATTACAAGTCTGTCCCACCCTGTTTCCAGTGGATTTTGTGAAACATGCAGGAATTTCACCCTAAAAATGCATTTCGTATGCATTTTTCCCTAAACCATGAACTTTGAATACATTTTCACTGTAAAATACCGTATTTTTCGCTCTATAACACGCACCAGACCATAACACGCACGTAGTTTTTAGAGGAGGAAAACAAGAAAAAAAATATTCTAAATGAAACAGTGGATGTATGATTTTTGTGGTTCATGCTGTGGCCACAGACATGTGATCTGACAGTGAGTTTGGAGTAGCCCAATGCAAAAATCCTGAGGATCCATGTGGATCCATGCTTTGTAACCACGTTTTTGCACCACTGCGACCCTAGGCAACAGTGGGTGCGTGATTTTTTTGGTGCAGGCTGTAGCCATGGACATGCTATGTTATCTGATGGTGAATTTGGGGTGACCCAGTGCAAAGATCCTGTGGATCCATGCTTATAAAAGTCCCTATTAAGGATAAAACAGACAGGATATACAAAGTATGATTTCTTTTTTATTTACGGTATTTCTTTTTTGGCCACCTCTGTCACTGCAACCTTTGCTCTGTGCTTGCACACTTTTGGGCAATAGGGCATGTAACACACTTTTTTTCATCTGCCAAGATGTAGAAAATCAATTTTAATGTCCCTATATAAAATGCCTAGTGAAGCAGAAGGGTATTACATCAGCCACTGTATTAAGGCTAAACGTTTGAAGAACAGCTCTCTATGGGGGGGGGGGGACTAAATTCCATTTTCAATCAATTGTTATTGTGGCAGAATTATCAGTGTATAGCGCACAATGAGGAAATGAACTTTAAAATATATATAAAAAAAACATTCTCACGTTATACTTCTTCAAAGAAGAGTATTAGGCTTTTAATGAAGGGGAGAGGAGAGATGCTGTAATCCTCCTGGCTCAGGAGATTCTGATTTACCTGCCGCGTTAGAAAGTATAGATTAAGATATTTGATATACAGCATATAAATCCAGAGATTTCCATGTCTCACTCTGCAATCCAGCCTGCTGTTACTTACGAGCAGGGAAGCAGGGTTTCTCTTCCAAACAAGCATACTGTCTCCCTCCAGCAGTACATTGCTTGGAGAAGCTGTAATTTGGAGGGGGCCTGGGGGCAGGGCTCTCTGCTTTTGGAAAAGAAATGAGAAACCTACCATTGTAAAGCAAAAGTCCCCTCCACCCCACCCAAGCCAGCCCTCTCTCTCTCTCTCTCCCACTTGCGTGTTTTTCGGCTGCCTGCGAGTCCCTAGAGCACGGAGAGGAGGAGGTGGTGGGCTGGAGCCTGCACGGAAGGACTCGATCATTTCCTTAACCCTCTGCTTGCCAGGAGGGCAGGGGATTCCCTGCTCTTTGTTGAGTTTGAGCAAACGCAGCAACAGAAGCGGGTGGGCAGTAAGACCCTGAGGCAGAATGCAGGAAAGCAACAGCTTCCGCCTTCCCTCTTCCCTCCGCCCGCCCGCCCAATCTTATTTTTGCCTGATTTTTGCCTATTTTGCCCCTGCGCTCCGGCGCGTCAGCTCCAGGGACCACACATTCGCTCAATAACACGCACAGACATTTCACCTTACTTTTTAGGAGAAAAAATCTGTGTGTTATAGAGCGAAATTTACGGTATATGCTTCTGCATGCTTTTTCTTTGACTGAAATTGTGTCAGAATTTCACAGAAGTGCATGATCAGTTGTGTTCAAACATTTGGGAAACACAAATTAGTCCATTCATGTTAAAAGGTGGAGCCAACAAAATTGCCCTCCATTCCTAGTAATAAGGGTGCACAGTTGGTTCATGTGGGGCACCTGTGAGGTTCTCAGAATATGCCCTAGAACATGACTGACATTTTTCTGGATCTCAATGTTTGTGGGTGGATAAAATGCTTTTAACATTTACTGGAGTGCTTTTAACTACTGGAGTGAGGCTGGGAAGGAATTCTCTAACACCATTATCAAGAACAGCTGGTGATCTGGATGACTGTATTCGCCTTTGAACCATCTGATTTAGTCTGTGCTTTTTTTCTAAAAAAAAAATGTTTAGGGGTACTCTCATTTCGACTCAAGAAAATCACCGTTTTATAGTTCAAATCGGGGAAAATAAATGGAGTAAATGGACAAAAGTACACAGATTCACAAAATGTTTAGGGGTTTAGGGGATCCCAAGAAAAAAAGCTACGGATTTAGTCATCTAGGGCTACTGAACTGAAGGGATCTTTCAGCAATGTGCCACACTATAATCAGGATTGCATGGCTGAGTGAAGGAGATGTGAGGGGATTGGGGAAAAACGGTCTCTCCCTCCTTTGTAATTATATTAATTATTATTGAGAACTATGAGCAAGCATTCCTCCACAAAAATTGCACAGCCTGTTAAGGTCAACACAGTGACTAAATCCTGATTCAGACCTAGTGGGCTCGTGCTCTTTCCTCCTCTTCTCTACCCTGCATGAGGAGAGGAGATCAAAAGCTTCTGCGTTTGGCCTAACCACCGTTTCCTGTGATGTCTGAACTTGGGGAACTGTGGTTTGTTCTAACCGTATTTGGCTAAAAAACAAACAAACAAAAAAAACAATAACAAAACATGATCACAAACTGGTTGCTGATTGTGACACACCCAAAGGCTACAATGGCCAGAGAAGACCATTCCAATTTGCCGCTGTGCTCCTGGCAAATTGAGACATGCTTCCTTTTTCCATTTTACAGGCCGAATGTGACACCAGCAGAAACTTTCTCCTCTCTAAAAGCAAAGAGACTAGCAAATGGCTGGAACTGACCCGTCTGTGGATATCTATAGCTGCTATCTGCCACAAACAGCTGCTCCAGAAGTCACCAAATGTTGGAACTCATTTAGCGGCCGCTGTTTGAATGAGTCTTGAGTGTATTGAATATCTGAGGGCGGCCTTTCTATCACTGCTTAATATCTGGGCACAAGGAAAGGTCTGAAACTGCAATAGCTCTTCCTTGCTCTGTAGGAAGGCTTTCTAGCATTTAATAAATGCATTCTTACACACATGGGGAAAGACAGGGTAGGGGTTATTTTCATAAAGTACCAACTGTTACTAGAAGCAAGAGCTATTTTATTTTCACCTAAAAAAAGAGAAAATGGCATAATTTAATATTTCTTGAATGTCTAAAGCCACTACTCCAAACTATCAGACCATCCTCCTAAGTCCTAGAAGGAGGCAAGTCTACTCAAGTTCTTTCAGTCTTCCATTCAAGCTTTCAAGCAGCTTCACAGTGATGTGGGCTTCTACCTCTTATCATGGTTGTTTGCAACATTTATATGAGCAAACCTGCGATTCTTGAGCTTCTTGGGTTTCCCTGCTAACCCCCTTTTTTAGGTTCCGATATTTTACACAAATGGTCCCCATCCGTTCAACATATATACCAGCATTTGTTTCAAGAGCATCCATTGTTTTCTTTTATTTAAACACACACACACACACACACACACACACACACACACACTTGTGATGTACACCCCAAACATAAGATGTTAGTGATGTACTTTTCCAGATAATAAAACTCTTGAATTTTCTACAGATGTGTCAGCAACTCTACTGTACATATCTATTCTTCCATTGAGAGCCATATAAACTTACCTGGAATTTCTCAGCTAAGAGGAAGACTTAATGTTGCAACTCTGAACTGGAGTTGATAATAAAAGAAGAGGGAAGCACAGATTCTTCTAAATTAGTGCTTGTAACATTTTATTATGTTGCCTTTTTCTCATCCCTGAAGGCCATTTATCAGCTGTTCTTCACTAAACTCCATTCCACCTCCACGACTATGCATATTGTCATAAGCTATGCTAATCGTTCTCATAACCACACTTTCATGATACCAAATTAACATCAAGCTAGACACTATGCAGAAGCTCCCTGTTTGGGTGTCTCCGACACCATTTTCTTTCTCAGAAAACAGTCCTGGGTGGCTCCAATATGGATTGGGACTGCAGCGTTACAGAGGCTGTGTCACTTTGCCCTTGCACTATATCCCTGATTCAAGTCCACTGTCAAAGCTTCTATTAGCTGTGAAGGCAATAACTTACGGCCTTACACTCTCATGTCAGGCTTACCTTGAATTTACATATTGATGCATCTCCCTCCCCATTTATTGACTCCACTCCTTGTCAAGTTTTACCAGGCCTTGTAAGCCCCTAGTAGTGCTCAGAAGTTTGCATGTTACATTTTTTCATGTGATTTATCTGTAATCACCTTGCATGCGTGAAAACGTTAGCATGGCTCATTTTATTTTATAATGTCAGCCTACCATTTGACTTGATTCCATATTATATCCATGCCAGGGCTGCCCCACCCATGAGGCAAGGTGAGGCAACTGCCTCAGGCAGCAGAAACCACAGGGACAGCAGATCCAGTCTCTAAGCAATGCAGCTGTTGCACATTCTTGGAGGCTGGATCTGCCCTCTCCTTGGCAGAACCCCCTCTGTTGCCTCTACAGGGGCATCTTGGTGAACAGGAGGTACTGCTGGCCTCCTCCCACCCCTAGGGAGGAAATGGAAGGGGCTGCCCTATGGGGTCTCCTGGGGCCTACCCAGCATAATTCAGAGCAGAGCCCTTTCCCCTCCTTTGATTTCCACTTCAACCATCAGGTGAGGTTGATTTGATCCTCCTCTTTGTAAATATTTGTTCCCAGCTTTTTCCTGGTGTACATCTTCACTCATTCTTCATGGTGGGGTGGTGCCATTTTGTGGTTCACCTCAGGTGTCAAAATGTCTGAGGCTGGCCCTGATCAATCACAGTTGGGATCCTATGGGGAGTCTATATGGATTTGACTTTATTGAAGCTGAACATATGACCTCAATGTTCTGTAAAGCATCATGTGTGCTGACGGTGCTGTGTAAATAAATATAGCAGCAAGTCGGAAAACTGCCACATGTGAGTTGGACCTAGGCCCCATTCTGCCCTCAGTTTTATTTTATTTTCAGGGTAATGTTCAGCCTTTGGCAAATGAGTACTTTAAACACGGTTTTCTGAGGAAGAAAGAGCAGTAGCTGTGAAACAGACGTTGCCATTGATCATTATTTACTAATGTAATTTCATTTCAAATCCACCGTCTCCTCTGCTCTCAACAGAACATAATGCTCTCTGCATTCTTTTCTTGCACGCATGTTTCTCCACATAACATGCCCAGTTACCATAAAGATGCCTCCTCATAATGAATGCAATTATTTCTGTGCTTTAGTAGATTAGAATACGCAACTTTGGCTGAGCATCTTTGCTTCAGAGCCACTGTCACAAGAGACAGCTTTAGCATAATCATGGAATATGTTGGTAGCTCTTGATCACTGAGGTCATTGGGAAGAGTGGTGTTAGCTGCCCCCCATGTCTCAGTTGCCTGACTGGCCTCAACTAGAAACCATGCATTTAGGGTCAGTGGTCTCATGCTGTGGAAGACTCTTCCAGAGATTCAGCAAGCATCCTCTCTGTTAACCTTCAGATGAATATAGGGGAAGGAGATACATCAATATGTAAATTGATTACATTCTAAAACTTGGGGGTCTGATACATTGCTCAAATACACAGATGGGTCTAGCTATCACCTCACACCAGAGACTAACTTCTGACACCCCAAGCCTTAATTAAATTCTAACACTAACTTGATCCAGATTTTAGGCTGCCTTGTGCCCAAAGATTCATAACACTATGTATACATCAGGCATTTAGTGTTGCCCATCCCCTGCTGGCACCCTTGTGGAAAAGCGGGGCTCCTCAGGAGAGCTCTTCCTCGCCCAACTGGAACACAACAGCCCTGCAAAGCTGCCAGTTGAGTCTTACTCACCAGTAGTTGCTGCAACCCCCCTTTTTGGTCACTCCAAAGAAGGTGGGGAGACTGGGAATGTGCAATTAATTGTTACATCCTAGGATCCTGAACCAGCACGCTTTGTGCCTCCGGTCAATTCCTTGCAATTAGCACAGAGCATAAAGCCAGCCCTCTGTTTCTCCCCAAGAATAAAGAAAACTCTTGGCTTTACCAGCTCTGGTCTTTGACTTCCAATAGTGTGAAACGCAAAGTCATCTAGGCATGTGAGGATTCCCAAATCCCGAGGGTGGCATAATGACTCCACTTATTCCAGCTTTAAAACTTTATTAAAGAAGAGGGCAATAAGATCCAAAATATAAACTGAAAGCAACAAATGAAAAGCCCAATGACTTCAAAACCTAACTACTCCTGCCCTAATTACACAATTCTCTCAGCTTACTTATGAGGAGGCAGCATGAATGGCCACTTTTCCTGGTGGTTTAGAAAGTCCGGCTTAGTGAGAGAGGTAAGACTGCAGGGCTCTGTTTAAATGGCTCTTCTCCCCGCCCCCCCCCCCCCATTGTTTGAGGGAATAAGCTCTGAATTTTTCTGTCCAATGGGGTGTCAGAACCAGCTAGTCAGGCAGCTCATGTCTCCCAGGTGAGCATCTTAATTACGCCTTTTGCATTTGAAGACAATAGAGGGAAGACACATGCCAGCTTGCCTTAGAGGCAAGGTGGGACTTTTGATTTTCAGGTGCCTTTTGAAGATCTTCTCATGTAGACAGTCCTATGCCTGTTTACATTTTTTGATCAGCCAGTTATTTCCATAATTTTGCAGGGGGGGTTGGGGGTGTTCTTTGCAGGGTTTTCAGTTTTATTGTATCTGCAACTGTACTCTGCAGTGTATGAGTTGATGATGAGACGCTGGTGTTGGGAGGAGAGATTCAGATTTGTTAGGCACTGGGGAACATTTTGGGAGAAGATAGGCCTGCACTTGAACCAGGATGGAGTCAGACTGTTGGCACTTAAAACCAAAAAGGCAGGAGAGCAGCTTTTGATTTCATTGTGGGTAGAAAACTGACAGCAGCTGAGGCAGGCCTGGGGTGAAGATGAAGGTAAAATATATGATAATGTAATTGAGAGAGGAGTAGAATTTGGTATTGTGATTGCACAAGCACAGAATAGCAATTCACAGAGGCCAAAGTCTTTGACTTGCCCAATAGTAATAGGAAGTATCTTTACTTAAGTCTATCAAGAACGTTATTACATCAAATCACATCGATTTGGCTGTTCTTTACAGCATTACAGTTCATTGCAGCAGAATGCTGCCTGCTGGATATTTTTGTTAGTATGTCTTCAAATGTTTTAGGCAAAAAAAGAGAGAAAATTCTCAAGACAAGCCTTTTAATACTGTAACATTCTTATGATATGCCCAGCCCAATGTTCGCCTCGTGAACCAACAGTATAAGTTAGGAGGGATTTGAGAGAACCACTTCTGAAGTCTGTCAGCCTAGTTAAACTTAATAGATCTTTCTCTGATCTTCTGGGAACTTGAGAAAGGCAACTCATCCTTTTTAGCTGCCCGCCCCAGAAGAATGAATAAACTCCCAGTCATCCCAATGTGTCAATTAACAGGGCTTACAAAGTACGGGGAAAGGAGCGAGAGATTGGCAGTGTGGGGGTAGAGAGGCGAGAGCGGAAGCAATCCTCTGGACACTTATAAAGGCTCCATTCCCATTATTGCCTGAGTCCGAGTTAACAACAACTCAAGCAAGGTGCGATACATTTGGAGAGTCCAAACGGCTGATCTGTTAATTAGAACTGGCAAAAGTTGCAAATCAGGCAGAACCCTGATTAAGGGCTTTGCTGAATTTTTGACCAAACTCAGCACAAAGGGTCCCATTGCACTGGACCTTCCATGAGTATTGTTGTGGAGCTGTAGCATTTTTGCCTGTGCTTTATGTTCAAACTGGGACTCATCCAGATCTGTAAACCAGGAGTCGCCAACCTTTCGGGGGCACCTTTTGCAAAGCAGGGGAACTGTCATGGGCAGCACAACCAGGCACATACCACAGCCTCTTATGTTGGTAACAACAGAATTCTTCTTTCAGGCCTAATTTCAGCAGGATGTGATGGGGGGAGAATTTTGGGCACTAGGAAAGGCCACTATGGGTGTATGTGAAAATTGGGGTGCTACACTTGGACTACAGTTGCCAGATTTCAAACAGTGAAAGACTGGACACAAAAGTTGTTGCCCTTTTTTTAGTTTCGTTTCGCTCAAATATGAATTTTTGAGCAGAAACAACACTGCCAACATGATTGCCACACACCCAGATTTTCCTGGACATTTTGCTGATTTCTGCCCAGACACTGCTTCCAACTGCAAATTCCAGATGTATGGCAACCCTAACTCAGACCCTCCAAGTGTCCCTATTTTCCAGGGACAGAAAGCTGTCCCAGTTTCTGATTTGATCCTGAAATGTCCCGCTTTTCCTTAGGACATCACTATTTTCATCAGAGAAATATTGGAGGGTATGGAGTTATGTGACCCCACTGAGCCAAGGAGATAAGTAACTATACAATTTATAGAAGACATCTGAAGGCAGCCATGTATAGGGAAGTTTTTTTAATGTTTAATGTTTTATTGTGTTTTAATATATGATGGAAGCTGCCCAGAGTGGCTATGGCAACTCAGTCAGATGGGCGGGAGTATAAATAATAAAATTATTATGATTATGATTATGGTATAGTCATCAGAGAAATGTTGGAGGGCATGCACACTGCCAGTTTTTCCTAAAAATTATCATTTGATAATAAAATTCTTTCAGGCACTTTTTAGATACACATTAATAACAAAGCATGCAAGACAATGCAGGAGGCAACATTGAACATGTGGCGCTCTCTTGTTTGGCTTCCATTATCCTGTTTCCATCTCTGTGGTTAGCAAAAATACTGACAAACCATGTCTCTTTTTCCTTCATGCCTTAAAGACACTAGATCATCCTTGGGATCTGCACTTAACAATTGTAGGCACACAGTAAACAGGTAAGACCATTGGTCCATCTAGCCCAGCACTGTTTACACTGACTGGCAGCAGCTATCCATGGTCTCAGACAGGAATCCTTCTCAGGGTCTCTGAGAGGAACCTTGAGATGCCACCGATTACACCTGGGACCTTCGTCACCTATAATAGTACTGAGCCAAGGCCTTTCCCCAGGGAGTTGAGAGGGAAGTTGCAATAGGAATGAGAGGGCCTGGAGGGACAAATCTGAGCTGCAATGACAAACATAAAAATGCAGATTACTTTTATCACACCATGGCCTAGTTCACTCATAATGAGAAACCATGGTTAATAAATCATAGTCAAAAGCCGAGACTTCTGGCAGACAATCACTTAAACCTTGCTTTATTACATCCCAGAAAAGTTAAACATGTCAGTGAAAGCAGCGAAGCCTTGAGAGTGGTTTGAATTTTCGGCCCTTCTTCATTTACAGCTTCGAAATAATAATAATAATAATAATAATAATAATAATAATAATAATAATAATAATAATTTATTTATACCCTGCCCATCTGGCTGGGTTTTCCCAGCCACTCTGGGCAGCTCCCAATAGAATGTTAAAAACACGATAAAACATCAAACATTAAAAAATTCCCTAAACAGGTTTGGGGTGTAGGTTTTTGGTGATGATAGCTCCTTAATCATAGTTAAAGTTTAGGGTTAGCGTGTAACACTAAGCTATAGTTTATAAACCGACTCCAAACCTCAATTAATGAGCAACCTTTAATTCATATCAAACCATATCAAGCAGCTGGGCTGGCTTAGCATTATGGGCAAACCAGGCCTATCTCTTGGCCAAGGGCAAGCTGTTTTACATTAACTTTTGGGATAAACTTTGATTTCAGATCTGGGGACAACTCCTATACCTGTGAGGGCCTGAAACAGCTCCAAATATAGGTCACGGGGTGTGGGGAGCTAAAACAATTTAGCCTGAGATATACATCAGTAAATAAACCAAATCAATTTGTATGAGAAACCCCAGGTTAGAAAATGGTTTGATTTTTCCCATTGAAACTGTACTACCAGGTAGTGGAGCCCACAGTTCAGCATGTTAATTTGAAGCAGGGAACAGACAGCTCCGCGGAGGAATCAAGGGACTCTGTCTCTCTCCGTCTCTCCCTCCCTCCTCCCTCTCTCTTTCTTGCTCCCTCTTATTTTTTCCTAAGTACCTTCTGTTTAATGCAACCTAATCCATCCTAAAGGCAAAAATTGTTCTCACTGGAGCATTTTTTTGAGCTCCAGGGAGAAGCAATCTTTGATGGAGATGATTTAGCAGTATCCAGAAAGGGCCAAACTCCACCAGTGGCATGGAAATCCTATCAGGCTCCCTTCCAATTTGCAGGAAGACCTTGATCAAAGGCCTCTTGGGGGAGACCCGCACAAAATAGCGATGCTCTAAATTGGAATAAATTGTGGGCACTTAGAATTTCCAGCACAGAAAGGAAGAACCGGGTGAGAAAAGCTTATGAACATGTGGTTCTAGTCATGCATTCTCTAGTAATGTAATATGGTATTACACAGAGAGAAAACGCGACAGAGATCTGCAAATACAACAGGTAAAGGTAAAGGGAACCCTGACCATTAGGTTCAGTCGTGACCGACTCTGGGGTTGCGCGCTCATCTCGCTCTATAGGCCGAGGGAGCCGGCGTTTGTCCGGAGACAGCTTCCGGGTCATGTGGCCAGCATGACTAAGCAGCTTCTGGCCAACCAGAGCAGCGGACGGAAACACTGTTTACCTTCCCACCAGAGCGGTCCCTATTTATCTACTTGCACATGATGTGCTTTCAAACTGCTAGGTTGGCAGGAGCAGGGACCGAGCAATGGGAGCTCACCCCGTCATGGGGATTCAAACCGCCGACCTTCTGATCGGCAAGTCCTAGGCTCTGTGGTTTAACCCACAGCGCCACCCGTGTCCTGCAAATACAATTGCTAATAGGCAAATAGCACGTCCCCTGGCTCCTACCCCTCCCCACAAGTAGAATTCCATTTTGTCTCACCAAAGCCCCCAACGTCCTCTGAAATAACTAAAAACATCAATATGCTCACTGCTGTTAGAAAACCTTAATGAGCTAAATGTAGTGCCACAAACAGAAAGTTAGATAACAGGCTCCCAAATATTTAACGTTTGCTTCACCATGATTTTTCTCTTACTGAAGCTGAAAAACAAAACCTCAAATGATTTTCTCCCTTCCTCAATTTTCCAGAACTTCTAGCCTGTCCTTGGTACTCATATAGCAGCAAGATTGTGCTTTTATAATTTCACCATCATTCACCACTGACCCGGTCCTCAGAGCTGTTTCAAAAAAGCCCCTTTCTTAGCAAGAATTCTTCAGGCTGAGGTTAATTGAACAGTTACACTCAAGGATATAGATACTACAAATTACAGTGAATCAACCACTAAGGTACATTTTAGACTTTTACCAATTCCACCTGATCCAGCAGAATCAGTGATCTTAAGGGCTTGGGAAGAGCAAGCTGCCGACTGAGCTGAAAGAGGATTTCCTTTAATTATGTCAAGCCTGAGTTTATTTCAAGGCTTTGGTCTCTCTGCTCACTTCATGCAGGGCCTTTAAAGATGGTGCCCTATGGAATAAGGGCCTATCGTCTCATTACAGCCAATGGGAAGTTGACTTTGATGAGACTGAGATAGATCCAACAGCTCAGAGATTGTGTTGTAAAGTGTACGCAGTCATGGCTCGGGGATTTAGAAACTTGCACTCCCACATTGCCATTACCCAGCATCACACATGGATGCCTAGATTTCCAAATGGGCAAGAGTGTCAGCAAAAACAACAGCCAACCAGAAAGCTTCCTAGTGGCCTGTAAGTAGGATGCGACGGCCACAACCTTCCCTTTCTATTTCTTCACAGTGTAGGTCTTCTGAGGCATAGTGCCTCCGAATCAGGATAGGTTCTGAAGAAGCGTCTCCACTCCCATCGTTCTACCCAGACACTGAGGTCCAGCGCCGAGGGCCTTCTGGCGGTTCCCTCGCTGCGAGAAGCCAAGTTACAGGGAACCAGGCAGAGGGCCTTCTCTGCAGTGGCACTCGCCCTGTGGAACGCCCTCCCACCAGATGTCAAAGAGAAAAATAACTACCAAACTTTTAGAAGACATCTGAAGGCAGCCCTGTTTAGGGAAGCTTTTAATGTTTAATAGGTTATTGTATTTTAGTGTTTTGTTGGAAGCCGCCCAGAGTGGCTGGGGAAACCCAGCCAGATGGGTGGGGTATAAATAATAAATTATTATTATTATTATTATTATTATTATTATTATTATTATTAGTTGTGCTATCAAAGGCGAAGGCACCCTTTTCCACCTGAAGGCCACATTCTCTTCTGCACAACCTTCCAGGGGACACATACCAGTGGTGAACAGAGCCAGAGGCAAATGTGGGCAAAGGAACTGATGAAAATGTTTGCCGTTGGACAATTTCTATCCACCCCTCTTATCATCTACCCACCCAGCCAAGCAAGAGGCTTTGTGGAGTTCAGGGTTACATTCCAGCCAGGCAGAAGAACACTCAAGGAGAGGGCAAAGTAGGGCTGGAGGGTGTGGCCTGGGGGCCCAGGATATGGTCTGAGGAATGTGGAATGTGTGCATAGGAGGGCAACTAAAAGGATCAAGGGTTTGGAAGCCAAGCCTTATGAGGAACAGTTGAGGGAGCTGGGTATGTTTACTCTGGAAAAGAGGAGACTTAAGAGGAGATATGATAGCCATCTTCAGATATCTCAATATGTCACATGGAAGAGGGAGCATGCTTGTTTTCTCCTGCTCTTGAAGGTAGGACTCAAACCAATGGCTTCAACTTACAAGAAAGGAGATTTTGACTAGAGACATCAGGAAAAACTTTCTGACAGTAAGAGCTGTTTGACAGTGGAACGGTCTCCCTCAGGAGGTTGTGGACTCTACTTCCTTGGAGGTTTCAAAGCAGAGGTTGGTTGGCCACCTATCATGGTCCCTTTAAATGAGATTCGTGCATTGCAGGGGGCTGGACTAGATGACTCTCGGGGGTCCTTCCAACTCTAGAATTCTATGAGAGGCTGCATTCACCCACGGGGCCTGGATTTCCTCACCCCTGTTCCCACAGATGACAAATCTCCATGGGTTTTCTCTAAGGACAATTGAAATAGGCTTCTTTTGCTGCACCATTAATGAACATTCCCTCCTTGGATCTTTGACACTTGCTTACAGCAATATTGCAGAGTCTTAACTAGAAGGATTTTCCTTTCGGATGCTATTTAGATATGCAAAACAGTCTTTAGGCTACTGAGGATGCTTTGCGTAGAATTTTCATGAATCATATTAAAGATAAAAGGGTCGACTGAAACCAGCTTGTGTTCATTCCGGTAGGTCCCTTTTTAAAGATGGGAGGATGAGAACAGAAAGAGCTCTGCTGAATCAGACCAAGGGCCCGTGTAATCCAAAATCCAGTTCCAAATAGGGCCAAGGCTCGAATTAGGAATGTGCAAGCGAGGTGTGTGCACTGGGCGCTGAGCTGAGGGGGCACTGAGTTTTGGGAAGGAAGTGCAAGTGCAACAGGGTCCTAGAGTCAGGAAATTGTAGAACTATGGAAATTGTAGAAATCACTCAGTTCACAGCCCTTTCCCCTCTCCACTGCTATGGTAATAAGATATACAGTGGTACCTCGGGTTAAGAACTTAATTCGTTCTGGAGGTCCGTTCTTAACCTGAAACTGTTCTTAACCTGAGGTACCACTTTAGCTAATGGGGCCTCCTGCTGCCACTGCGCCACCGCCGCGCGATTTCTGTTCTCATCCTGAAGCAAAGTTCTTAACCCGAGGTACTATTTCTGGGTTAGCGGAGTCTGTAACCTGAAGCGTCTGTAACCCGAGGTACCACCGTACCCCCCTTTAACAAGGTTAGCTTGCTCTTCTAGCTCCAACAGGACTGCACTTACCCTATGCTCCTCAGCACACTTCTGATTAGATTTAAGGACAGGTATACTTTCTCTCCTCTGCCCCTACTTCTAGAGTAGGTTTATGGCAAAACTGCCATGCCTGCGTTTCTGTAGGCCTCTTATGGGATCTTTTATTCTTTAAGAAGCTAGGTATGTTTAGCCTGGAAAAGAGGAAGTATGATACCCATCTTCAAATATCTCAAGGGCTGTCACATGCAAGATGGAGCAAGCTTGTTTTCTCCTGCTCTGGAAGGTAGGGCTTCAAGTTACAAGAAAGGAAATTCCAACTAAACATGAGGAAGAACTTTCTGACAGAAAGAGTTGTTTGACAGGGGAACAGTCTCCCTCGGAAGGTGGCGGACTCTCCTTCCTTGGAGATTTTAAAACAGAGGTTGGTTGGCCATCTGCTTTAGCCAAGATCCCTGCATTGCAGGGGGTTTGGACTAGATGATCCCCGGGGTCCCTTCAACTCTACAATTCTGTGCTTCTATGATACTATGATTCTATGAATCAAGATGTGTGTGTATTATAGAATTTGCTACCTGCTTAGACTGTAACTTTTTTTTTGTCCAAAGCAGCATTTATATATATGCCTTCACTCCTATTTCATGTAATGAACCAAGCTTTCGTTATTCCTCTGTGTGAGAGTTTCTTGTGCGCATAACGCCAAGGGTCAACGCACCCATAAGAAGCATACGTCATAACTCCAACAAAAGATCTCTCAGCAGTCTGTATATGAGCATACATGAGTGCTGGCTGCGTACATGTGAGTCCAGGTAAACACTTGTAACATGTTTGACTTCCCCCAAGGAATCCTGGGAATGGTAGTTTTTCCCACACATGCCTAAACTTCCCAGAACCCTTAATAAACAACAGTTCCCAATATTTCAAGCACTGGATGAGTTTTAAACGTATAGTGTGGATCTGCCCCTAGCCTTGCACCTGAAGTATATTTGCAATTTAGTGGAAACAAACCTGGCCATCATGCCTTATTAGTAAAACGTGCTTCTAAATGTTTCAGAAATGACACCATCCTTATGCCATTAAACTTAAGAGAACTATGCTGAACTCCATATGCACCTTGAACAAGCTGCTTAATTAGACCCAACGGCTCAAGGAAATGTTTGCTTCTATTATGATGACTAATTGCGCTATTGTGTATGACAAATCGCCATTCAAATGAAGCAAAGTACAGCCTTTGAATAGAATGGCAGCAGGCCATTAAGGTCCTGAAGCATGAAAAAGTCCGCTAGCAGTGCCCTGAATGTTTGACACCATGGTTTTCTGTTCCTGTGACAGGCCCAGATTTTGCTCTTTACCTCAATCCATCAAGACCAGGCTTCCTCAGCCTCGGCCCTCCAGATGTTTCGATACTACAATTTCCATCATACCTGACCATTGGTCCTGCTAGCTAGGGATCATGGGAGTTGTAGGCCAAAAAACATCTGGGGGGCTGAGGTTGAGAAAGCCTGATTAAGACCATACAAATATAGACCTTCTCTGAGAACTAGAACACACCTTCTCTTTAATGGTGAGCTAAGTCTGTTGTGTACATGAAAATGTCTCTAAACTAGATGTGGAAGCCTCCAAACAGGTGAAGCATGCCAGTGCCTTGCAGGACCAGGCGTCAGGTTCCCATACCCCAACCCATGCAAATTAGAGACCAATGAGGCTGATTTGTTGGGGCAAAACAGGCCACAACTTTATTGAATCCAGATGAAAGAGGTTTGACTTGGGCACGGGGCAATCAAAATACTTCTGGCCCGCCCGCCGGTAGTGACATGTGGTCAATCCAGATGGGGGTTCCTAAGACTTACATCCAATAGGGTGACCCCTGCAGGGACCGCTGTCTGGGGGAGTGCCTTTGGCCCTGGTGCTGTCTGGGCATACGGACATGGCCACTACCACCCCGGATCCCTTCAATGGCATACCCCAGCGTTTGGAGGAGCAGGTGGAGACTACAACCTCCCCTCCATCCAAAACAAAGGATTGTCCCAATGCCCAACCTCAGTTGTGAAAATTGCTATGAGGTAGGCAAAACCACCAGGTTGGTGCCAATTAGCCCGGCGGGCAAATTCCTTCCCAGCCCCTTAAAGAACAGTGACCATCATAGCCACAGCAAAGTGACTGACTATCAGCTTAAAGCGAGGCAGGGGGAAAATCCAGAGAAGGAACAAACAGGTAGTGCCCCAGGTGCGGGCTACTTAAATGGGCAAGGGTGAATCCAAGGGAAGTCTGCCTGCTCTGTCAGTTCTGCCCCCTGGCACAGCCCAAGTCCCCAGCAGTTCCTGATAGGCAGAGGGGGCTTAAGCCTATCAGGAAGGCTACGGTGTCAGTAAACTGTAGTATGTGTTTTTTCTGTTTTTCTTGCTTTTTTCTCTTTATTTCTTTTTTTTCTTTATGTAATGTCTTTTTAATGTTAAATGTTTCTCTTTGGCTCTGTCTCTGTGGATGTGTATGATGATGAAAACATAATAAAAAGCATTTGTAAAAAAAAAAAAGGAAGGCTACTGCTGTCCCAGTTCCCTTGTCAGGGCCCCGGTGAAGTCTTTGCCATCCTGCAACGGCACCACTGCGGCACCAAGAGGGGTGAGTGGACTTCTGGATTGGGTACACTGAGGTGGAAACAGGATCATACATGAATACCAGTGAGCCAGTGTGGTGTAGTACTGGTAGTTAAGAGCAGTGGACTCGTAATCTGGTGAACCGGGTTCGTGTCCCCGCTCCTCCACATGCAGCTGCTGGGTGACTTTGGGCTAGTCACACTTCTCTGAAGTCTCTCAGCCTCACTCACCTCACAGAGTGTTTGTTGTGGGGGAGGAAGGGAAAAGGAGATTGTTAGCCGCTTTGAGACTCCTTCGGGTAGTGATAAAGCGGGATATCAAATCCAAACTCTTCCTCTTCCTTACCTAGTAACAACAACAACAACACCCTCTCTGCACATATGCAGGTAGTATACCATTGGGACTAGAGTCATGTAATTGCATAATAACACGACTCTGGTCCCCATAGTACCAGCCGCATATGTGTCATGTAATTGCGTAATGCAATCCCATAGGCAGGGTCGATTCCACAGATCCCCCGAGATGTCAACTGTATGGGAAAGTCTTTCCCTCATGGCGTCATGAGGGATTGAACCTGCATGTGCTCAGTCATGAAGCTGTGTCTTCTCACTATGCATTTCAGGTCCTCTTATTGCCAGAGAACGATGGACATTGTGCTGTGGAGGAATCGCAGCTGCTGCTGTTACACTGCGAGTGAGATTTTATTATTATACACTGTTTGTTTTAAGATTTACTAAGATTTAAAGATAATCCCAAATATGGAACGGAAATGCGACAAAAATTAATTAAAAAGCTATGGTGAAATTTCTGTTCTGTTATTGTGTTATTTTAAAGTTTTCCCAGCAATGGGCTTTGGAGCATTGCCAAACGTTGTTTTTTATTGGCATGGAAGGGGGGGGGAGAGACCGAGTTCTGTATCTCTGACAGAAATTCAACAGGTTAAGCCTTTTCTCATATGGAAATACAATTATGGGGAAAGCTTCACATTCTGCCACTGGTTTGTTTTTGATTTGAATATCATTGTAGCTGTAGCTGCTACATGGCTTCTATTTTTTTCTAATATAGACTTTGGACAATTAATGTATAGCGTTCTTATGTACTGTCATTCCATAGGTAATCAAACTCCAAGGGGTACTTTACAAGGCCAGCTTCCTTGGTGACTGTTTGTTTAAATAAAAAAATAAATAAAAAGAGAGAGTTCTCCCCCCCCTTTTTTTTATAAAGCAGACGTCTACTGCACGAAATTTAATTGGGTATATTTTCCTTCCCCCTTTTAAACTGCATGTCTGCCTCCCCTTTCAGTGCCTTTGATTTTAATCTACAAGGCTGAGAGGTTGTAAGGTTGCTTAAAGATAAATGAATATTCTTCATTGGCACTGCTCACATTTCTCTGATATAGCGTTTCCCTTTTGGCAAAGCTGCAAAGACTTGCCCAGAGTTTTTATCTCCTGTTGTAAAACCAAATTTGTTTTGAGTGACAAGCAATTCATTACAGGATTCATCTTTCTTTTTTTAAAGGGGACAAAAAAACCCTCCCCTGCCTAGGCTAACTGGAACCGGGGCATTGTTCTGCCCAGAGTATCACATCTACTTTTTCTATTTATTACACCATGCAGTTTTGGGTTTAACTTTGGCAAGCTTCCAGTTGAATTAATTTGACATTCACAGATCAATCAAACTGTCTCATTACTACCTTCTGCCTGCCTTGTCATCATGGTCCAGCGTTGACAGGTGTAAGGAATGAACATTCTGCAAGGTCACCTTCAAAAAACCTCGCTCCTTAATTGTGGGAGGCCTGCTGCTAAGCTCTGGAGTTATCTACAGTTTCCCTACATTCCGCCTTTTCTCTTACATGGGTTGTGAATTATATTACACAGGCTCATGCCGTTCACAGATGGGAAAACTCTGGCAGAGTTATTTTAGAGGACTTAATAATTATACTATGTTAGCATAAATAAATAAAAAATACCGAAGAAGAGCCGAAGAGGTAACTAGGGAAGAATCTGAGTTTAAAACCGCTTTCTCCAAGAATTCCAAGATGATGATGATTTTGCATTATATAGTCAATGTTTTCAGTGGAGGGTATGGAGCTATGCAACCCCCTGAACCAAGGAGATAAGTAACTATACAACCTTCAGAAGATATCTGAAGGCAGCCCTGTATAGGGAAGGCTTTTTGTTTTAAATATGTTTTGTTATGTTTTTATATATGTTGGATGCCACCTAGAGTGACTGGAGCATCCGGGTCAGATGGGTGGGGTATGATGATGATGATGATGGAATTGTTGTTGTTTAGTCGTTTAGTCGTGTCCGACTCTTCGTGACCCCATGGACCAGAGCATGCTAGGCACTCCTGTCTTCCACTGCCTCCTGCAGTTTGGTCAAACTCATGTTGGTAGCTTCAAGAACACTGTCCAACCATCTCGTCCTCTGTCGTCCCCGTCTCCTTGTGCATTCCATCTTTCCCAGCATCAGTGTCTTCTCCAGGGAGTCTTCTCTTCTCATGAGGTGGCCAAAGTATTGGAGCCTCAGCTTCATGATCTGTCCTTCCAGTGAGCACTCAGGGCTGATTTCCTTCAGAATGGATAGGTTTGATCTTCTTGCAGTCCATGGGACTCTCAAGAGTCTCCTCCAGCACCACAATTCAAAAGCACCAATTCTTCGATGCTCAGCCTTCTTTATGGTCCAGCTCTCACTTCCATACATCACTACTGGGAAAACCATAGCTTTTACTATACAAAGATGATGGAATAGGACATCCCTATTTTCATTTGAGAAATGTTGGAGTGTATGGACAGAGTGATCATGTGGTGATTGCAGGGTGGGTGGGAAGAGACCTTAGTGGAGGAGTAACCAGTTCTTAAGCTCTGCTTGGCTCACACTGGATAGGAAAGGAGATGGGAGGGTGGGTGTCATTCTTTTCAACCCTTCCCACCTCCACCCCCTTTAAACTTCTTTTCCTTTTAAAATTTTTCCTCACTTCCCACCTTTCCTCTCTCTATTCAATAAAATAGTCCCCCGACTGGTTTTAGTAGGTGGTTTATTCTCTTAAGCTTCTCCAAATTTTCTTGTTGCTCTTTCCCTCATAGCATGGAGCCTTCACATTCTTGGACTGAAGGATCAAACTCCTGCTTAGCCCCTTTCTTTAGCTCTCGCGTCATTAGGTAAAGGTAAGGTAAAAGGTAAAGGACCCCTGGACAGTTAAGCCCAGTCAAAGGCGACTATGGGGTGCAGTGCTCATCTCACTTCAGGCCGAGGGAGCTGGCGTTTGTCAACAGACAGCTTCCTGGGTCATGTGGCCAGCACAACTAAACCGCTTCTGGTGCAATGGAACACCGTGACAGAAACCAGAGCACACAGAAACGGCGTTTACCTTCCCGCCACAGCGGTACCTATTTATCTACTTGCACTGGCTTGCTTTCAAACTGCTAGGTTGGCAGGAACTGGGACAGACCAACGGGAGCTTACACCATTGCAGGGATTCGAACCACCGACCTTCTGGTCAGCAAGCCCAAGAGGTTCAGTGGTTTAGACCACAGCGCCACCCACGTCATTACCATAATGGAAAACAGAGGAAAAGAAATACAGTGGTACCTCGGGTTAAGTACTTAATTCATTCCGGAGGTCCGTTCTTGACCTGAAACTGTTCTTAACCTGAAGCACCACTTTAGCTAAGGGGGCCTCCTGCTGCTGCCATGCCACCGGAGCATGATTTCTGTTCTCATCTTGAAGCAAAGTTCTTAACCCGAGGTAATATTTCTGGGTTAGCTGAGTCTGTAACCTGAAGCGTATGTAACCTGAAGCATATGTAACCCAAGGTACCACTGTAAAAGTAAACTTCTCTTCCAATGAGCATGGTAACTTTTATTAAATGGTACATTCTTATTAAACTTTATGTTATCTCACACTGCTCCAGTACTGACAAAAGGGCATTTATAATGAGGTTCTGGATCTATGTAAATTGCTTTGAAATAGCTAGATTGCTAGATCAATTTAAAAGCAAATGATGGATCCATTAATCTGGCGTATTTGATGGACTCCATCTGTATCTGAAGCAACTATGCCCCTTAGGATAAGAGCTCTGTATTGTATGAATTTGTGCTACACAGAAACATTGAATTGTATGAGTTGGAAGGGACGACGAGGGTCATCTAGTCCAACCCCTTGCAATGCAGGAATCTTGTGCTTAACATGGGGCTCGAACCCATGACCTTGAGATTAAGAATCTCATGCTCTAGCAATTGAGCTATATCTAAATATCTCTGAAGCCAACATTTAATTCAATGAATTTTCATTTTATTTCTGTATCAAATTCATATCCCATCTCTCATGAAAGCACATAGTGCTATGTAAATTAAGCAAATATACAACAATAATAAAAA
Source organism: Podarcis muralis (assembly GCF_964188315.1). Taxonomy (NCBI): domain Eukaryota; kingdom Metazoa; phylum Chordata; class Lepidosauria; order Squamata; family Lacertidae; genus Podarcis; species Podarcis muralis. The sequence goes on from NC_135656.1 coordinate 97,312,980, forward strand.
CCAAATAACTCAAAGCTAAAAAATGATAACATTAAAAATAATCAACAACGGATAGACAGTGAACATATTAACACAGGAAAGCCATAAGATCACGGTAGAATCAAAATGGCACTACAGAGTTCAGCAGCCCAATTAACATCATTATGAAAAAACAATAGCAAGCAAATAGGCTTGCATGGCCCAGTTAAATAGCTCTGCAGGTTTCCCTAGAGAACAAAAAAAGAGAGTAACAAAATCTCAACAGAACAGAGATGTGTAATTATGAAACATACTGAAATATTGTAAATTTTCCATTACTGGGAGGGTTTTTATAGTGAGTTTACACTCTCCCAAAGTTATACTGCAGTTTAGTTAGCTGTCTGGGCATAATACAGTTGTTACTGGGAAAATCTCTATAACTCAAGTTATTCAGAAGGTCAGAGAAACTAATCGTCAGTTCCTTCTGGCTTTAAAATCTATTTTTCTGCAAAAAAAAGGGGGGAGACCAACAGCAATTCATTGACTTATTTGTTCACAATACAACTTCTGAACCTGCCCTTGCCGCTACCCCCCCTCCACTCACTCTCTCACGCTCATGCACACTCACACATCACTGCCATCCAACCCATTCTTTCTTTTTCCTCGCAGTCTGTCATGACTCAAAATTGACAAGGTCAGTTCACCTGGTGAGCACTTGCAAAGATTATTTTTGGGACTGGGATCCCATGGGACGCAGTTGTGCCACCAGAATATATATATATATATGGGGGCACAGAAGAGGGAACATACATTACTGGTGAGTGGGGGAATCATGTGAATAGTGTCTTAGGTCCTCATGAAGATCTCAAAACAGCAGCTAAATTCTATGGCCAAAAGCATCCTCTGGACTTCAGAGAAGCATTAAAAAAAATGCTTAAAAATCATAGAGCTTAAGGTACTGCTGAAACTTTTAAAACTCTGGGAATGCCAACCTACAGATACCAACAGTATAGCTGGCTAGCAGAATAAACACAAGCTATGACCACAATAAGGAAGCTACACACAAATAGATAAACCTTCACACCAATGTTCATTTAGAAACTGGAAACTGTTCTTCCAGAGGGGAAGTTGTTGAAGGTTTAACGTTGCCGAATTTCATAATGGAGGACATCAGAAACAAACACACAGGGTTCAGAAAATAAACAAGGTGTTTTTTTAAAAAGCATAAGATCCTCAAAACCTGGGCTAGTAGCATCCAGAGATGGAAAGAAGAAAGAGTCCCTACCAGAGAGGATGCCAAAATGGCAAAACTGACGGGAAAGCTCAGGAACCAAGAGGACAAAAACTTCAGAAAAGAATGGGAAAAAATTATAATTTACTTAGGAGACCACTGTAAGCAGATGAAAAGATTAGCAGGATTCTGATATCACTTGTAATGTAACAAACACTATGGACAATATGGACAGATATAAAATATAGTCTATGAAATAATATGCAGTTGAAAATGTTGACAATAGGATCCATGGAGGGGATGGTGGGAAGTCTAGAGATTCAGAGAAATCTCTCTATATATGTATTTGGTATTGTTATAACTTTACTTTTGTAAAATCAAATAGAAATTATTATTATTATTATTATTATTATTATTATTATTATTATTTAAAAAAGATCCTCAAAACCTCTCTTCCACTCAGCAGTAAGGGACAGCAGCAGTGTTGGGACAACCATTCTACGGACCATAATTAAATCTTGCCAACAGGCTCTTCCCAGTGCAAAGATCCCTGGGAATTATTGTTTGTCAGGACTTCTGGCCCTTAGTAACTCCTTTAGCAATGAAAACCTAGGAACAGCCTACTGTTCATGCATACATACAACCTATTCAGATATCTAATATGGGCAACACATGTCACTACTGGAAAAACTTTGGTGGAAAGCAAGCAGGAGATTGATAAAGGGTTGCTAGGAAGTCCTCCATCAGCAGGAAAAGAAACAGCATACAGCTGCAAATAAAACGTTTTGAATGTGTTGCAAAGTGCAATATACAATTGTGACACAAGATGGCAACTGTGAGCTATAGCAAATTCAATGCATTTTTCAAAACGATTTTTACAAAAAGCATTTTCACAACGTTTTTAACATGTGTGTAGATTCCACCAGAGTGAGGAGTCTGCCTAAAACAAAGGCAGCCTTGTTGGCCCATTAGAAAAAATATATCCCCAAACCATATTCGGACAATGTATTAAGCCAACCAAATTTTGCAAACTCCAGAAGTGTTCATTAAGATGGATAGTAAAAGCTGAAGGAGAGAGACAGAGAGAGAGAGAGGTTGCACCAAAATCTGCTGGGAAGGCAAAAAACATAATGGCACTGTGGCAGGATTTTTCAGGAGGTGGTGAGAACTTATTTCTGAACAGACATACACAGTATGTTTGTGCTGTTAGTTACTAAAAGTTCTGGGACTGCATACACATTTTCTCAGTCAGTAGAAAGTCAAAATGGAGACACATAAGGATATATAAAACATTCACAAATCCTCGGGAAAGCCGTATTTCACACACTGAAGTCCTGGAGGCTATTTGCAGCAGTGCAAGAAATGAAGCCCCACCACATGGCACAGAAATATTCTGGAGTTTCCAATCCCTTGGAAACAATCAAACTATGCATTGCTTTTCCTGCTATTGTGGGGTTCCGTTTGTGTTTTTTTATATATACCACAGGGAAATTTGTAACTCTTACAATGTCTTCCATTTTGGTGCAAAAGATATTCTGGCTGTTTGATGAGTGTTTGATGAGTTTTTTAGAATGTCCTTGTTGGGTCTGATTGTTCCATAGATTTTAAAGGGAAAGAGCTGCATTAGCTTTACTCTATGTTAGTCATACTTGATTCCAATGGGTCTGCTCTGAATATGAATAACAATGCAATCCAAACCATGAAGTAAGAAGTAAGCCCTATTGAATTCAGTGGGGCTTACTCTCGGGTATGGATGCACATCAACATCTGCATTATCTGAATTGCCAGTTTTCTGATGGATGTAAATGCCCACTTCCCAGATATTTGGAACACTTAACTCTACAGTATCCCTGAAGCCTATAGATGTGTCTAAGGTCAGCTGATCTCACATTTACACTCATTATTAAAATGGGAATCCAACTGTAGAGGTGGAAACCCAGGGAGATCAAACTATGACACCATACAAGCCATTACGGAATCTGTGAAGCTCATGTGACCTACCCACTCTGGAAGGGTACAATAAATAGCTTGAACATTTATGAGGTAACTACAATTGCTGTTTCCCTGAACTTGTGAGGCTCACCCTATAAAGCTCTAATGTGCCCGACATGAGCTTAAACTGCAGCATATAAGAAACAAAACAAAAGAGGCACCTCCAGAGGCAACAATAGATAGTGATTTTATGGATTTCATAATAGTTGTCCATAAAAATCATGTCCACAACTGCCGGCTGCATTATGGTGTGTTGAGTGGTGAGCTCAGTTTGCGATGAAACAATATCGCAAGGGAACGTCAACATGTGATGATATCTGCACAGTCCCATTCAACCCACATTCTCATTATGCTAATTTCATAGTATGGATTAGTCCTTAATCTGCCACAAATGAGGTTTTTAAAAAACAAAACAAAAAAGAGTAGGGAAGAAAGAAGCAAGGAAAGACCCAGCGGGATCATTAAGATGTCTATGCCAGTTGTGCTGAAAGAGACTGCTGATAATTCTGATTTTCACTCAAGCATGGCTGTTTGCTAAGAGCTTTGGAATGAGTTGTAAGCAAACACATTGAACTCCTTTGTTTCAATGAAATGTAGTCAATAAACATCTGCAAAGAACAGAGTGCGTCAGTTGAAGGCTTATGGGGACAAAAAGTGACAGGCGTCATTTTGGGGGGAAAGACCCACGACTGCCTGAGGAGAACTCCATATGTTGTGGTGTTTCACGTTCTGTTTGTCCTGCACCTGTAAACAATCTGGCCACAAAATTCTGCACCAGCTGCAGTTTCTGAAGCGTCTTCAAAGGCAGCCCCATGTACACTGCAGTAATTCAGCCTAGAGGTTACCAGAGCATAGAGTTATGCCGTCCCTGGTTAGATAGGGGCACAGCTGGGCCCCATAAGGTTGCTCAAAAGGGAATGCAAACTTTGGGCTCAAAAGATTCTCCATCCCTATCTTAGACACTGTGCACATGACATAAAGGCTTAGCATTATTTGCATCCACAGAACTGCTCATTTCCAATCTCACACTCTTGTCCCCTGAACACCACAGCAAATCCTTCATTTGTGCATTATACTGCCCCCTGAGGTCAGAAGCCATATGTGCATCCCTTTCACTGAAGACTTGTTAGGGACATATAGCAGAAGTGTAGCTATGGCTATATATCACTTATTAGTCAATAGGAAACAGCAGACACATGGTATTCTAATTAAACTGAGCACAACAGAGGAAAGGACTGGGGCTGCTGAGTTACGACGATGGGTAAACCCTTTCCAAAATACTGTCATTGTCTGAGCTGATTCATAGATCGCCTTTCAGTTCCAACCTGCTTTGTAATTTCAGCCTTCCCAAGTGACATTTATGGTGGTTCGGGGGTGGGGGGGAATCATAGAAGCCATATGTTTACACCACTCAGATGTTCGCGTCACCATTTAACACAGATTACTTTTGCCTCTACAATTTTCAGAGATGCCTCTGCTTATAAAATCAATGTGGGATAAGCGTGGGAAAGGATGCCTTATCTTCTTCTTAATTTTTTTAACGTATTGAGTAGTCAGAGTAATGCGTGGAGCAAACCTGGCCATGTTTACCTTAATCATTTTAGAGAAGTTGTTGGTCTTGGAGAAAGCAATCGTTGGGCCACATTGCAATTAACTGACCATTCAGAAACCATCCTTTATTATTCATTTCTTCAACTCATTCATGCATTTGTAAAACAAATAAACAAATCTGTGTACTATCATTTCATAATATAATCAAAATCTCCAGCTCACTCTTATGGAACATGTTTTTCTTAATTGTCTGCATAAGCCTAGAGGCAAAGAAAAGTCCTTCCATATCTACTGCGCATTCACCTTCTTAGCTCCAGCCTTCAGTTCTTATTTCTCCCTGGAAAGATACCCTGGCTACCATATCTTGCTCCCCAGTGATGCCTGGTCTTCAGCCCTAAGCTGCAACCAGCGTTCCCCAAACTTCATCCATGCTAAATCTCGCTTAGGTTCTGTCCCTGCTTCTGACACTGGTGTGTTCTCATTTAGCTTCCAAGATCTCATCATTATGCTGTTCATCCATATTCCTGACAACTTCAAACTTTACCTAGACCCTGCCAGAGCCCCCACTCCTCCAAGCCAACTACTAAGACTGAAGCTGCAGTGTGCTGGCTAATGTCCTGTTCATCAGAAACAGGCCTCATGGGCCAAAGAGTGTGGGCCCAGAGAAGACCCTTCCTTAGAGGAGGGTCCCTCAAATATTATAGTGCAAGCAGTATGGTATGAGAAGAGGTGGTCCTTCCGGTTTCCTGGACTTAAGTCATAGAAAGCATAAGAAGAGCCTGCTGGATCAGGCCAATGGCCCATCTAGTCCAGCATCCTGTTCTCTCAGTGGCCTGCCAGATTTCGATAGGAAACCTGAAAGCAGGACCTGAGCACAAGAGCATTCACTCCTCCTGCAGTTTTCAGCAACTGGTATTCAGAAGCACTACTGCCGCTAACAATGGAGGCAGAACATAGCCATCATGGCTAGTAGCCACTGATAGACTTATCCTCCATGAATTTGTCTAATAGTCTTTTAAAGTAATCCAAGTTGGTGGGCATCATTGTCTCCTGAGTTCCAGAGCTTAACTATGCACTGTGTAAATAATGCCTCACATCAAATGTAAAAAAAGGACTATACGACTTGAAAAAAAGACAATGCACATTTTGGGGGAACCAATAAAATCACACACACAAACACACACACACATATTCACTGGATGTCCAGAACTGTACACAGTGTCTAAACTGCAGTCACGCTGTAGAGTTGTATAACAGCATTATGATATTGGCAATTTGATTTTCTGTTTCTTCCCAAATGATCCCCTGCATGGAATTTGCCTTTTTCACACTGGGTTGACATCTTCACTGAGCTATCCACTATGACACCAAGGTCTCACTCCTGGTCAGTCACTGTCAGTTCAGACTTCATGAGTGTATACAGTACAAGTGGTACCTCGGGTTACATACACTTCAGGTTACAGGCGCTTCAGGTTACAGACTCCGCTAACCCAGAAATAGTACCTCAGGTTAAGAACTTTGCTTCAGGATGAGAACAGAAATCATGCAGCGGTGGTGCAGCAGCAGCAGGAGGCCCCATTAGCTAAAGTGGTGCTTCAGGTTAAGAACAGTTTCAGGTTAAGTACGGACTCCAGAACGAATTAAGTACTTAATCTGAGGTACCACTGTATGTGAAATTAATAATTTTTTTTGCCCCGACAGGCATCACGTTACACTTGTCTGCATTGAATTTCATCTGCCATTTTACCACCCACCCGCTCAGCTTGGAGAAGTCCTTTTGGAGCTCTTCACAATCTCTTTTTTGGTTTTAAAAGTAATCTTTAAAATCATTTTGGGCTTTAAAGAACTTCAACACCAACACTTTGAAATGTCCCCCACTTTAGGTGTATTATGTGAATTGAGGACTCTCTGTGGGAACTGTGATCTCCAAATTCCAAGAAAATAGCCGAGACAGAGACAAAATAGCAGAAGCAGAGACAAGCTATGATTGTGAATCCACCATACTTCAAAAAATCTTGGCTCATTTCTCAACTTCCTAGTCAGCTCTAATAACTGGTTTTGATATTTCCACTTCTAGGTGAACATTGCCACAGAGCTACCCCGTGGCAGCATTTCATACCCAACCAGTCATGTTTAAACGTTGCTAAGCCATATGGTGCCTTATCAACTTATTCACGCTGTGATGAATATGATTTATTCAGCTGGCAAATGTACGGACCAAACAAAAGGAGCATTTAAAGTTTAAACACAAGTTTAAGTGTGTCTTACTTTGTTCATTACCTAATTTAAACTTTACCATTACCACTTTTATGTGGTGTGCCATCAAGAGAAATCTTAATTATCTCTAAGGCTTCTTCCATGCTAATTATGATGCTTGTGAACAAACCATGACAGCATAAAACCTCGGTTAATGCCATGTGAGCAGGGATGGAGGGTTTGCAGGTGACAGGCAACAGCCAGCATTTATGGGGTGAATGAAACATTTGTCCATTTGGATTTTCAGGCTAAAACAGAGCATTCAAGGTTGAAATATCCATCCTTCCAGATCCCAGGAGTAGGTACGGTGATGCAATGCCGCCACTCTCCCAACAGTGGTATTGATGATATTTACTAGGACAGTGAGGGGTGACGCAAGGGCTATTTGGGCAATGCTGCTGTCAGGAGGGTCACAGTGCAGCACCACAAAGGCCACTCCTGTTAAATCCCTAATAACACACTCTCTTTTTGATGTAATTGATGTCTACTACTTTTGCTGCCTCCTTCTGCTTCAGTGACATCTGCACCCCATTCCATCTTCTTCGTTGTTAATTTTGTGGATGATCCTAACCAACTGTGGATCGCATAGGGAACAGAATGGCATCACAGCCCTACATAGGCATCAGAATTGACAATGTGGTGACATCACTGATGTTCCATTGCTTTAGCTCAACCAGTTGAACCAATCCCTTATTGCCCTTATGGTTGGTTCAAGGAATATATATACATATATGAATGAATTCCTGAATGCCAATTTTCATTTCACAAAAATATGCAGCAAAGTAAAGCATGGAAATATAGACTGACAAACCTTTAAAATAGGCATAGGCAAACTCCGGCCCTCCAGATGTTTTGGAACTACAATTCCCATCATCCCTAGCTAACAGGACCACTGGTCAGGGATTATGGGAATTGTAGTCTCAAAATATCTGGAGGGCTGGAGTTTGCCTATGGCTGCTTTATAATAAGCCCTTGTGAGTTTCAAAACTCATCTTCCTTTAACACAGGAAAATACCACCCATCTGGTATGCTGAATGTGCAAACACTTTTACTCACTTTTTATGGAAACTATCCTCCCAAATACACTTTCTCTTCTGTGAACTAGTCCCATTTGTCTCCCAGCTAAGATGGGGTCAATTAACAACTTGTAATAAATGAGTATGAGTTCAATGGCAGCTAAATTTAAAAAATAAATAAATCACAGAAATGGGACAGAACAGACTACAGGGGGAATGCTGTGTTTGGAACCATCAGAGGTGAGTTTTTCCATCTTTCATGCCCTACAGGTCTACCTAGGACTCTTATAAGAAGCCATGAGGCGGCAACCATATTGTAGAAAGCTTAGATCTACCTTTTCTTTAGACATGTTTCTCGGGTGGGTGGGTGGAGGAAGAGAGTTTTTTGCTTTCGCTTTCAGGCAAAGGAAAGGCTGTCTTCTATTTAGGTTTCCGGTTTTAACAATGTTCAGATATGATAAGTCTCCCATTTCTGTAAGTTGTATTTTACCATTTGAGTTTGCGGGGTATGAAAGAGTCTTTGGGGGGGGGTATGAAAGGCAGGATATGAAGAATATAAAACTGACTAACAATGGGTGACACACAGAAATGTAAAATGGTTTGGACACAGACTGATTCACCCATCCCTAGGTGGATTAAGAGAGTCCCGATGACAAACAGGAGCTGGCCAGATTCCTTGAAAGTCCTTGCCACTTCTCCAACTCAATTTAATTTTATCAAGATTTTTGGGGGGAGAAAGAAATGCTTCTTTGCTCAGCGTGATTTAAAAAAAGAATGTCTGAAAATCCCAGGGACTGCTTCCATATAAGATTCCTCAGAAGGTATTTAACAAACATGGTGAGAGAGCTGGTGGTGGCACCTTATAGAAAAAAGAGAATTATTTCATATTCCCTTTAGGCCCATATCTCATTATCTAGGCTCTTCAGCAAGCTCCTTCAGTGCCAATTGCCTTTTGAGTGTCTCATATGCTATCTCTCATCATCGTTATTCCGGGGCACTCTCTTGGCAACATTATAATATGCGGTATTCCTAGACTATGTGCACCAAATTGACATATAAACTCTGCCTCTCAGGACAATGCAATTAAACCCAAACAGCAATCTTCAACTATGACATGTCTTGCTTAAATCCAGGGGGTATTTTTGAGGATTTAAAATATGATGATAGCAGGGAACAGCCGTTGCAAAGGTTTCAATAACTTAAAGAGTCAGTTCATATTAGAGAAATAGTCTGGTTTAAAGACAACAAATATAATGCAAACTACAGCAGGCCAGGTATTGGATGTGACAATAGGCAGAGAAGCAGAGAAAGCAAAACTGACTTGTGCATCTTATGCCTTCCATGTCTCGCCTGAAATTGATTTTGTGGACCTCTCACTTCAGGGGACACACATCGGGTTTGGGAGGTGACAGAGAAGATAATGGCACAGGAAGTAAACGTTTAGTGTGCATCTTTGTCCCTCTTTTTGCGGCACCAAAGATGTCTCTAAGTGGTGAACATTTTGTCTCACATAAGAAGCAGCAGGTGCGAAAGGTAGCTAAGCAACTCAGTCCCACAGATCATCATGAGCCACTGCAGTGTCAGAGGGAACTTGCGCCACTGCTGCTTCAGAATGATCCAGCACAGGCTTCCTCAACCTTGGCCCTCCAGTTGTTTTGAGACTACAATTCCCAGCATCCCTGACCACTGGTCCTGCTAGCTAAGGATCATGGGAGTTGTAGGCCAAAAACATCTGGAAGGCTGAGGTTGAGGAAGCCTGATCCAGCATCCGTGAAGCAGGGTGGAAGCCTCATCTGGCTCACTTGCACGTGGTCTATTATTCCAGTTACTTACTGGGATGAAGAGGAAACAGATCCTGATCAATCAAGTAAAGGGGCCAGACCATGGTGAACCTTCTTGATTTCAATGGCTGCCAACTACCCAAACCCATAATAGTCAGATTACTGGGAGGTCCTTGTCCAACTATTTCCAAAGCTTTAAGCCAAACTTCATTTATGTAATTAAGCCCTCAGAGTGTATGTGCCCCCACACACCACATAATGACCCCACTATGTCTAAAAAGAGGGGATAGGTATGTAAATAACAAAACTTATGCTGAGTCTTTCATAATAGGCTGTCCAGCACCAGGAACAGCTCCATAAGACAGCATCTCGCAAATGTTTTGGCTCCACAAAAGCAAAGTCCTTAATATTCTGCAGACAGTCACCCTTGGCACTTTTGATTTTTATGATAATCTCATGGTGACAGTCTAGGCAATGCAGCCTTCTCTCATTTTCCCATCTGCTTTTCCAAACAGCAGATAAAGCTTTTGTAATCATCCCAAGAAAGTTTTGGTTTCTGGTGTGTTTTTTAAAATGTAACAGTGCCCAAAGAGTTGTGCCACCTCATTTGGCAGGGACACCTTGAGCTGTATGAGGAATAATAGAACGAGGGCATTTGTGATGAACAAAATTTACATCACAAGTGTGGTGGGGTGACGTTTCTTCAGCTCCGGAAATGCACTGTAGTTATTCAGTAAATGTCATCATTTTCTCTCTCGATAGCAGCTGAAGGCTTGGCCCAAATCATAAGCTCTAGTGTAGCTTTCCTACGTGGACAAATCCCTCTTTTACTCAGATGATTATTACAGTGCCAAGGGCAGGGAACAATAAATTGTAAAGACATCAGTCCTGCTAGGAATGGAAGCAAAGGCATGCCAATCTATTAAAATAAAGGGAAAAACACCCTGGGAATCTTAACATGGCCATGCAGATATCTAGTGGGTGATGCTGGCTTCTTTCACACAAGTCTCTTCGAAGACATCTGAAGGCAACCCCATACAGGGAAGTTTTTATTGCTTGAGTTTTTTTGTATTTGAATATTTTGTTGGGAACCGCCCAGAGTGGCTAGGGCAACCCAGTCAGATGGGTGGCAGATTATTATTATTATTATTATTATTATTATTATTATTATTATTATTGCCTTAAGAAGCCTGTGACTGATTGGTGCCACAACAATAACAACAAAATTAAAAAACGAAGAAAGCTACTGATAATTACAAGGGTTACCTCTAGTAAACCGTAGGGTATGCCTCCCTGTTCGTATCTAATCTATAAACACAAAAACAAATCTGCCGTAAGAACTTATCACCAATTTGCACAGCAGGAAGAAGGCCTTGAATTCTAGGCCCTGGTTTCCATGGTATCATTGTGTGTCCCTTCCAACTCTATGATTCTATGATAATGGGCAGAGTCTGCCCTTTGTGGCCCTGAACTTCCTTCTCTATTGGTAGACCCAGGTGGGCTTACCTGGCAGTGGGCATCAGTATTCCAAGCTGCACTAAGCCTCTGGAGCGATAGCTAAATTCCCACAATGGATCTGATGTAATGCTGCTCCAGGAATTGTGGGCAAATAGAATGGCAGTCAGGCCCTGCTGTCCAACACTGACTAGAGCACCAGGAAAAACTGAACGTGGGGGGACCAGGGTGGCATTGGTGGTGGGACCTGTCATGCAGCAAGGTCCCTGGCAGCTGCCAAAGCATGGAAGATGTCCCAGGGGAAACTGAGGCAAACAGTGGCGGTGTTTCCTAGGGCTTTTTGAAGGTGTTGCGATTAGAACTGGAACACCTGGCTTGGCGCCCCGGGCCTTGCTCACCTAAGCATGGATTTTCTCAAACTCATTAATTTACAGTTTTGCAAGAATGCAATCATGTTTTTGAAAGGAGCCAAGAGAGGTATTTGTCAGCACCAGGGAACTCTGCAATTTTGTTTCCTACAGTTAAAGCGTCAATAAAATTAGTATCCCTTTATTTTCTCTCTTATTTACAGGATTAAGTGGCAAGACAGATGGCTAGGTTTTCTGGAATATGAAAAAAAACCTGTGTTTTTAATTGGCAATTTTGTTAAAAGGATTAAGTGTTTTCAACTAGGCCTGCTTTTCTCCCATATATTTGGTCTGCGGTGGAGATTTAGGGTGGCTCATGAGAACAAAACATGTTTCAGGCTATGAATGCATGGCTGGTTTACAGTGGCTAGGCAACTGTAGCGTTTTATTATTTTAAACAATTGCTTTGGGTTTACTCTTTTTGCACACTGTGCCGACTTTCTTGTTAATCCTTCTATCATAGCCTATTTTGACAATTTCAGGTGCTTTTTTATTATTAAAAAGAAACATCCCAATGAGATGCAGTCCAACATGACCTGAAGTTTCATCACATCCTGAGCTATCTGAAAGCAATGAGTAAATTGGTCTTTTTATTATACCTATTAGAATCATTATTGTACTAGTTAATGCTGAAGCAGTAGTATTTAGGAAACAGGGGCAAAGAGTCGTGGCTTAGTGGTAGAGCACATGCTGCAAAAAGTTCCATTTTTAATAGCATCTCCAGCTGAAAGGACCAGGTAGCAGCTTATAGGATAGTCCTCTGCCTGAGACCATGGAAAGCCATTTCTAGAAAGAGTTGCCAATAGATGGCACCCTCAACTCCAAGGTTACTGTCAGAGACTGCCTCCCGGTCTCAGCTCACAGAAGACCAACGCTAGCCATTAGAACTGTACAGAAGTCTTTATTGGCATTCAGTTTCCATTTCCAAACACTAGCGTGCGTCTCTACGTCTAAACCCTAGACCAGCGAAGCCTCGTCTGAGTCTCCGCCCCCTGCACACCAGCTTAAGACTCTAGCCTTACTCCACCTTCTACGTTTCTCCTTCCTCCTCTGGGTCCTACTACCCCCCTGGGTGCCTTCTTTCCGGGATGCCTCGGAAGCGGACCCTTCGGACTCCTCCCCTTCTCTCCGGCGGGCTTTGGGACCCGGCTCTCTCTCCGGACTGCCCATTGCGCCCCCCTCCTGTACATTTGAACTTGGCGCGCGCGCGCTGCCCCTGACCTTCCTTTTGACCGTTACCTCGCTCTCTGATGCAGGCGTGGCTAACCCTGACTCATGTCCTTCCGCTGACGGAAGGCTGCCTGCTGCCGATGTTTGGGACTCCTCCCCCTTACTGCTCTCCGGTGGGAAAGTTGGTCCCGATTTCCAGCTGCTGCTCTCTGAGTCCCCTCTGGCCCCTCCTTCCTGGGGTGTTCCCTCTGGCAACCCCCTGGCTCTGACCACTGGGGCCCCTTTCTGTGAATCCTCTGATTCACTGGAGAGACTTAGAGACCTCGGATGGCTACCCTCGCTGACTTCTCCCTCAGATTCCTCTCCCTCGGTCTCTACTTCCTCCCTCTCCTGTCCCTCTGCTCCTGAACCCCTGACATCCATCCCCCCCTCGAAGCCCCCCCTTCCCCCCTCCCCTCCTTCCGGTGCGGGTACTGGGTGCTCCGTCGTCGCGGGGGTGCTTGCCGGATACAGTTCATCCCCCATGTACTCGTCAACGTCGCTCTCCTCTGCTTCCATCTCTCTGTCTTCGTGCTCGAACCCCACGTTGTCCCCCAACACGTCCATGTCCGTCTCGCCCCTCTCCCCCTCTTCGGGTGGTCCCATCCAAGGACCCCTCAGCCACTTCCTGCGCCACTGCTCCTCTGGTTGATCGTCCCACCAATACGAGTGGTCTGAGGCCGACCCCGGTGGCGAACCCACCTGAGAGCTGGGGACTGGTGCCTGTTCCTCGTCCGAGTCGAACCCCAGGAATGTGCTGGCTGAAAGAGTGGGTGTGAAAAGCCAGTCATCGAAATACTCTGCTGGCATGGGCCTGTGCGGGAAGAGGGCATGAAACTCCTCTTTGAGCAGCGGTTCCTCCAAGGCATAGTCCGGTACCCAGCTGTTGGCACTGGCCGGGGTACCCTCTCTGGCTAGAAAATATTCTACTCCCTCTTCCCCCCATCTGGAGTCCAAAATCTCTGTGACCTCATTGATGTGTCCCTTCCTAGGCTGCCCCCTCACTCTGGGCCCTTCACTGCTCTGGTCTGGTGCTGTGTCCGGCTCCTGAAACCTATGAGGTGCTTTGTAGGGCGTGAGCACCGATCTATGGAACACCGGATGCATTCTGGAACCCTCCGGAAGAGCCAACCGGAAGGCTACTGGATTGACCTGCGCCTGGACTTGGTAAGGTCCTAGCTGCTTATGTCCTAGCTTCTTCTTAGCTAATGATCTGGTCGGCACTGCTTGCGCTGCTAGCCAGACCCAGTCACCCACCTGTATGTCTTCCCCAACTCTTCTGTGTCTGTCGGCCTGCACCTTGTATGCGTGCTTTGCTAGTTCTAGCTGCCTCCTGAGCTGTTCGTGGACTTCCTGCAACTCTGACGCTAAGGCTTCCGCTGCCTGTGGCTCCCCCTCCCCCACTCTCTCTAAACCCGGGAAGGTTCTGGGATGCCTCCCGTTGTTGGCGAAGAACGGCGTCACCCCCGTCGACACGTGCTTCGTATTGTTGTAAGCGAACTCGGCGAGCGGCAGGTAGTCCACCCATGTCGTGGGCTGCTGGTTGGCGTAGCATCTTAGGTACTGCTGCATGACGGCGTTGACCCTCTCCGCTTGTCCGTTGGTCTGCGGGTGTCTCGCCGACGCCAAATTGACCTTGACGTTCAGAATGCCCATCAGCTTCTGCCAGAAGTTCGAGATGAACTGTCGCCCCCGGTCGGAAAGAATAGACCGTGGCAGACCGTGGACCTTGAACACGTGGTCTATGAACAGTTTGGCGGTCTGCTCTGCCGTGGCTACCTTCGCACACGGAATGAAGTGTGCCATCTTAGTAAACATGTCCACCACCACTAGCACTGCTGTCTTTCCCCTCGAGCTGGGCAGATCCGTGACGAAGTCCAGGGCCACCCTCTCCCACGGTTCAGACGGTGTCTGCAGCGGTTCCAGCAATCCCGCCGGCGGTCTGTGAACTGACTTGGCCCTTTGGCAGGTGTCACATCTCGAGACGTAATCCGCTACTTCCCCCCGCATCTTGGGCCACCAAAAGTCTCTGGCTACGAGTTCGACAGTCTTTTCTTTGCCAAAGTGCCCTGCGGTGGGAGCGTCGTGTAGCTGCTGCAGGACCCTTGCGCGGAGGTCGTCTCCCGGCACGTAGAGTGCTCCCTTGTGGAGGAGCAACCCATCGCGGATCTGGAACTCGTCGGCCCTCGCTGTGCCCCTGTGCACCTCCTCCATCTTGGCCCGTGCGAAGGGGTCTTCCCGCAGCGCGCGACGTACGGCGTCCAGGTCCACGGTTGCCGACGCGCATGCCCACGCTTCCGGTGCGAAAATGTGCTTGGCCGCCGACGGTGCCGCCTCCTCCAGGTATTGCGGCTTTCTGGACAATGCATCCGCCATCACGTTGTTGTCGCCTGGGATGTACTCTATCTTGAAGTCGAAGTCCGCGAAGAACTCCGCCCATCTAATGTGTCTCTGGTTGAGGAACCTAGCCGTGCGCCAGTACTCCAGATTCTTGTGGTCCGTGTGGACCTGCACTGTATGTCTGGCTCCGATGAGGAAGTGCCTCCATGCCTTGAATGCTGCATGTATGGCTAGCAACTCCCTGTCCCAGATAGTGTAATTCTGCTCCGACTTGCTGAGCTTCCGCGAGTAGAAGGCGCACGGCCTCCAGTCCCCCTGCTGGTCTTGTTGCAACAGGACAGCTCCCACGGCTCTGTCTGAGGCGTCCGTCTCCACCCTCATGGGTCTGCTGGGATTCACATGCAGCAGCTGCTCTTCAGACGCGAAGAGACGCTTGAGTTTCTGAAAGGACTGCTCCGCTTGCTCCGTCCAGATGAATTTCTTCTTCTTGGAGCTGAGCGTGTCGGTGATGGCCGCTGTCTGCATGGCAAATCCCTTGATGAACTTGCGGTAAAAGTTGGCAAAGCCGACAAACCGCTGGACCTCCTTCCGATTGCGTGGGCTCTTCCAGTCCAAAACTGCGCGAACCTTGGCGCTGTCCATGGCGAGCCCCTTGTCCGACAACTTGTAGCCCAGGAAATCCACCTCCGTCACGTCGAACTGGCACTTCTCCAGTTTGGCGTACAGCCTGTGCTCCTTCAGTCTCTGCAGAACTTCCCTGACATCCCTCTCGTGCGCCTCTCGCGATTCTGAAAAAATCAGGATGTCGTCCAGGAAGCATACGCACTTCTTGTAAAGGAGCCCCGCCAGCACGTGATGCATAAAGGCTTGGAAAGTGTGAGAGCCATTTTGTAATCCGAAGGGCATAACTCTGTATTCGTAGGTGCCCAGTGGCGTGAACATGGCCGTCTTCCACTCGTCTCCGTCGCGCATGCGAATCAAGTTGTACGCGCCACGTAGATCCAGCTTGGTGAAAACGCGTCCTTTCCGCACCGTCGCGAGCAAGTCGTCTATCTTGGGCATGGGGAAAGCTGAGGGCTTGGTTTTCGAATTCAAGATTCTGAAGTCCACCACCAGTCTTTTTTGGGGCGTATCCCGCTTCTTCACAAAGAATACGGGACTGCCCCCCACTGCTTTCGACTCCCGGATGAACCCACGCTTCAAATTGTGATCTATGAACTCCCTGAGTTCTTGCAGTTCATCCTCAGACATGGAGTACAGTTTCCCAGTAGGCAGCGTCGCCCCCGGCAGGAGGTCAATCTTGCAATCATAGGGTCTGTGAGGGGGTAGCTTGTCCGCCTCCTTCTCGCAGAACACCTCCAAAAACTCCGCATACTTGTGGGGTACTGCTTGCAGCGTGCCCAACTGCAACTGCGGGTCCTCCTCTTCCCCTTCCGGGCTGGGTATAATGCAGTGTTCTGCACAGTAGGAGGAGCCAAAAGTCAGGTGGCGCTGGTACCACGCCAATGCTGGGCTGTGCCTGTGCAGCCAACTCATGCCTAATACTATAGGCGTGTCGGACAGCTGGGTGACATTGAAACTGATGACTTCCCGGTGATTCCCAATTTGCATCACCATAGGCGGCGTCTGCTGCACCACCTGCCCCCCTAGCAGTTCCCTGCCATCCACCGTGACAACCTTCAGGGGCAGTGTGGCTGGCAGTAATGCTACGTTGTGTTGTTGAATGAACTCCAGTCCTATAAAGTCTGCGTTACTGCCAGAGTCAATTGTAATAGGCACTTCTAAGGTGAGTCCATTGGGCAGCTGAAGCGATGCGGTTAGCTGCACCACTGGCTTGGGCGGGAGGGGGTCTGTGGGCTGCAAAATCTCTGGGGACTTCCTCACTGACTCGTCTGGCTGGGCCCCAGTGCCTCCTCTTCCAGCCAGACCTGGTCGTTTCCCTGCTGTGGTGCTCTCTGCTGAGTTGTTTCCAATACTGTCACTGAAGCTGCAGTGTGCTTGAAACTCCTCTGGGGACACTCTTTCGCCATGTGCTCTGCACTCTCACATATATAGCACTTCCTGTTCCTTCTAGGCAGCTTCGATTTTACTGCTCCCGGCGTTAAGGCTCTGGTAGCTGAGTGAGCCCTAGCACCGCCAATCTCCATCTGCTCCTCGCCCCCTCCCTGTGGAGGCGTGGACTGCGCACGCGCTGCCTCTCTGGGCAAGAGGGAGGGCACTCTCGCTGGTGAACGTCCCCAACGCCCTTCTTCTTTGCTCCACGGACGTTCTTCCTGCCTCACCCCAATAGACAACGCTCTTTCAACCACTTGCTGAGTGGTGGTGGGTCTCTCACCCCTTGCCATCTCATCCTTGATCTGTGCATTCAGACCCTCCCAAAAAAGGTCTCTAACCGGCGGAGAATCCTTATCCCAATTCAGCGCGTTGACCAATGCAAAAAACCGGGAATGATACTGCCTTACGCTGGCTTTCCCTTGTCTTAGCCCAAATATGTCCCTCCGGGCAATGTCCAGGTCTATTTTGGATAAGAAACAGGAGTCCATCGCCTTAATGAACGCATCTGCGCTTTGGAGCGCCGGATCCCTATCTCTCCATAGGTTGCGCAGCCATGATTTCGCGTCCCCATGCAAATGAGACAAAATAAACCCCACTTTTTCCCGCTCATCTCTAAAGTCTCTTTCCAGCAGCTGCAGCGCAAACAGCACATCTGCTCGGAAATTGGGGTACTGCTGCAAATTCCCATCAAAATGAGATACAATGCTGCCTCCTCTCTTCCCCAAACCGATCCCCTCGGACCTGGGTGCTGGGATCCCCTGCTTTACAAGCCCTTCCAACCTGGCTTGAAGATCTCTGCATGCAGCTGCCGCTTCTTCCTCTCTCTTCCTGGATGCGATTATTTCAGCGTTGAGTAGCGTCACCGCTTCTTGCAGGGAAGCTATTTTCTGTTCTGTAGTCATCTTGCCTGACTCTTGTGAGCTCGCAAGGCACCAGTCTTCCACCCTCCCTGCCTCGCTTCCTTAGCGATGCTTGAGGCGAAGAAAACCGATGGTAACTTGAGACGAGGCTTACTGTCAGAGACTGCCTCCCGGTCTCAGCTCACAGAAGACCAACGCTAGCCATTAGAACTGTACAGAAGTCTTTATTGGCATTCAGTTTCCATTTCCAAACACTAGCGTGCGTCTCTACGTCTAAACCCTAGACCAGCGAAGCCTCGTCTGAGTCTCCGCCCCCTGTACACCAGCTTAAGACTCTAGCCTTACTCCACCTTCTACGTTTCTCCTTCCTCCTCTGGGTCCTACTACCCCCCTGGGTGCCTTCTTTCCGGGATGCCTCGGAAGCGGACCCTTCGGACTCCTCCCCTTCTCTCCGGCGGGCTTTGGGACCCGGCTCTCTCTCCGGACTGCCCATTGCGCCCCCCTCCTGTACATTTGAACTTGGCGCGCGCGCGCTGCCCCTGACCTTCCTTTTGACCGTTACCTCGCTCTCTGATGCAGGCGTGGCTAACCCTGACTCATGTCCTTCCGCTGACGGAAGGCTGCCTGCTGCCGATGTTTGGGACTCCTCCCCCTTACTGCTCTCCGGTGGGAAAGTTGGTCCCGATTTCCAGCTGCTGCTCTCTGAGTCCCCTCTGGCCCCTCCTTCCTGGGGTGTTCCCTCTGGCAACCCCCTGGCTCTGACCACTGGGGCCCCTTTCTGTGAATCCTCTGATTCACTGGAGAGACTTAGAGACCTCGGATGGCTACCCTCGCTGACTTCTCCCTCAGATTCCTCTCCCTCGGTCTCTACTTCCTCCCTCTCCTGTCCCTCTGCTCCTGAACCCCTGACAGTTACGATATGATACGATACGATAATCTTTATTGTCATTGTCCCATACAGAACAACGAAATTAAAAAACTCTACATCAGACATTCAAAAACCAACAAGCCTGCTATCCCAGCCTGGTTAACCCCCTAAAAACTCTGATACCCCATAATTAAATACAATATATTCCCACAGAGACTACCTTACACTGCGTCCAAAATCACATTTGGATAGAAACTGTTTATTAGGCAGCTAGTCTTAGTCTTTATAACCCTGTACCTTCTTCCAGAAGGCAGAAGCTGAAAGAGATCATTTCCGGTGTGCGTACTATCCTGCGCTATCTCTGCAGCTTTCTTATGACACCTGGAAGCATAGATTTGATCCAAGGTGGGAAGAGTGCACCCAATTATTCTCAAGGTTACAATCCAACTCTTCCCCCACCCCCACCTGCCAGTGGGGATTTATGGAGTGGCAGAGCCAAAGGCCTGCTGTCAACAATGGCCAGGGTGGTAACATTGCAATGCCAGCCAGCCTGCAGCGATTCATCCTGGTTTAGGCCTGATGCTGTCTGTGATTTCAGGCTTGCTCGGCTGCCTGCCCCCGCCTCTGAAATAACCCATTTTTGTGGGGGGGGGGGCTTCTTCTGGCTGCTGTTGATTTGCATCCTGCCAGCAGCACTCCCACCATCATTTGCATGGCGCAGGCTCGTGGGAGGGAGTTGGATGAAAGGGCACAGCATCTCAATCTGGTCCCACCCCCAGCCCAGGACAATGCTGTTGTTTTCGGATTGTTCCGTTAGGCAGCTTTCTTGTTTTCAGAAAGCTTTATGTATCCAAGTAGATGGCAGCCAACAAAAGTCTGAAATAAAGCAAAACAAGTCAGTATAACCCCTTCCTGCGGTGGATTCAATAAAGGTCACGCCAGTCCATCACCAATATGGGAGATTAAGCCTCTGACTTGTTTTCCTCTATCCAGGCATGAACCCCCCCCCCCCCCAGCAAGTCCCAGAGCACTAGCTTCCTAGAAGCATTCAGCCCAACAGCTCAGCATGTCTTTGTGTTCCTGGGGGAGGGTGCCTTCATTCCAAAATGATTCAATGAAGGGATGCATCCAATTTGTCCTTGCCCTTTAACACCTGCAGGTGATGCGTCCTTCGTTCTGCCACTGCTATATTTCATGTACTGGAGATATCGTAAGTCCAGGCCCAAACCCCCCAACTTCCACTTTTGTGCAATGGCTAACCATGCTCCAGCACTTATAAAATGGTAACAGGTCTTTGGATTTAATGCATACATTATTACCTTCAGATATATTCAAAAGAGCATTTGAGGAGTGCGGCCCACCTGCCCATTTGTATTTGTTAATATTTCCTGTGCCACCAGAGACCAGTTTTTGGATTACTGTTAGGCAACTTTGCGTGCTCATTTTTCTATCTTATCACATTCACCCAGCACCTCTTCTTTAATCTAAAACAGCAATGCACAATCCCATTTGAATTATTTTTCTCCATCTTCATACCTATTCATAGGGGAACTATGAGTTCATCTTTCCTGCCAATGATGACCCACTGCAAAGAAAGACAACTGAGCTGCAGTTTGTCCGGTGGAGGGAGGAAAAGTGTACTTTCCTGAAATCACCTTTGTTACACTCTATTCAGGCCCCCCAAATTTCTTGCATGATAAAGAAGATGGGGAGGGAGAGGAGCATGTTAGCTCTGTTCCCTTTCAGTCACCGTCCTACCACCCTCCACAAATTGGAGGGATAAACTCTGAAGCAGGGAGCCTGCTCTAGTCCTCTGGACTCCCCACAGGATTTAGAACCACTGAAAACCAGAAGAAAAGGCTCCCTGTTGTGTAGGTGATCATTTCAACTCAGGGAAGGCAGGTAGATGAACTTACATACTTCTTCCAACTCTCCATTATTGCCAGAGGGTTTTAGGACACCTGAACAGGGCTTCCTAGAGGTCCAGGATCCCGTGTCTTCCTCTGCCCAGGGTAACTCCCTCTCTTAAAGCTAAACACCAAAAGATAACAGTGGTGGTAGAACTCCACCAAATGGGTCCCAAATCACTAGCTGAAGATCAGTGCTGTGAGAAAGATTGTTTTACAATCCGCACTGTAGAATAGAATAGTGTTCTACAAAAAGAAACAGCAGTTGCACTGCTTCAAGCAACCAGATTCACTGTTGACTTACAGATGTCAGTATGATTTTTCAGTGCTGCAACTTGTTTCTATTTCAGGATGTCATTAAGACATTCACAGTTCTAACCTCTTGGGTCAACCACTCATGAGATCCTGAGGCCCCCAGGCCCCATAACACAGCAGCTGACAACACAGCTGTAACCTTGTTGTGAGCAGAACATAGCGGCAGAATCGTTTGTGTGAAAGAGAGGACTCTGCCGGAAATAAAGCAACTTCCCTGAAAACATTCAGCAAATCTATGGCTGATGTCTGTCTCATCTGGGTTTACTTTACTAGGTTGCTTCATTTTAAGGTCTTAGGTGAGGTATCAGGTTGATGGGTCTGACCTAGCTGTTACTTAGCTGCACAGCTGCTCAGTCACTCCATTTTAAACAAAGGAAGAGCCACATTTGAAGGAGAAGTCCAAGCTGGTGCAAGCAGAACACACACTTTTCTGCTGGGCGTGTTTCTCACCACCACCATCACAATGTCCCAGCTGTCTGCCGACAGCATTGACATCATAGGGTACAAACACACACACACACACACACACACACACACACACACACTTTAAACTTATGGCAAAGGGACTTGTTGTATACATGCATACAACAGAATCCAAATAGCTATTCTATTATAGCAAAACAGCTTCAGGAAGGGAGAAGCAGTAAGACAGCAGGCGAATGGAGGATCAAACATCTACTGAAGTACCATAACCTCCAAGTGTCCCTTTTTTCCAGGGACAGTTCCAGATTTACAGAAGCCATCCCGGTTTCTCATTTGATCCCAGAATATCCTGCTTTTCCTTAGGACATCTCGATTTTCATCAGAGAAATGTTGGAGGGTACTTAGTACCCATTCAGTCTTCCTGCTCCAGGCACTTCTATAGCTCTTTTGCCCAAATACAGGCAAGAGGAACTGGATCCAGCAGGTGGGCCAGATCCCCACTTCTCCCCCTGCCTATGGTTCAATTTTGACAGGTAGGTGAGTGGGGCTGCCCACTTTGAGGTTTGCTCCACCCAATCCTCATGTTCAGTGTGGATTTACAATGAAACCCAAGAGCCACCGCTCTATAATACCTGCCACATGACCAGTGGCGTAGCGTGGGGGGTCCAGGGGGGGCCGGCCGCACCGGGCGCAACATCTGGGGTTAGGGCAAATCCATGGGTTAGGGGGCGCAAATCCACAGGTTAGGGGGCGCAAATCCACGGGTTAGGGGACGCAAATTACTTGCCTTGCCCCGGGTGCTGACAAGCCACGCTACGCCACTGCACATGACAAAATCCTGTTACGTGGAGGGTTTTTTCCTCTCTCCCTCTTTTACACCATGACTGTTTTACTTTCTGCAGTATTCTATGATCACATTGGGCCTCTGCAAACTCCGAGGCAGCTTCCATTTCTGGAAACTCCAGTAGAATCTTTCTATGTTAAAATATTAATTCTTCTTCTTAAACCAGCTGCAAAAAATGGTAACGTGACGCTGCCTTCTGGAACAAGAAAATAGTGGAGCCAATTAATCCTGGTGTTATTGCTGCAAGCAGGTAGCTTGGAATCCACCAGCTTGGGTGGTTTTCCATTATCCCAGCTATAAGCTTTATAGAAGCAGTCAGCGCTTGCAAAATCTCAAATAAAACAAGCCCAGATGCCAAAAAAACACCATTTGTTGTGTTGGTAAACCATGACTTTCCCCTATATCTCATCCAAAGCGCTAAAGGTATTATTATTATTATTATTATTATTATTATTATTATTATTACCCAATTAAAAACCCTTAAGCACAAATTACTTAGCCAAAGGTCTTCACCAGTCACACAACAGGGCAATAAAGAATCTGGAGCACCACTCAAAACATAATTAAAACAAACAGCAATCAAGTTAAGAGACCCAACAGGCGGAGGCCATTCCTGGAGAATAAAAAGAACAACTGTTAGATCATGTCCTCTGAACATTAACAGAAGAGATGGAGAAAATATGCTTATGTTAATATGGTTTTCAGATGCCTTATGACTGTAAGGGGCATGAAAGCCTATGAGAGAGATCACTCTTTCCAGTTGGCCCACAAGGAGCCAGCATTAGTAAGTGGCATAAAATCATTCAATTTTGAGCAGTAACCTGACCTCCTGTTTTTAATTGTGTCAGATCTGAAAGCTCAAAGGGACAATGGGAAAAGATGGCTCTCTGGAGACCAATAGATCACACATCAGTCAAGCAGGCTTTCTTGCTTCAGTGAGTTGAGCATGCTTTGAATTAGAATCTCTATAATACATTTGTCTACAGCATTTTTTTATTTTTTAATTTTTTTTTGGTTCTGGATTTGAATATTTTTTTTTTAAAAAAAACCACAACAGCAAGAAGATTTAGGGATAACCTCCCTGAGAAATTTCACTCATCTCCTCACATTTTTTTGGGCTGCAATTCTGTACAGCTTACCTCAGAGTAAGTCACACTGGATTCATAATAGGATTGTGCCACAGATAGCTTTAAGCTGGCCAGGCTTTTGCAGCCACATAAATGCCACAAGAGTCTCTCCTTTGTTTATGTGTGTGTGGGCTGGTGGTGGTGGTTACTGAGTTGTTTTTATTTTGATTATGTATTTTGTGGTTTTACATTTTGATTTTATTCTGTGAACCTCGCTGAGACCTCCGGTTATAGAGTGGTATATAAATCCGTTCGATCAATCAATGATAATAGAAAAGTCAGCAGAGAAAAAGTAAACTTAAGTAAACTATTAACTGGAATAAGTCTCTATTCTGTTTATTTTGGTCTAGTTCAATGTGTTTATATTTAATTCTACTGAATGGTATTTGCAAGTCCGTGTGGTTCCCACGGACCAGGTGTGAGGCTTCCTTTTAAAGTCAAGAATCTAAATAGGATGCCAGTGACAAATTCACTTGGCAGCAGGCATCAAGGCATATTTAAGGGAGGGAAAAGAAACTTCAGGCCCTCCAATTTAAGATTTGGTACAGATGGACTTATGTAAGTGAGGTGCCTGCCAAATTATTTGGAAGATTGAGGGGTTTGCTCTCATGTCATGGGCTTGTGTATGTCTCCATTGCCCTTCTCATATCTATTTCCTATCTCATGTGCAAATCCCACAGCTGTTGGTGCTTGCATCCTTTCATTTTAGGAGCATCAGCCATCTGGAGGAGCCTTACTGTGTACTTCCACTTAAATAGCTCTTCATCTATTTTCAAATCTCGTCGGCGAGCATCTTCCCTCTCTCGCCTCCAACACTTAATTTCTCTACCCATCTGCATTTGTGCGCTCTCCCCCCCCCCATGTGAAAGTGGCAATTATTAAACTAGAACACAGGCCTGAAACTAGATCAAGAGCGATTCTGTAGCTACAGTCTTTAACTTGTGATAGAAACTCTGAAATTAATGGTGTAACTAAGGTCACATGCGTGCCGTACATTTCAAGAACCATGAGGCCACTCTAGTTACAGGTAGGTAGCCGTGTTGGTCTGCCGTAGTCAAAACAACATTAAAAAAATCCTTCCGGTAGCACGTTAGAGACCAACTAAGTTTGTTATTGGTATGAGATTTCATGTGCATGCATGTATCTGAAGAAGTGTGCATGCACACGAAAGCTGATACCAATACAGTGGTACCTCTGGTTACGTACTTAATTCGTTCCGGGGGTCCATTCTTAACCTGAAACTGTTTGTAATCTGAAGCACCACTTTAGCTAATGGGGCCTCCCGCTGCTGCCGTGCCGCCATCGCGCAATTTCTGTTCTCATCCTGAAGCAAAGTTCTTAACCCAAGGTACTACTTCTGGGTTAGCGCAGTCTGTAACCTGAAGCGTATGTAACCCGAGATACCACTGTAACAAACTTAGTTGGTCTCTAAGGTGCTACTGGAAGGAATTTTTTTATTTTGTCATGAGACCGCTTTAAGCAATCATGGCTTTCCCCACTGACAGGGCCAGCCCACCCATGAGGCAAGGTGAGGTGACTGCCTCAGGTGGCAGGATCCACAGGGGCAGCAGATCCAAACTCCAAAGAATGAAACACCTGCACCTGCTGCTGCTAAAAGGGGCAGCAACAGCGGTCGCATGCTGATTGGAAGCCAGAGTTGCCACATTCTCGGCAGCTCTCTCCCCAGTGCTGCCTCTGACAATGGCCTCTTGATTGGCTAGCACCAGGGCCGGCCCACCCAGGAGGCAAGGTGAGGTGACTGCCTTGGGTGGCAAGATCCACAAGGGCACCAGATCTGGCCTCCAGGGAAGGCATCGGCTGCTACTGCACATTCCTTGGAGACTAGATCTGTCACACCACCAGCAAACCCCACCCCATGGCCACTCTATAGTGGCCTCTTGGAAAATAAGAGGTGTTGCTGGTCTCCTGCCACCCCTAGGGAGGAAATGTGGGGGCTGCCCTCTGGGGTTTCCTGGGCTTTGCACCCACCAGCTTCATTCAGAATGGGGCTCTGTCTCCCTACAACAGCCACTGGTTCCTACTCCAACCATTGGGTATGGCTGATTTAATAACCCTGTCCCTTGTTCCCAGTGAACACCATCTTCACTTACCCCCTTCTTCCTTGGTCAGGGGTGATGGGTGGGGAGACACCATTTTGTGGTTTGCGTCAGGTGTCAAAATGTCTTGGACTTGCCATCCCCACAGAATTCTGAGCTGCAGTTTGTTAAGGATGCTGAGTTGCTAGGAGACCCCGGTTCCTCTCGCAGAGTCACAGTTGTCCAAGTTCCCTGTGAAAAGGGATTGTGGAACCACTCTGGGAATTGCAGCTCTGTGAGGGGAACAGCAGCTGTTGCTAATAGCAACCGGGAGCATTCCTCACAAACAGGTGAAATATGCAAGGTGATCGCTTCATGCTCACTCTTATTCCACATAAATTGTTTAGAAGGTGATTGCACATTCCCCCCCCCCCCATAACGTCTGATCTAGGGGAGGTGTAGAGATTTATTTTTTTCTAAGCTCAGAGTCTCAGGCACCTGCCTGGAGGTGTCAGGTTGGTAAACCTTGGTTTACACATGTAGCCAGCAATTACTTTTCCCCTCTATGTTGGAGAATAAATGGGGTAGAATTTTGCAGAAGGAAGGTTTGGGAATCTGCATTAGCATCAGCAGAAGAAAACTCTCAGAAATCAAACCAGATGAATTACAACAGCATTTCTACACATAATATTATATCCTGTCCCCCAGTCCCCCCGTGGAAGGTAGTATTTATTTGAGATCTCAGGAAGTTTCCTGCAAAGGTTGTTGCATTAAATGTTTTTAGGTATAAAAGGTAGAAATGTGGTTGCGCCAATTTAACACATTAATAAACTGGATATAGTTCATTTCCTCCTAACATTGCTGTTTGGGGGGGAAGGGGGGAGTAGGTAGGGTGGGGGAACCCGGAGGGGCAAGAAGGCTTACTTCCAAATTAAAATATATAATTAAAGTTGTAGGCATTCTGGAAACTTGGCACTAAATAGAATGGCACTGACTTACGTATCTGGGAGTACTGCGCCTAAAAGATTTACTTCTCATTAGCTGCATTTCAGACTTTAAGAAGTGGATTAAAGTTAATTTAAATAAATATATTCTATAATGTGAAATTAAAGCACAGTCAAGCAAGCATAATCTCCCCCTCCACCAACTTTTTCATCCCGCCCCCGATAGAAGATATTCGTTCTGCTTAATGAAATGGTTCTTAAAGTGTGGGGTGGGTCCTCTTGGGAGAAGGGGAACATCTGGATGTGTGAGTGTGTGTTCCACAAAGTTCCTGGCAAGGATAGGATTTCGAGGCTGCTGGAGTCCCGCCACCCCCAACCAGTCAAGGATGGATTGAACACTCTCTATCAGAGGATCCCCACAGATTTGTGGATGTGTTTGTCTACGCTGGGAAGCCCAACTGCTTCTCCACTTGTCCTATCACCCCAATCTCATTTGGGAAAAGCTGCTGCTTTATTCTTAGGTGGTTGCCTGTTTGCAGATAGGTCCCAGCTATCCTGTTGCATTGCCCTTCCTCATGCCGCTATGGGGTCTGTAAGGATCTGTGCAATTTCTGGGGAATGTGGTTGGTGTTGGCTTAACAGGAGGAGAAGATAGAAGAAGAAGATTTGGATTTGATATCCCGCTTTATCACTACCCGGAGGAGTCTCAAAGCGGCTAACATTCTCCTTTCCCTTCCTCCTCCACAACAAACACTCTGTGAGGTGAGTGGGGCTGAGAGACTTCAGAGAAGTGTGACTGGCCCAAGGTCACCCAGCAGCTGCATGTGGAGGAGCGGAGATGCGAACCCGGTTCACCAGATTACGAGTCCACCGCTCTTAACCACTACACCACACTGGAATAAATTTAGAAAGGTGGAGGGTTAGGACTAAAAAATAAATAAATTGTGGAACACTGCCCTAGAGTAGCCAACATTTATTTCAGCATTCCCTCCCCCACATGAGGTAGGAAACTACAGTTAGAAAAATAAACCTGGTGTCCTGTCCAGTTACAATATAGTTGGAGACAAAATAAACAAGACAAATTTGAAATGTGAATATAACCTAGAAGACCCCAAATGGATAATATAAGGAGTGTATATGTGACAGACCCCCTCACATGTTTGCCCAATGTGTGAGGGTGTCCAGGGGGATCACATCAGTTAGGCCTGCAGTTCAGCTAACACATTTGTGGGCCACACACTCCTCCCTGCTGGCGGTGGCTGAATACGCACTACACATTTAAAACACTTCCTCTCAAATAATCCTGGGAACTGTAGTTCACCTAACACAGAGCTACAGCACCCTTAACAAACAACAGCTCTCAGGATTCTTGCGTGGGTGTGCGCTTGAAATGTATGATATGTACACATCCTGTGTGTTTGGCTGCACATAAGACATGTGCAGACCCTCCAAGTATCCCTGTTTTCCAGGGCCATCCTTGATTTAGAGAAGCTGTCCTGGTTTCTTATTTGATTCCAGTGTTATGTACTGAAGTTCTCACCCTGGGCCAGCAGGGGGATACTCTAGATAGTTATGCAAATGAAGGATCGAAAGTGACTTTCAGTGATTGGATAGTTTTAGAAAGTTGTTACAGTAACTTTGTACTCTATATAAGCAGGCTGACTGAGCCCTTCAGTTCAGTTCTGTTCTGGCCTGTGAATAAACAAGAGCTGTTTGAAGAATCGCTGTGTCGGCTGATATGTTCACCCACAACTTAACACCCAGAATGTCCCATTTTTCTTGGGTTGCTGCTATTTTCACTGGAGAAATGTTGGGGGGGGGGTATGGAGTTGCCCAACCCTCAAGCCATATGAAGGCAATCCTATATAGGGAAGTTGTTGTTTTTAAAATGCCTAATGATTTGATATGTTATATATATGTTGGAAGCTGCCCAGAGTGGCTGGGGTGACCCAGTAAGATGTGTAGAGTATAAATAGTAAAATTATCATTATGGAATGGGACGTCCTTATTTTCATTGGAGAAATGTTGGAGGGTGTGTATTTAGGACCAGTTTGTAGGATTTAGTCCTAGAGATGAGAAGGGACAGAGAAAAACGGAGGGAAAATGAGCTGGGCAAAATGGGAGAAACAGTTTTCCCCTGTTCCTTTCCCCTCAGCCCTTCACTTTTCAAGTCCCAACACCTCATGTTGATGTCTGCCCCTGTTGTGTAAAAACCCAAATGATCCTGTAGTGTTTCCTCAAGCACAAAATTCAATTGAAAAGAAGTATCCCTTTCGTCTAGAAAACAGCTATAAACTTGCAGACGAATACTATGTGAGATACAGCCAAGCAGATATTAACAAAGCTTAGAAAGGCCAAACTTCCCGGTTGTTTACTTCGTCCAAAAAAAAACCCTTATCTGAACATAATTTAAAAATACCTGTGTTCAAATATCATTTCTGTCACCACTGTTGGCACCTTATGCTCTCCATCTGGTCTAGTGGTATGATAAAATTGTCCTTTGTCGAACTCTTATCTAAGCATTCATTCTTTGCAAATGAAAGGTCTGCTTTGGACATAAGCTGAAAGGAGCGTCGTTCTGTTAGCTGGAATTCTGCAGTTGCTGCCAGCTCTCAGGAAATTGGAGGAAGCATTTTTTGGTGAACATAGCTTCAGGCATGGAAATGCCTTTCCCAAATTGTTTGTAAAACACAGAAAATAGTACATTTTGTATCGGTCTTTAAAATTAATGATGCTGGTGAGAAAGGTGGGATGTAAATTCTCTTAATCGTTACATTAATATATAATAAGTGCAGGTGACAAACCCTTCAGTGATCTTCCATGTCTGAACTATGGGAATCAGGGGTTGAGACTAGGCTTCTGGTCCCCAAAATGACAGTCTGGAGGAGTCATCTCCCAGTTGGGAGGAGGGCTTGTTATCAAGTCCATCAGTCTGTGGCTGCTGCTGAGATGTTGCACAGCTGTGGAGAGGCTCTCACAGGGCCTCCCCTTAAGCTGCAAGGAGCTACTCTATTTGCAGCTGCAGATAACTGTCTTCCATCTTTTCGAAAGGATTTTGCAAGCAAAGCCCAGATAATTCCAGGGGAGGGGGGGGGGGCAAACAAAGCCATTTCCACCCATCCCCGTCTCTCTTTGTTTCTTTTCTCTCCTGCCCGCCTTTGAGTTCTAAACAAATTGTCGCTGGCTAGATAGGCTAACTAAGGGTTGAATCTCCATTTGGTCCCAGTGATTCACTTCTGATAATGTAAAAAGAAAAAGAAAAAACATTCATTGAAAAGTATTGCACTGATGGCTGCTACATGCTTGTCCTAGTGGCTGTTTCAGTCATCCAGACTGATGTTTTGATCATCCAAAGCATGGGTCAGCCAATGAATGATCTTGTTTTTTAAAGCCTAAAATAGAGTCTGCAAGAAACCTGTACTCCAGGTTTCCTTTACTGATCTTTAATTGAACTATATGATAATTGCATTCATTATAGGCTAAATGATTAGTGTCATCTGAGGCAGCATAGACACTCTGCCTTCAAAGCACATCCAAAGCACTTCCTTCCCCTAAAACAGGCATGTCCAAAGCCCATTTCGAGGGCCTAAACCAGGGTAAAATCCTAAAAAAAAATTCAGGGTAAAAATTTCCTTGGGTAAAATCCTAAAAAAAGTTCAACAACTTCAATCCTAAAAAAAAACTTTGGTCGGCCCTTTGGTCAGCACCCACGGCCCTTCACTTCATCAAACCCTTTGAAAAAGGGTGTGTACTTTGAAAAAAGTTTGGACACCACTGCCCTAAAAGAATTATGGGCACTGTAGCTCCCCGCTCACATAATTATAGCTTCCAACAACCCTTAACGAACTACAATGCCCAAAATTCTTTGACAACGGTGCTTTAACTGTATTCTATGCACAGAGTGTGACACCATATCTGTCCCAGTCAATAATTCACTGCACATCTATTCTCCTCTGTATGAACTTTTTTTAAAAAATGACTTTTCTTAAGTCAAGCTTTCCATTCAGAATTGGGACAGAATGAGGCAGGCGAACAACCATTTGAGTTTTTCAATCATGCAAAGAACCTTGACAGTTGTGGAAATCCAAAAATACCTACAGGAATTAGGCACAGGAATACAGCCCATCTAGGAGAAGGAAAACTCTGTTGCTAAACCTCTGCTCCCTTGTGGGATACTTTGGGGAGAAGAAACGGGTAATAAACCCTACAAAAATCTGGAATGGAATCCCTAAGACAGTTGGATGGTGCCTTGTACACCTCCTCCTGCAGCTAAGCTGGTGCCAAAAGTATTGTTCTGCTTTCCTTTGGACCACATCAGCGAGATTGAGAGGGGGCTCTTATCATCTGGGCAGCCCAGGACCTCCATGCTCACTGCCTAGACTTGCACTTCAGAGAGGCAACGGCTTGACTTCACCTCTGAAGGCACACTCCATTGTCTCTCGAGACAGATGGATGCCAACATTGTATGATTTAATTCTCATTCACTGCCATATCAGACTTTGTAGAGGGGGGAAATGGATTAACAATAATTTAAACCAATAGGTATGATGCACTGTTAAGGAAAGATTGGTGGTTCATTCCCTTCTCTATCTTAAAACATGTAAAATTTATTGAAAAGAAAGGAGATCATGCAACAGAAAAGCTGAATAATGCTCCAAAAGAGATTTGCCATGACCAGAAATTTGTTCCTTACACACCTACATACTCTTACCTCATTTTTCTTTTCTCTTTTTATTACTCTTCCCCACTTAAACCAGGGGGAGTCCTACTAACTTACGTCGAAAAATAAAATTTTGAAACACATTTTTTAAAAATGGTTCAACATTTTTTTTTAATACATCAGGGCACCATAATCTTTTCATAATCTTAATTCCATTGATTCCAATTGGTCTGCTTGCTGCATGAGTTAGGGCTTATCCAGACTTACCTCTGCTCTTTCCACGCATGGTCTGCAATTTAAAGCACCCCTCTTTTTTTGCCCTGAGCTTTTCCTGCAAAAACTTGCTCTTTAAAGCTCAATCAGAGCAAACGTCAATCCATAGAAAACCTGAATTGATGTTTGCTGGAACTCAGCTTTGAAGAGCAAGTTTCTGCAGGGAAAGCTCGGGGCAAAAAGAGAAAAAAAGAAACCCTAACAAAGTTCAAACATGGAGAATTAAAGTGTGGACCTGTGGCTGGAAAGAGCAAGGCAAAAGGTAGGTGAGACAGCAACTTCCATGTCCACAGCAAGTAACTGGATCAGGGCCCTAGAAGATGGGATGTGTCTTTAATGCCCACACCACCCAGAAAACCAGGCTATGTCAAAATTACTTGCAGTAACTATCTTGCGGCAAAGTTCTAGTATAAACCAGTTCAAAGTCACTTCTGAACTGGAAGTGAAAAACCAAATAGCAAGGGGTTGGTGAGGACAACTGTTAACTGTAGATATGAATCACAGAGACAGACGCTGTTTAATTAAGCAGACACCACCTCAATAAAATTATTCTCACACACGAGACATTGATGTTGCTATTGTCAGGTCATTTCCTGAGTGTGCCTCAACTCACAGTTCTTCTTTAAAATCAATAATCACTTTCCACCTGCAAAGTGTTTAACACTGCAGTCCTTATTTCATTCACTGTTACAACAGCAGTGAAAGATGAGAAATTGATATTTCCATTTTATTATAGACATGCCCAAAGGAGCAGTAGGGACATTGCCCCTCAGTCCAGGTCTTCATCCAGTAGTGAAAAGTCATGAGGTTGGTGTTGCAAGATCCAAAATTGGGTGTTTGTGTGCAACTTATGGGAGCGTAAACTTCAGCTACAGGAGCTGTGAGTGTCATGTTGAAGGTAAGTTTCAGAAATAAACCATTTCTTATGTGAGTGTAACTCTGGCACTTCAGACTCCTGACTTAGCCCCCAGTAGTTCCCAGATCTCTACTACACACAGCAGATGACTCCATATATCGCGGAAGGAGGCCTCTTTAGATCTGCTCAAGAGTTATTCAGGCAATATGCAGGACCCCTTACTGGTGATCTGAGGGAAAGCAGTTACTACCAGAGATAAGATGTCTTGTTATCCCCTTCAGTGGGTAGTCTGCAGCAGGCAAAGGTGGATAAGCTTCTGAGTCAAGCTACAAGGTATGGTGGGTTGTTCCCAGTGGCTGTGGATGTTCCTGGATCAGACTTAGCAAGTTTTGGAGTTCTGAAAATTACCTCTATCCCAAGATACCTATATTGACCACCATTAGAAAACTGGAATGGCCTTCTCTGGTCTTCCAGCAGCTAACACAGGCTACGGGGCTTGGGAGTGAATACATGTACCCCTAATTGAAACAGTCATGTGTATCAGTCCATGTAGCAGTAGGTGTCTTCATTTGCTCCACCTATTCTTCTTACGTGTTCTTTTTCAAGACCTTCTGCATACATGGTTTTGCTGCTAAGAAATGGCAAAGCCCAGAAGCATCCCAAGAACCAACGCTACCTGTAACTGAGAACAGAGATGCCTCTGTTGCAAGAACAGTTCCCCTTTACAGGACTGCAAGTTAGATATCGTGTGTCTAGGCTGGTTGCTACTTGGCTAGCATAAAATCCAGGTCAATTGCTGCAAACAGTTAAGCAATGAAGCAATGAAAACATCGTAAATGATGATGCTAATCAAGGCAAATAATGATCCCTTTGGAGAACAGTGAAGCTGGGTGCAGTGATTAAGGTGAATTCTTCACATCTGAAATGACGATGCATGAAAAAGATGGAGAATGACAGCTACTTAAAATATATTTCAAGAGGTAAGGTTGGATCTTCTTAAAAAAATGTGGTAAGGCTATCCGATGTGTAGACATGCACAAAGGGCAATTGTGGGAAGAACAAGATCAAGGATAAGGGGAGCTTAATTATAAAGCAAAATAAAAGTATTGTTTGGATTGTCCCTTAGACTAGTGGAGATCATCGAGTGAGATTTAGTGGTCTCTTCAGCAATGCAACCATTTTCTTCCCAATACAAAAAAACCCCCAAACAAACAGAAAGATTGACTGCTCCAAAGCAAAAGAAGTCGATGAATAAATGTCTAAATGAAAAATGTGTTGAAAAGGTTTCGTTGTGCCCTTTTGTGACTACAAACTTTGTGACAATGAGAACTACAGGAAACATTCTGCAGAAAGCTGTTAAATGAAACATATTCAAGTCTAGTTGATTGTGCGATCGAGTACAAAACAGCCCAATCTCTTCCGTCCACAGGTATTTATCCTTGGGCCACACTTTGTTTTGTTCCAACTCATATATAAAATTAAAACACTTCACTAAAATGTTTTCTGTCTTCCAGGAATGATATTTGAGAGGGAATATAAATGTGCTGCTTGCTTGGTTGACAGGCTATGCTTAAGATTTATTTTTTTTAAGATATAATAGCCAGAGCCATATTTCCCTAGTGATAAAAAATCCCTTTCGTAATCCCTATGAAATCCTACAGGGCTAAAAAGCAATGAAGAGGATTTCTAATGGTAAGTTATAAATCCTTTTAGAGAACATGTTGCTTTAAAATAATTCAAGGAGGAGAGGGAAAGAAACGCAGTACTGAAGAATGAAGTGGTATTATTTAGAAATCCTTCGGCAAGAGCAAAAGGACTCCTTGAGATCAGCCAATTCAAAGTTGAGAAACTGAAACTGAAATACACTTTTGCAACTGTTTTGAAGCAAAAGAAGGATGGCGAGAGAGAAGGAAAGGCAGAACTTTGAAAAGCTATCGGATAAGATTTACTTGTACACATCATACATTTGAATCACACTTGAAGTACATGACTTCCTGGAAAGAATCCTGAGAAGTGTAGTTTAATAAGTCCACTGGGGTAAACTACAGTTCCCAAGATCCTTTGGGGGGTGTCATGTGCTTTAAATGTATGGTGCACGTACAGCCCAGTACTGCTACTTCTTCTTATGCTACTACTGTTGACATTAGGGATGAATGAATCATTCTATTTCCAGTCTATATCAGTTTTGAATGTGTTCACCCATGCCAACATTCTCTCCCATTTCTGCATTAATCTGCTATCTAAAGGGGGGGGGGGGAATCCGCGTGAGAATCCACATTGAAATCCACATGTAAAATATTCTCTTCCAAAATGCCACTTATAAACATAGGGTTGTAGTCAGTTCTGCTGTTTTACTCACAAAGCTGTCTTCTGCTCACAAGATGGAACTTCCCCCTCCTCTCCCAGCCCTCCCAGGCACCCTCAGAGTCTGTTCCAGAGAATTGGGGAGGGGGTTCTCTGGAGTAGATTCTGGGGGTACACAGGGAGAGGAGAGGAAGGGAAGTTTTCCATGCTGAGAGAAGTAAGGCACAACATTAAGCATACACATGCAATTATCTTTTCAAATCATGCTCTTGATCAATGGTTGAGTGCTTGAATCAGGAAATGATCTTTGAGGAATTCTGTGTGACACTCAAAGCATGTCTTTGCACGGTGGAATGCATTTTGCCATCACATGAGCTCAACACCACAGTGCGATGGTAGACAGGGAAGTAAGAACAGAGGGGACTCACTACAAAGGACTCTTAAAAAGATGCATGCAAAACAACCTGGCCATGAAACATTCCTAGTTCAACTTTTTGGAGACCACTTATGTTAGTTGCTGTCCATAACATTTGGTCACAGAAAAAGTGAGGAAATGTCTACTTTGATGATTCCACATCAGTTCTTCACTTCCATTCTCCTAGCTCATAAGACATTAGTTTGAAGAGTGGTATCATTGTGGAAGGAAGCCTCACTCAGCCTGGGAGCTTCCATATGTTGTGGACTACAACTCCCTTCCTCCCTGGTCATTAGCCATGGGCTGATGGTAGCTGTAGTTCACGACATTAGGAGGACGCCAAGTTTAGGCGAGGCTGCTGGAAAACATTGCAAGACTCCGCAAGGAGTAGGCAGTGGCTCACTGTGTCATTCGGCAGCTTTGTGGGGATATCAGCTGCAGTTACCATGAGGGAGCCAGAAAACTCTGCAAAGTGGGGAGTTCCACTTAAGCTGGGAAGTGCAGCATCCACAAAGAGCCAATCATAATTCACCTCCTGCTGCATTACTACAAGAGCTGCTGCTGTTCTGCAGAGCAGTGTTTAGTCCGGATGGGCCATTTGCTTTGTGTCTCTGTCTCTCCACCTGCCCAGTCTCCTGCTGGTCTTTTCTTCAGTCTGTCATATCTCACTCATTGTCCAATAATGAAACTGACCTTGTTTTATTGACTTTGGATTTACTGTCAATGATACCTGGATCACCCAGACCTTTTCTCTATTAGCATGATCTAATCTGGCAAAATACGAGCAGTGATCCGCCTGACAGGATGCTTTCGAGGGATACTGTTGACCAAGAACACCTCTGAGCCAATGTGTTTAATCAATGAAATATTTTACTCACTTTACACTTTGTCTTAGTGCAGCACCTGCATTTCAAATGAGCCACACTTCCCCTTTCTCCCCCTTTAGAATATTGGCTTTATTCATCAGTTGATTGCAATGTGCCGCGCAGGATTTTTATTAGCTGTACTGAATGGCTTAGTAGTTAATGCAGTAATTGTATAGTGCATATTAACAGCATTTCAGAAATGAATGGGTTTTTGGTATGCATAATATTTTATCATATCAGTAATAAGCTATTTCCAGAGCCTGAACAAGTTTAATGTGACATGGCAGTGAAGTGCTATTAATACAACCGTGCCATTACATTCCTACATTGAATTAGTGAAGGTATGACTGAAAGCGATTTCTAAAATAACATTATGCCATATGGTGCAATGTGAGAAATGCGATCAGGAAAAGTTGATAAAGTTAGTATCATCATAGATGCATCTTATTTTTAGTTAGATATCATATATATATATAATATATTAAGTTCTTCCATCTGTGATTCAAATGCAAAAAGAGACAGAGAAATCTAAGGAATTATAAATGTTGGCCAGGTTGCACAATGAGTTACTGCTTTGATACTGGGAAGAGGTTAATGTTAAGGAATGTTAACTAATGATAACATCACACCATTGGCCTGGGCATATAACCTCTTACTAGCTGGAACACAGGAAAGAAACCAATTAGTCATGAAATGAACCTTGTGTTTTGAGCAAATATGTAGTAGCGTCAACAACCCCTGAGGTTGCTGAACACAAATGACCCAGGGGGCCACAAATATAACTCCACATTCCAGTATTTACAAACCTTGATTACTATAAGCGGATTGATTACAGTGGTGCCTCGCAAGACGAAATTAATTCGTTCCGCGAGTTTTGTCGTCTTGCGATTTTTTTCGTCTTGCGAAGCACGGTGTCGGGAAAGTTTTGTAAAAGCTTCAAAAATCACCAAAGTCTTCAAAAACCTCAAAAAAAGGCTACCACACCGTGTGCTATGAGTTGCTCCTCGAAGTCAAGTCGCAACTGTATTAACGGTTTTAGGAAAAAGGAAACAAACTTGCAAGGAAAAAGGAAACAAACTTGCAACTGGACTTCTCTGCGACCCATCCCCTCTGCAGGGAGGTGGGACCAATTTGGATGGTCCGCCCCCGCCACTTAATGGATCCAAATGGTTTCCAGAGAGTGGTAGGGGATGCTTTATCCCATGTTGATGGCCTTTCAGCCGATTCCCTGGTGGCACGCTGGAATGTGGAGTTAACCAGGGCTATTGACTGTTTGGCTCCGAAGCGCCCTCTCCGATTGCATGGAGCCCGGACAGCCCCGTGGTTTTCCACGGATCTGAGGGCAATGAAACAATCGTTGAGACGGCTAGAGCGCCGGTGGCGGAGAACTCATTCCGAATCTGACCGGACACAGGTTAGAGCTCAACGTCGAGCCTACCAAGTGGCGATAGCGACGGCGAAGAAGAATTTCTTCGCCGCCTCTATTGCATCTGCAGAAAACAGCAGCAGGAGACTTTTTCAGGTGGTTCACAATTTAGCGGAACCACCTGCAACATCGGGGCCCAGTACGGGCCACATGTTCTCCTGCAATGATTTTGCAAAGTTTTTTTGCAGATAAAATCGCTCAGATTCGGGAAGAAGTAGACTCCACCGTGGGAGCAGGGCCGGGGCGGGAGAGTGCTAGAGTTCTGTCTAGTCAAGTTGAGTGGGATCAATTCCAATCTGTTACCTCCGAGGATGTGGACAGGCTGCTTGGACGAGTGAAACCAACCACCTGTCTCCTGGATCCTTGCCCATCCTGGCTTATAAAAGCTAGCCGGGAAGGACTGGGCGATGGGCTTCGTGGGTGGTGAATGCTTCCCTCCATGAGGGAGCCTTCCCAGACCCGCTGAAAGAGGTGGTTATTAAACCGCTTCTTAAAAAACCATCTTTAGATGCGGCCACGATGGCCAACTATCGCCCAGTCTCAAATCTTCCATTCCTGGGCAAGGTGATTGAGCGAGCGGTTGCCGAACAACTCCAGGCACGCCTGGAAGAAGCGGACCATTTGGATCCCTTCCAGTCGGGATTCAGGCCTCATCATGGGACTGAAACTGCCTTGGTCGCACTGGTTGATGATCTCCGGCGGGCTAGGGACAAAGGTGAGAGCTGTTTCCTAGTTCTGCTGGATCTCTCAGCGGCGTTTGATACCATCGACCATAGCATCCTTCTGGACCGTCTTGAGGGGCTGGGAGCTGGGGGCACTGTCATACAGTGGTTCCGCTCCTTCCTCCTGGGCCGTGTTCAGAAAGTGGTGGTGGGGGATGAGTGTTCAGACCCCTGGGCTCTCACTTGTGGGGTGCCTCAGGGTTCTGTCCTCTCCCCCATGCTTTTCAACATTTACATGCAGCCGCTGGGAGAGATCATCAGGAGGTTTGGGCTGGGTGTTCATCAGTATGCGGATGATACCCAGCTCTACCTCTCTTTTAAATCAGAACCAGTGAAGGCGGTGAAGGTCCTGTGTGAGTGTCTGGAGGCGGTTGGAGGATGGATGGCGGCTAACAGATTGAGGTTGAATCCTGACAAGACAGAAGTACTGTTTTTGGGGGACAGGAGGCGGGCAGGTGTGGAGGATTCCCTGGTCCTGAATGGGGTAACTGTGCCCCTGAAGGACCAGGTGTGCAGCCTGGGAGTCATTTTGGACTCACAGCTGTCCATGGAGGCACAGGTCAAATCCGTGTCCAGGGCAGCTGTTTACCAGCTCCATCTGGTACGTAGGCTGAGACCCTATCTGCCTGCGGACTGTCTCGCCAGAGTGGTGCATGCTCTGGTTATCTCCCGCTTGGACTACTGCAATGCACTCTACGTGGGGCTACCTTTGAAGGTGACTCGGAAACTACAACTAATCCAGAATGCGGCAGCTAGACTGGTGACTGGGAGCGGCCGCCGAGACCATATAACACCGGTCTTGAAAGACCTGCATTGGCTCCCAGTACGTTTCCGAGCACAATTCAAAGTGTTGGTGCTGACCTTTAAAGCCCTAAACGGCCTCGGTCCAGTATACCTGAAGGAGCGTCTCCACCCCCATCATTCTGCCCGGACGCTGAGATCCAGCGCCGAGGGCCTTCTGGCGGTTCCCTCATTGCGAGAAGCAAAGCTACGGGGAACCAGGCAGAGGGCCTTCTCGGTAGTGGCGCCCACCCTGTGGAACGCCCTTCCAGCAGATGTCAAAGTGATAAATAACTACCTGACATTCAAGAGACATCTTAAGGCAGCCCTGTTCAGGGAAGTTTTTAACATGTGATATTTTATTGTATTTTTGGTTTTTATGGAAGCCGCCCAGAGTGGCTGGGGAGGCCCAGCCAGATGGGCGGGGTATAAATAATAAATTATTATTATTATTATTATTTCGTCTTGCGAAGCAAGCCCATAGGGAAATTCGTCTTGCGAAGCAACTAAAAAAACCAAAAACCCTTTCGTCTAGTCAGTTTTCGTCTTGCAAGGTACCACTGTACTATGAACAGATTACCTCAGAGATGTTTCACACGTGCATATTCACCAATTGATGATGACTGCAACATTCCACCAGTGACTTGGTTGTATGGATAGACCACCATAGGCTGGACTTCCATATTGTTTCCCATTCCCTGAGATGGAATACTTTTCTGTATCCACACTTAACTTTTGCCCCTCTTTCCAGGCATAGGCCCATGCTCCAAACTCTTGTGTTCGAGCATCGTTGGTTTTTCGCCCTGGAGCTTTTATATATATTCATAATGATATATACAAAAAACTGTAGAACACTAACTCTTCCTAGGAAACCTTCCGATTAATATGTGTTAGACTCCAAAAAAGAAAATAATATTGTTCTTGGTTGATTCGCTTGTGAGATGAAGCAAGTATTTATTGAATGTTAACTGAAGGAGAACAATATTGCTGAAACTCTACACATCTTGGAGTGAAGGAGGCCCTCATTTAAATTATAATTATCTTCCCGAAAACTGTTTTACCTTTTGTTACGACTTGCTCCATCTACTTTGAGTCATGGAAATCTCAAAGCTTTAACTGCAGTAATGTTTCATTACGGGACTTGTTAAAACTGCCTTAATAGGGCAATTTCAGACTCTCTCTACTGTATCCTTAGCAAATGTCTTTTTATTTGATAAACAACCTGTTTTTGAGCATAAAGATATTTTCCAGTGGGGAAAAGGTATTTATAGCATTACAGAGTTTACGCTAGCATTACAAAGTTGAGGTCGCATCAACTATGGGGAATTACAAACTCCTGTAAGTTTGCAGGTACAAGTATCCCTCTTTGCGTAGCTACTGGAGATGTAGATTTTGTGTAGGCCTGCAGTAGAAATTAAGACCACTGTTTCTAGGTGGCTCTCAGCTCTGTCAGACTGCCAATGGGAGGGCATGAGATGGTCAGCAGATTTATACCTTTAAGTAAGAAACCATCAAAGTAGCCCTTGGACATCTGTGTAAGTAGAATCTACTGCCTACATAAATTGTCACAGCTGGGGCACATTTGGAAACATGATAGAACAGACTTGGACCAATCTGCCCATTCCTAAAGAGAAGTCCATGTTTACAGTGGTACCTCGGGTTACATACGCTTCAGGTTACATACGCTTCAGGTTACAGACTCCGCTAACCCAGAAATATTACCTCGGGTTAAGAACTTTGCTTCAGGATGAGAACAAAAATCGTGCTCTGGCGGCGCAGCGGCAGCAGGAGGCCCCATTAGCTAAAGTGGTGCTTCAGGTTAAGAACCGTTTCAGGTTAAGAACGGACCTCCGGAACGAATTAAGTACTTAACCCAAGGTACCACTGTATTTCAAAGAGTTATTTGAGCCACATTTGATACCTGATCTCTCCTAGGATCTTGTTTGACACCTTTGTTTTTCTCTCGTTATAAGCCAGGCATCCCCAAACTCGGCCCTCCAGATGTTTTAGACTACAATTCCCATCATCCCTGACCACTGGTCCTGCTAGCTACGGATGATGGGAGTTGTAGTCCCAAAACATCTGGAGGGCCAAGTTTAGGGATGCCTGTTCTAAGCAAAGCAAGTATCGTGACCAGAGTATAATGCAATATCTGGGAGACAATGCATTTGCCTTTTTCTTGAATGAGAATGCCAAAACAGCTTTACAGTTGTCCTAAAAGGTTCTGCCCCTTGTCTAGACTGCTCAGCCTGTTCACATATCTATATGATTGTGGTCTCTTCATTACCTTTTCAATCTTTGTAACTATTTTATATCAGCACTATAGATGTCTCAACAAACCAAAATGGGAACAGAAATTGCTGCAATTGGCATGTTCACCTAAGGTCAGGAACAGAAACTGTATTGCTCTTAATGTTTCCCTTTCACTGGAATACATTGAAATTAATTACATAATTAGCTACGCTTGTTTTGGCCATTGCAAATAGTGAGACAAATAATGTAGGCTTTAGCTGAAGCTGAACTGCAGTGGAGCAGAAACAGTGCAGATTGTGAGAAACTCAGGACAGGGCAACAATCTCTGCCTTCTTACATCTCTAATGGCCACAAGCAGAAGTTTCACCGATTTCCTCCATGACTGCCTTGCCTTGCTGAATCTCTGCTGGGCCCACTGCCTTCGCCTGTGATATATTCACAATGACATTTTAAAAGCACATCAAAATGAGGTACTTTAAAATGATTTAATGGCCCCATCATGCTTCATGGACTTGCACTTCAATAACTCCTTTGGTTGGGGAGGGGGAAAACCAATGAGAGGGTCTTTGCTCACCTGAGCGAGCACTATATTTGGAGTCAAAAAGGACTTCTCAGCATTTGGGCTGGTGACCCAGGAGGGTTTTGGGCATCATCCTCTGGCGTGTGTGTCTGAATCACTGTCCAGAAGTTCCTTGGTTTTGTTCTTTTGCTTTCCTGGCATATTGTGGCTCAGTGCAGTCTGAATTACATGAGGATGATCTCTGCCAAGTACAACTCGGTACATCATCTTGGCCAGTTGAACTGGATCCTCCTAGCTCGCTGGTAAACCCTTTTTCTGTATACGGCCTATGCAGAGAAATAGGATGCAGCAACAAAACAAACAAACCAGTTTTATTGTATGGGTGGAAGATTACTCATGGGTGTAAAATACACCCATTTAATGGGTGGAAAATTACCTGCAACATTTTTGGTGGGTTCACAGTCCTTTAATATAATCTGATGTAATAATACACTTGTTTTCAATTATGCTAACTTCTTGAGTGAGAATTTGTTGTTGTTTAGTCGTTTAGTTGTGTCTGACTCTTCGTGACCCCATGGACCAGGCACTCCTGTCTTCCACTGCCTCCCGCAGTTTGGTCCAACTCATGCTGGTAGCTTCGAGAACACTGTCCAACCATCTCGTCCTCTGTCGTCCCCTTCTTCTTGTGTCCTCCATCTTTCCCAACATCAGGGTCTTTTCCAGGGAGTCTTCTCTTCTCATGAGGTGGCCGAAGTATTGGAGCCTCAGCTTCAGGATCTGTCCTTCCAGTG
Organism: Podarcis muralis; assembly: GCF_964188315.1. NCBI lineage: Eukaryota > Metazoa > Chordata > Lepidosauria > Squamata > Lacertidae > Podarcis > Podarcis muralis. The sequence goes on from NC_135656.1 coordinate 97,355,421, forward strand.
AGCACTCAGGGCTGATTTCCTTCAGAATGGATAGGTTTGATCTTCTTGCAGTCCATGGGACTCTCAAGAGTCTCCTCCAGCACCAGAATTCAAAAGCATCAATTCTTCGGCGATCAACAGTGTTATGCATATTAACACTGGAAATGTTTGGAATAGACGGAACTGACTTCTACCAAGTCAGACCATTGGTCTATTGAATGCAGTATTGACTGGCAGCAGCTCTCCAGGGTTTAATGGTTTTAAGTCCAGCCGTACCTAGAGGTGACAGTGATTGAACCCGGTACCTTATTGGTATCAATTTCTCTCACTTCTGCATGCAAACCAAGTGGTATACCATTGAGCTATGACAGTTTTTCTATTCATTCTGAGGCAGTTTGGGAATGGGGATGCGGGTGGTGCTGTGATCTAAACCACAGAGCCTTGGGCTTGCCGATCAAAAGGTTGGTGGTTCGAATCCCTGGGGTGAGCTCCCGTTGCTCGGTCCCTGCTCCTGCCAACCTTGCAGTTCGAAAGCACGTCAAAGTGCAAGTAGATAAACAGGTACCACTCCGGCGGGAAGGTGAACGGCGTTTCCGTGCATGGTTCTGGTTCGCCAGAAGCGGCTTAGTCATGCTGGCCACATGACCCGGAAGCTATACGCCGGCTCCCTTGGCCAATAAAGCAAGATGAGCACCGCAACTCCAGAGTAGTTCGTGACTGGACCTAACAGTCAGGGGTCCCTTTACCTTTACTTGTGGAATTATTATATCAGTTGGCCACACACTTCAAACCCAGCTTCTGGGGGAAAGTGGAGGGGAGGCAGGGGTAAGAACTATGTCACAAAGGAAATCTGTAAATAATTTAATCATGATTGCCCCACATTTCTGGGATCCGATCTCAGCTCTACATAACCTCAGACCTAAAATCTTGGCATAAAAGACAACGGATATGAATTCCCTCTGCTATGGTGTAATCTTACGTTCTTCAAAGAGATAGCATGAATGAGCCACAATTCTTGGATTAGTCATTGTTTGCAATCGCTTGAACATGAATCCGAGTAGTTAAACAATCTGCTGTTAATGTTCATTCATTGCTCTCTCAGGAATACAATACAGTTAGCATGTGCTTCTGTGTTCATGGGGGGAAAACCCACACACTTACATAATACTTATGGGTGGAATTCAAAGTTGCATGGACATCACTCCATCAGTGCAAGTACCGGTATTTCTAATCTCCCCCCATGGGCTGTTCTGGGGTTCTCCTGGCACCCCCACACTATTTGGGGTGTGTGTGCAGGGGGAGGAGAGCGGGGAAAGCCCCATTGCATTATTGGGACTCTTGCTAACACAACTATTTAGTTGAATCTGACACTCTTTTCTTTTGTGTCCAGATCTGATCTTATTAGCACACAGGCTCATCAACTCTAGGAAGCTGAAGGCACCATGGCTCCCTCAATATTTGCTTTAAAGGGGGCTGGGCCTCCTCAATCTTGCATGCATCACAAATCATTGTGACATCATGTGACATCACATCACGGTCGTCCAGTAGCTGGCTCCTCCAGAGTGCCTCTTCCAAGGCAACCTGGCACCTCTGTTAGCAGCAGCAGCAGTTGTTGTACTTGTAAATGTGAAATGAAATACCTTATATGATCTACTATATTTCTCAAATTGCTTAATGCCTGCTACTGCTTGCTTCGTTGATAAAAATGTTGTCTCCTGTTCTCTGCTAGTACATTTCTGTAGGAGATAATTTTGAGCAGTCCTTGTCAAATAAAGTTAGATTTAATGCATCCTTGCTGCTAGCCATTAAAGGCAAAACACTGATATTTCCTTCTTTATAATTAGATGTTGCCATTGATATCTCCAGCGAAGGCCCTTTTGCAGTGAGAAGTGATTGTTGCCTGGAAAGGGCATTGCATTTCCTGAAATTTGTCTTGCCCCTGTGGGTACGGAGAATACACCAGAGAGTCCTGTACTACTGATTGAACTGTCATAAATCTATCAGCTAAAGACGTGATAGAACATTTATATATATCCCCCGCTGCCTCTGCTTGCATGTATCACATTTCACAATTGGAAAAGCAACTGTAATGTGATGCTCCGGAAAGGTGTTTTAGAGAGAATCATATTACAAGAAATGAGGTTGTGACTAATCATTAGGAAGAACTTTCTGGCAGTAAGAGACATTCAGCAGTGGAACGGACTACCTCATAAGGTGGTGTGCTCTCCTTCGTTGCAGGTTTTTGAGCAGAGGTTGTCAGGGATACTTCAGTTTTGATTCCTGATTGCAGGGGGTTGGTCTAGATGACCCATGGGGTCTCTTCCAACGCTAGGATTCTACGACTCAACTGGCTGGGATCACTCATGTGACTGAATAGGAAACATGGCCCCCATACCTTTCTTGGATCTCAGTGACATGGTCACTGCACTATGGTGTCAGAGCTGATTGTGATTGTCCATATGATTAGGAAAGTAAAGAAAAAGGTGTGATTATTTGAAGGGGGGGGGGAATGCTCTGAAGCAGGCATAGGCAAACTCTGGCCCTCCGGATGTTTGGGACTACAATTCCCATCATCCCTGACCACTGGTCCTGTTAGCTAGGAATGATGGGAATTGTAGTCCCAAACATCTGGAGGGCCAGAGTTTGCCTGTGCCTGCTCTGCAGCATTTCAAGAGAACAATGGCAGTGAACAACTTCTTTAAAAGGTGAAGATAAAGAGGGTTTTTTAAAAAAAATTAATTCCTCCCCCCACCCCACAAACCAAGTGAACATTCAGTGTAGCCGTAATTTATAATTTTTTTGAAATGTTTACCGGAACATTTCATGTCGGTTGTTCCCCTTCTTTAAAAGGCTACATTTTCACGATCATTCTGCATTTGGATTTCTACACCCGTTCATGTCAACTTATCCCAATTTGAACCAAACAGCGATGCCAAATAGGTGGGGGGTGGAATGCCAGTAATTGCCCACAGGACTCAAGACTCCATTTTGATACCAGAAGGCCTCCTTGGAACAACACTTCCATTGTGGTGGTGTACACATACAAAGGAGCCGAGCCCATGACTTGAAGCCTATTTTATGAATCACATTGTTAATCATTCCAGCAGGGCTCCCTGTATGGCGCTAATTTAAGAGAAGTGACAATACAAGAGAGGCACTTACTGCAATTACAGGCAATTACGGGCTGCAGTTTAGCTGGCCAGTTTCACAGGAGCTGGTGTTGCATACATTGCGGCTGTAATTGAAAAGAAGTTCTAATTGCCTTTCACACTCTGTGGGGGAATGGCCTTGCTCGGGAGGAGTTTAGAACAGAAAAGGGGGAGCAGAACAAGCAGATATGATCAGTGCAAATCTTCCCAGAGCCACATTTTTCAAAAGAGGCATCATCTAAGTGTGTGCCGTTCGCCCTCTTTTCAGGTAGATCCTATTTCTTCTGACTCCATGCTGGAGTACAGGAAGGCCAGCACATGCTGTTTCTCAAATGACATTCTACTGGCAGGCAAATACATTTTAGACAGGCCTTTGGCCCCCAAAACCCGAGTTGCAAATATGTGACAAATACGGCTGTTACTGCTTCTTTCCCTCCTCCTGACTTGTATTGATGGTTTACCTGCTTTGTGTTCAGGTATTTACACTGGATGTGATTGCTGTTTGCCGCTCTTTGTTGCGCTTACATTGTGGGCCACTTTCAGTGCTATTCAGCGGAAAAGTGGGGGGGGGGGTATACATTTAACCAATAAATACCCAAAGGACAAAAAAGGGGCTAAGGCACTACATGAGCTTTGCCCTCTTACCACGGCACTTCACGTTTTGTTGGATTGACTTTGTTGTTATATATTTGATGGCTTTGTGGCCTCCCCACAAAAAATAAAAAATAATGAAAGCATGGGGTTCCCCAATCTGGATCAGGCAGGAGCACACGGAGCAGAGAATTTTGATTTGAAGTAAAGATTAAACCCTTCCTCCCCACACACCGCAGTTCTGATCCAGATCAGGGGACCCTATGCTTAAGCCACTTCCAAGATAAGGAGGAAGTGGGTTTGCGGGCTTCACGCCCCTTCCCCACACTCGCGGGGGCTGGCTCCAGCCCACGCGATAGCAGAGGGAATCCTCGGCCGCGTCATACCCCGGGTCAGCCAATAGGCTGGCTCCGGGGGTGTGGCCTCGCCTACTTAGGTCTGCCGCTGCCGAGGCTCCCCCTCTTTCTCTCGCTGCAGCTGACCCAGTTTTCCCTCCCTTCCCACCTTCTAGGCTAGGTCTTTGACGTTGCTATGAACTTTGGTTGGTCGCCGTCAAGGGGCCTGGTAGGAATTTTTCCAATTGGCAGATTGGCACCAGCCATTTGGTTTTCGCCTACCTCGTAGCAAACCGTCACAACTGCTCGGTATTGGGGGTTAGGCATTGGTGGGGGTATTGTTTATTGTTATGCAGATGAGGGGGGGAAGGAGACCATCACCTTCCCCCAAACAAAGGGTAGTCCGGTAAAGGATTCCGGGGACGTGGCCTTGTCCCAAGCCTAAGGAGATGTGGGCCCATGGCACGCCCCCACGCGGTGACCCCGGGGGGGAGGTCCTGGTTGACGTGCCTCAGCAGGACTCCTCCCACTGGTGGTTAACCCTTACCAGCCCTCAAGCCGGTTAGTTGTTAGGACCAATGCCTAAGCCAATACTGCTCAATTCCTGTAATCAATAAAGTTGTGGCCTAATTCGACCCATTAACCTGAATTCTTGTGTCCTGTGTCTTTATTTCCATGGGGGGAGGCGGGAACTCACCACGCAACTGGGAGGGCACAGGAACATCTAATCTATAGCAATAAAGCAAATGCAATTCCATGTGGTAAGCTTGGCACCAAGCTTACTCTGAGCTTACTCTTGAGAAATATGTAACAGCAGGTTACATGCAGTGTGTAGTTTGGTGCTTTGATATGGAAATGTTCCTCCAGAACTGATTGCCCCCCTTGGCTTGCCAGGAAAGATGGGAGACAAGAAGGCTACATCCCCGCCAGCTGTTCCTCTCGGCAAACATTACATTGGAACGGGCTCCTGGATCAGCATCACTCGGCCAGGAATCACTCTTTATCTTGATACATTGCACATATTCTCCTTTGGGAACAGCCAGTCCCCCTGCTGCGCTCGAGGGAAACGGTTCCCAAGGGGAGGCTGCCATAGCTTTTCGGAAGTGAAAGGCAACGACAATAACTTTTGCAAGCTTTCTTGCGCACCACAACAGAGATCGGTGCCCAAATCGCAGTGGCTAGCAAAATGCAGGAGGGAAGTCGCGGCGAGACATTCTTACATCTGGAGTTACTTGTGCATACTTAATTAGAAACGTCTTTTCACAATCCTGAACAGTTTTGGCAGATCAATGCGTGTGGCTGTTGCTATGACCATTAGCACCCATGCACTGGTAGGCTCCCTAGACTGGATGGCTGCAGTGCATTCTAGAAAGCCCTCTGGGGCAGAATATTGCCACTGTATTATGCTGCTGCCAGGGGGCGGGGAAATGCACTGGCTGTCACTTAGCTACCAGGTTATGTTCAAGATACAGGTGTTGGTGTATAAAGCCTCATTAAGCTTGGGACTGGGATGCCTAGATACCCATGTATCACTGCATTCTGCAAGAGAGGGCATCTTGTAGGTACCATCCTATCAGGAAATTTGTTCCACACAATGTCAGAATGGGGCTTTTATTGTGGCAGCACCTACTCTTTCAAACTGTCTCCTGCTGTCTATCAGACAGGTGCCTCACCTGTTGTGTTGCTAGTGCCTGTTGAAGATGTTCCTCTTCCAGCAGACCTTCTAAGCAGGAACTTATAGCTGAGTTGATATCTGCATTGGTTTTGAATCGATTGAAATGTGTAAGTACCCTGTCAAATGTCCCCTAACATTTGTGATAGAAGCAACTGAACCTGAAGATGGAATTTCAATTCATGCATTATTATCAGCTTCAAATCCCACAAATCCAGTCTGATTATGGCAGCTAAATAATCAACCTGCTAAACTGCTGGTGGTAACAATTAATCGAAAGACCGAATTTCAATCTGTGCATCATTGTAATGGTTTGCCATGTGGATGCTCAACCCACCAGCCATTTGTGTGAGCAGCTTCCCACACCACATGATCTCAAACTGCAAGCAAAGAGGCTTTGCAATGGCATGGCAGAAGCAGCCAGAACCTCATGGGAAGCCAGTTTATATGAACAGATTGCCATGGGGAGCAGCCTCCACGTAGCTGTATTTTTAAGTGGACGCCATGCTGCTCATGGCATGTGTGAATCACACAGAGTGGTGGACTTGCAAAGCTATTTATGTGCATGTGTTTTTAAAAATTGCTATAAATCACAGAAAATAATCTGGCACACCCGACACCTGAAAGTAGACAATTCTGTCCAGCAGGTCATGTTTCCTTGGCCCTTTTGCAGACACAAATATGAGCCATGTTTATCAAATACACCCTCCCCCAAAGACCACAAGATGACCCGGATTGTTGCCAGATTCTGTGCACAGGAGCAGACTATAACCCGATTCAATCTAGTTTGTTAAGAAAATTCCCAAACCCGGATCCACGGGCGACTTTGGGTCATTTCTCTAAGGTAGTCTATTTTAAAGTTTTTATGTGTTTATATGCCTATCACCAACAAAGGTCCATATAGTAAAAGCTATGGTTTTCCCAGTAGTGATGTATGGAAGTGAGAGCTGGACCATAAAGAAGGCTGATCGCCGAAGAATTGATGCTTTTGAATTATGGTGCTGGAGGAGACTCTTGAGAGTCCCATGGACAGCAAGAAGAACAAACCTCTCCATTCTGAAGGAAATCAGCCCTGAGTGCTCACTGGAAGGGCAGATCGTGAAGCTGAGGCTCCAATACTTTGGCTGCCTCATGAGAAGAGAAGACTCTCTGGAAAAGACCCTGATGTTGGGAAAGATGGAGGGCACAAGGAGAAGGGGACGACAGAGGACGAGATGGTTGGACAGTGTTCTCGAAGCTACCAGCATGAGTTTGACCAAGCTGCGGGAGGCAGTGGAAGACAGAAGTGCCTGGCGTGCTCTGGTCCATGGGGTCACGAAGAGTCAGACATGACTAAATGACTAAACAACAACAACAATGCCTATCACACTTTTAAACTTAAAATCCATTGTTGTATATTGTTTTAAATGTTTGTTTTGCTATTGGAATTGTAGTTCCATTTGCGTTTCTCAAGCCGTTCTCTGACTGTAATAAATTTCATGTTCATGTTCACCCTCCCCCATGTTTATTTATTTGGCGAAACGATTCTCTTCTGCAACTGAGAGGCCTGGTGTGGATGCATAACATTGGAGCCTGACTTTATTATTTTGTCCATGCATTCATTTCTCCACCTTTCTTCCAAGGAGCTCATCCATGGTTTATCACCACTACTCTGCATCTTCACAATAACCCTGTGAGGCAGATTAACCTAAAATACATGTGTGAACCTCATGGTTGAATAGAGCATTAAATCTGGGCCTGCCCAGGCCTGTTTGCTACTCTAACCATAGATCACACTATGGATCCACAAATTAGTTCATGCACAGTGTCCCTCAATCCCCATCTCTGTCACATGCACAAATTCTTCTCCTCCTCTGCAGTAGTTTGATAGCCATTACACTACTGAGGCATGCAGAAGATCACATGAGGTTTGGGAACAGGGACAGCTCCCACAATTCAGCTCCCTCCTCCTTTCTGTGTTGATCTGGACATCTGAATCAGCTATAGTAGAGTTTTTCAACTTTTGGGGGGTTCACAGCTCCATGACCAACTACAGTGGTACCTCAGGTTACATATGCTTCAGGTTACACACTCCGCTAACCCAGAAATAGTGCTTCAGGTTAAGAACTTTGCTTCAGGATAAGAACAGAAATCGGGCTCCGGCGGTGCAGCAGCAGCAGGAGGCCCCATTAGCTAAAGTGGTGCTTCAGGTTAAGAACAGTTTCAGGTTAAGAACAGACCTGCGGAACGAATTAAATACTTAACCTGAGGTACCACTGTACATTCTTTCTTCAGCATCCCTATGGAGCTCACAGTTATGTCACCCTTTGCCTGCAGAGCTGGCAGCCCCTTGTCCCTTTTCGAACACCTTCCCTTGTTCTTGTTACAGAACAATCCTGAGTGGGCTACAGAAAAAGTCTGAAAACAGCAGCAGAACATCAGCTTCTACTTACTGCTCACATCCTTGAAGGGGCAGATGTCCAATATGTCTCTTAAAATGCTGCCCTGAACTACAGTTGGGATGAGCTGTTTCTGTTTATTAACTTTTGGTTACAATTACACTGAAGTGTAATTGAGATGTAATATTCCAGTTGCGCACTTCACATTATGAAACTGCAAGCTTGCCTCGTGTTTTTTTAATCTCTTTCATGCACAGCTTCAAATGACTTTTTTTTTGCCATATCACTTCCTGTTATTGTCTTCAGAACTGCTTCTCTGCAGTTGAACAAAAACTTGGAAATAGCACCACAGAATTATGTTTCCACACGGAATAGGTTTTATTACCAAAATGCTCTGCAATTTGCCAATTAAACAAAAAAGTATGCAAATATTGAAATATGAACATTGAAAGATTATTTCAGCTTGTCAGTGTTTATAGTGAAACATAGCCAACCAATGTTACCAGAGAGGCTTCTGTATGACTAAATACCGTATTTTTTGCTCTATGACTCACTTTTTCCCTTCTAAAAAGTAAGGGGAAATGTTTGTGCGTCTTATGGAGCGAATGCAGGCTGCGCAGCTTTCCCAGAAGCCAGAACAGCAAGAGGGATTGCTGCTTTCGCTGCGCAACGATCCCTTTTGCTGTTCTGGCTTCTGAGATTCAGAATATTTTTTTTCTTGTTTTCCTCCTCCAAAAACTAGGTGCATCTTGTGGTCTGGTGCGTCTTATAGAGCGAAAAATACGGTATAAACCAAATTTGTGCTCTAACGAGAACATATGGATAGCCTGCCCAGATCAGGTGAAAGTCACCCCCAGTCCAACACCCTGATCTTTTGCAAGTCTAGAATAAGCTTTTTGAGGTGGGACAGCCAGAATTCTGCCTGGTATTTCAAGTATGATTGCACCATAGATTTGTATAACAGCATTATTATAGTGGCAGTTTTATTTTCAACACCTTTCTTAATGATCCCTAACATGGAATCCACCTTTTTTCACAGCTGCTGTACACTGAGCTGACACCTTCATCAAACTATCTGCTGCGACCTCAAGGTCTCTTTCTTGGTCAGTCACTGCCAGTTCACACATGTATGTGAAATTAGAGGGTATGTGTGTGTGTGTGTAAGGTAAAGGACCCCTGGATGGTTAAGTCCAGTCAAAGGAGACTATGAGGTTGTGGCGCTCATCTCTCCTTTCAGGCCGAGGGAGCCGGCAGACAGCTTTCCGGGTCCTGTGGCCAACATGACTAAACCACGTCTATGCCACAGAACTCTGTGATGGAAACCAGAGAGCACGGAAATGCTGCTTACCTTCCCACCATAGCAGTACCTATTTATCTACTTGCAATGGCATGCTTTCAAACTGCCAGGTTGGTAGAAGCTGAGACAGAGCAATGGGAGCTCACCCCATCTTGGGGATTCGAACAGCTGACCTTCTGATTGGCAAGCCTAACAGCCTCAGTGCTCATCCCATAGCACAGATTCAAGCTGCAAACCTTATGATCAGCAAGCGCATGGTTTAGACCACAGTGCCACCCGCATCCCTGTGTATATGTTTGTGTGTGTATTTACTGCACTGTGCATCACTTTACACTTGCTTCCTCGAACTACATTTGCTGTTTTAATAAAGTATTTTACATTTCCTTTCATTTTTCTCTCTCACCTCCATATTCCTTCTTTTGAAATCAATAGATAGGCAAACAAACAAACAAACAGGGCTGAAACATATTCATGTCCCTGAACACAAAAAATTGAATCAATTTAGAATTTTATTTGTATAAAAAACATTAGAGCCAAAGTGAACGGGAGGCATTTGCTCTCTTGCTTAAATACTATGATGAATATCAAAAAAGTAGATCATAAAACTGAAAATTTCAGTTAAGTAGTGAGATCACCAAGACTGCCTCCCTGTTGTGGGGCAGGACCATTTGGATAGCCACATCACCCCATTGGTTGCCCCTCGGTTGCTGGGGCAGAAATTTGGCCGGTTGGGTTGTCTATTGGCTACCGAGGGGCTATTTAAGCTGCTGCACGTCGCTGGGAACTTTCTCTTTCTTGTGGCGTGCATTGGATCACCCGCCCTCCCACCCTATATTTAGGGCTGTTCTTTGGCCTTGCTATCCCTGTCTACTGGTCGTCTGTTTTTTTAGTAGGGGCCCGGTAGGAATTTTGCCATTTGCCTGATTGGCTGTTGCCATTTGGTTTTTGCCTACCGTGTAGCAAATCGTCACAACATTGTATGGTTGGCGGTTAGGCATTGGTTCAATGTTTTGCAGAGGGGAAGTGGTTGGCTGTGGCTGCCCCTCCATTGCTGCTGCTAGGAAATTCTGTTAACAGAATCCAGGGACTCGCCTTGCTTTTGCCCAATCCCCTTTCAGGAGTTAGGGCCATGCCAGAGTCCCTGGGAGCATCTGGGGTGAACTGGAGCCTGCACTCAACTCCATGCTCCCCCAGTAGGTTCTCCCTTACTGTACTGACCTCTGGTGGAGTCCAGTTGTCAGTCCTGTCCTGCCATGGTACAGGGCCGGGTAGTCGGGAACCAATGCCTAGGCAACTGCTCACACGCTATAATTCAATAAAGCTGTGGCCAAATTATTGCCAAAAACCTTAAACTAAAATTCTGTCTCTATTGTGTATTTATTTTGGGGGTGTTTTTTTGGGAGGGGAGGTCTTCACACATAAGTAAGTGATAGGGAAAACCCTGGACAGACAGCCACAATAGACAATACTGCTCTAAATGGATTCCGTAAGTGGGTAGTTGCTCAAACAGTAGTGCTGACAAATTATTAGCTTGCAATGGGGAAACAGTCCTTTTTCAAAAAGAAGATTACAATCCAGTCTTTCTCCCTATATCCATTCCCTGGTGAGCACATTACTGTACAGGTATCAAGATTAACAAAGAAACATTGCCTTACACTGAATCAGATCAAGTGGTCCATCTACCTCAGCACTGTCGAAGTGGCAGAGGCTGTGTTTCAGGCAGGGGTCTCTCCCAGTTGTACCTGGAGATGCCAAGGACTGAACCTGGGACCTTGTGCATTAAGGTCCAGCCACACTTCCATTTGTCCAACAATTTCTTCTCTTTGTCCCGTGATTTCTGGGCCCAGATCTGAGAGGGTGTTGTTGTTGTTGTCGTAGTGAAGGGAGTGAGCAGGGAGTATAATGGCAGTTTGAAGGCAACGCCCGGAGAGCAGGAGGAAAAATACATCTGGAGCAAGCAAGATACACAGGGTTGGCCGATAAGCGAAGGGAGTGCACTGCCAAAATGCTTTAGCAACACCCAATGAGGCAAGAAGGCAGATTGGGGGATACGATACGATGAGTTACTGGTGGTGGGGTGGTCGGGAGGTGCTGCAAGGGTATAAAAACTGCTTGCTTACATGTATTAGGGGCTGCCAGCCTTTGGAAGTAATTCCGCTGGTGGCCTCTGCGCAGATCACAATAAACTTTTTTCTCCGAAGGAACTGAATCCCTGGTGCTTCTTTGTCACCTCTACGTCCAGGGTAAGAGGGCAAATGGATCCCAAGTAATTAAGGCTTCAGTAAACCCGGGTTTACAGCTGAATTGGAACAGACATCTATCTGCAGAAAACCTGATGGGTGTTTGTTCTGATTCGGCCGTCAACTGTGGGCTCTCCTGGGGAAAGTGGTGGGACCCCAAAAATAAAACCCTGCCTCTCAGACTCCTGACTAGAAATCATGGAACAAATGGAATTGTGGAAGGGCCCTAAGACCAGAAAAGAATTGTGAGATATGTTGTGTTCGGAGAAGAGATGCATGGGGTGCTGGTGCTCACCTCTAAAGTCTTAAACAAGTACCGGTACTTGAGGAAAAGGGGTTACATCTCCTTCCACACAAACCTCCCTGTGCATAAAGATCACAGGCTCTGCTCCAGCTACAACCACTATCTGAGATGAGTTTTGTTTTCATAAAGAGGAATTTGGAAACAGTGCCCCCTCGGTTGTGGAATGTCCTCCATACAGAAGCTCACCTGCCACCAATTCAGTTTTATTTTACTTGCCATGCAAAAAAACCCCCACCCCTGTTTCTTATTCAACCAGGGAGTCTCAACTATTTCCAACTCAGATTTATAGCTGTTTTCTTTAACCCGCCACTTTTTTAAATGATGGCATTGTTGTTTTGCTGTGTTTACATTTGTTTTCTGGTGGAAGGCAACTTGCATGCATTAAATTAAATGATAGACTATTTTAACTAATGGCGAAACAGATTGGGGAGGCAATTCTCAAGCTGTGCATTCCCACTCCCCCCCCCCGCCCCGCCCCCCCGGCTGAGTTCATCCTTGTGCCAGAATGTCTTGCAAGCCATTGTCTGAATCTACCTAAGTGGTAAACTATGAAAGGACACGTCTTTCCTTAGGAGACAACCCGATCGCTCACAAACCATTTATCAGGCATTTAAAGAACGTGTTTAAGATACTTTTAAAAGCTGCATCCCAAGTCTGTTCTGTTAATATGTGGCACACTTTATACCTCACTGGAGACAACACAGAGAACCATAACAAGTCATGAAGTGCGCCCGTGCATGAGAATGCATGACTTCTAGTTCATTACCGCCTGATGTTATGACTTTGCTGTTCAATACTCGGGCATAATTAGAGGACTCAAGGTGCTGCATTATCTCTTAATGAAGCCCAATTAAGAATCATTAACCTTTGACCTACTTTGCATCACTGATGGACAGTGAACAGTCCTGGGGAAAGCATATTTTTAAAAGGTGAACTTGAGCGAGCCGAGCGAGCAGATGCCGTTTTGAAGGAGTTAAAGACGTCTCTGACAATAGTTTCAATTCAATCCTGTGCAACAGGGTATCTTGACATATTGATTGATAAACGAGAACAATATACGAGCTGTCAGGCAGGCTGAGCATTTATAGTGATTTATGCTGAAACATTTGTTTTTCTGCATGTGCAGCTATTGTTTTATGTTATCAATACAGCATATTGATGTAAAACATTACATTCTTCATAAAATATGCATTAGCCATGCATTACATTGGCCTTACTTGCAGTTTGGTCATAGATGCACATAGGCTTGCAAACACATTCCGCCAAGGGAAAGGGGTGGGGGGAGATAATAAAATACGCGAAATAAACCGTAGATATAATAAGAACCCGGACAGATTGATGGCTATTCACCTTCCCGAGCTGAAGATCTAGATCTAGGTTCTTTCTAGCAAATTGTAAACTCTGAGAGTATCTAAAGGACAGAATACTCATTGTGCCTATGGTGTGATGAGATGTTCATAGTGTGTTGGGAGGGGGGACTTTTGTTCTGTGGTCAAGTTCACACAGAGAGAGTTCTGAATGAATGCCAATCATATTTTCAATCAGTTTTGAAAGACCCAAATCTGTCCCCTTGACTATTTCCACACAGCACAGATGGGCTTGTAGGATGGACAACTGTTCAGCCATCCAGGGCAGCACTCCAAGGCTCCAATGTCCCTTCCGTCTTTACCGCATCCTTGCTTTCTTAGCAGGAGAGAGAGAGCTTCCTCAGCTCCAAAGCACACAGGACAACAACAGGAAGGACTGGCAGTCGCAAGGAACTATATAGTCTGTGAACTGGTTATTAATGTAGTGGGAAAATTGGGACATCATCTTCAGAGTAGCTCAGTTGATCTAGGAGGCTCTGACAAATAACCCATTTGTTTCTGGTGCATGGCACATTGTGTTTCACATGTTCTCAGTGCCTTCTTTTCTGGGGGGACGTAGGGGTACACATACCCCTAAACATTTTGTGAATCTAATGGGAGAAGAAACCAAAAAAAAAAATATTTTTTTAGTTTCTTCTCTAGCACGGTGAATCGTCATTCCCATTGCCACCCCCGATGGTGGCCTCATTTCCTGTCACGGTGTTCCCTGAGTCTCAAGACGGAAGCGAGCATTTAATGTGTGAAGCAGTGTGGAATGCGGATGGGTGGTGTTTTACTGATGAAAGTTTGGCCTCGTTGAGGGGCAGCATTTCAAAATAAGTAGGAAAATTACTATTTTTCATCAGAGGAATCGGGAAGATGTGAGTGCACACAACCTCATGCCCATGTGGAAGTTACTGTGAGCTGTCAGCTGTGTAATATGAGGTAATGCATGTTCTTTGTACTTTTGTCCATTTACTGTATTTATTTTTCCCAATTTTCTTGAGTCAAAATGAGAGTACCCCTAAACATTTTTCTTAGAAAAAAAGGACTGCGTGGTCTTGACCTATAATTCCATTCATGCTCCTGTAGTAATCTGATTATAAATATATAGTGACTCTCAATACGTATTTATATGTGTATCGTCTCTCAAAATGTACATTTACAGTACATGTACATTTTGATACGACCAAAGATTGAGTTGCATAACTAATGTCCTGTTCTGGTCTTGCAGAGGAACCCCCTGGGCAAGGAAGTAACTTGTTCCAGCAATGTCTAGAGGTAGACTGAGGTCATCTAGGCCTAAGTCTACTTCTCCTTAACTCTTTCCCTTTTGAGAAAATTACAGTCCTTGAGGGTCAACCCCTTTATCCTGAAGATGAGCCCTTCTTCTGTACTTCCTGTACTTGACTGGCAGAGGTAAGTTGAGACGCACTCAGTTCCCCAGGCTTAGGTGAAAGCACTTGGGACTCTATGGGCCCTGACTCTGTGGGATCTGATCCAAGGGGCTCTTGCCTGTCCACTTCAGCTGACGATGCTGGTCGTCAGCATCACGATCAGAGTCAGAAACGTGTTCTATCTCCTTAGCTAGCAACTCTGCAGCCTCTGACTTGGTATCTTGAGAGAGCCGGCCTGGCCATGAGGCTGGGTGAAGTGCCTGCCTCAAGCAGCGGAAGTGCAGGAGGTGACACTCCACCCACCCCACTCCTTCCACCACCAAGAAGGAGGCATTCTGGTGCATGGTGTTGCCATTCATCTTCCCCATCCCGTGGCAGAGAAATTGAGCAGCAATGATTTGAGAAGCAAGAGCAGGGGCGCAGTGCCAATGGGCAGCAGGGGAGGCAGGAGTCTGCAATTCCTGTTTTGCCTCAGGTGGCAAAATGGCATGGGCCATCCCTGGGTTCTGATCTGCGTAATATTTCATATCATATCATATCATAATTTGCAAAGGTCATGTTCTTCCACTTCCACTTAAAATACCTACTTCAGGTATTGATCTACTCAAGAGTGTCATTTGATGTGTGCTTTCCGGTGAAATCAATGCAAAAATGCCCTTTTCTCTAAAACTTTTCATGGATTCTCTACACCAGGGGGAAGGTGCCAGGAATGAGCGAGGTGACAGAGTAATATTAGAATATATAGAGGATCTAAGAAAGTATTGCAGTCTCAGCCCCCACCAATTAAAATTTGCTCACCCACCTAACTCTGATTAATCAGCTAAAGTTCATTAATCAGTGGGAGGCAAATTTTAATTAATGGGACTGGGACCAAAAAGCATGCTTGTTTATATTTGCCACTGTAGCAAGGAATGAAAGAGAGAACATTAAAAGATGGACCTTCCCTACTAGGAACAAATGGTACATTTTATTAAAGTTATCTCACACTTCATTACCTGCCCCGACACACACCCATAATGAAGATTGTGTCCATTACTCTCTCAGGCACCTTTCCCAGAAAGGGGAGATTGAGCAGAAATCATCATATGCCAAGTCAGGGGTGGGTTGTTACTCTCTCAGTAGTGTCTGAACCATCACCTTCTTAAGGGTGGAGAGCACCACCAACTCATGCAATGACTCATTTACCACACCCCGAGCCCACCCAGTCCATTCCTGTGGCTGGTATTAAACCACCAATAGGAAGAAGGATCAAAACGACAAGTTGTTGGACACATGCAGCAAGTACCAGGCCACAATAGGTGGAACTGGGGTCCCATGCATGGAAAGAACATATGAGGTGTGTTTGAGGGCCACATGGAAAACATGTGACGACTTCATCCTCCCCACCTCCCTCATATACAGAGGAAACACCATCCATGTGTTTCACCAGCATGAGGAAGACTGGTGTGTGTGGGTGTGGGTGTGCAGTCTTTCCATGCAAGGAGGATCTCCAGTCAGGGTCCTTCCTCAATGTGGGAAGCTATATGAGTGTCCATCAATATATCCAGGGCTTATTTTTTTCAGCCAGAACTCAATGGAACTCAGTTCCGGCACCAGTTGGGCACCATTGCCAATCTAAGAGAATGAGGGAGGTGTTCATGGCGACCTCTTTTTCTAGAAAAACAGCACTGATGCATCCATAGATATTTTTTTCCTTATGTTAGCTGAATATGGCAGGGGCATGGCTGTGTGGCAGTGCACAGCATCAGCATAGGAGCATAGGAAATTGCATCATATGAAGGCAGGCCAACTGGTCCACCTCAGTTTGTCTACGCACTGACTGGCACCAGCTCTCCAGGATTTCAGGAAGGGTTCCCTTCCAGTCCGACCTAGAGATGCCATGGATAGAACTCATGCCCTCCAACATTTCTCCAATGAAAATAGGGACGTCCCATTCCAGAATGATAACTTTACTACTACTACTACTACTAATAATAATAATAATAATACCCTGCCCATCTGGCTGGGCTTCCCCAGCCACTCTGGGTGGCTTCCAAAAGAATATTAAAATACTATAATACATCAAACATTAAAAGCTTCCCGAAACAGGGCTGCCTTCAGATGTCTTCTAAAAGCCTGGTAGTTGTTGTTCTCTTTGACATCTGGTGGGAGGGTGTTCCACAGGGAAGGCGCCACTACCGAGAAGGCCCTCTGCCTGGTTCCCTGTAACTTGGCTTCTCGCAGTGAGGGAACCGCCAGAAGGATTAGTTGTAGTTTCCGGGTCACCTTCAAAGGTAGCCCCACGTAGAGCGCATTGCAGTAATCCAAGCGGGAGATAACCAGAGCATGCACCACTCTGGCGAGGCAGTCCGCAGGCAGATAGGGTCTCAGCCTGCGTACCAGATGGAGCTGGAAAACAGCTGCCCTGGACACAGATTTGACCTGTGCCTCCATGGACAGCTGTGAGTCCAAAATGACTCCCAGGCTGCGCACCTGGTCCTTCAGGGGCACAGTTACCCCATTCAGGACCAGGGAATCATCCGCACCTGCCCGCCTAAAGGTAAAGGTAAAGGTACCCCTGCCCGTACGGGCCAGTCTTGACAGACTCTAGGGTTGTGCGCCCATCTCACTTAAGAGGCCGGGGGCCAGTGCTGTCCGGAGACACTTCCGGGTCACGTGACCAGCGTGACAAAGCTGCATCTGGCGAGCCAGCGCAGCACACAGAAATGCCGTTTACCTTCCCGCCAGTAAGTGGTTCCTATTTATCTACTTACACCCAGGGGTGCTTTCGAACTGCTAGGTTGGCAGGCGCTGGGACCGAGCAACGGGAGCACACCCCGTCGCGGGGATTCGAACCGCCAACCTTTTGATTGGCAAGCCCTAGGCGCTGAGGCTTTTACCCACAGCGCCACCCACGTCCCTACCTGCCCACCTCCTGTCCCCCAAAAACAGTACTTCTGTCTTGTCAGGATTCAACCTCAATCTGTTAGCCGCCATCCAACCTCCAACCGCCTCCAGGCACTCACACAGGACCTTCACTGCCTTCACTGGTTCTGATTTGAAAGAGAGGTAGAGCTGGGTATCATCCGCATACTGATGAACACCCAGCCCAAATCCCCTGATGATCTCTCCCAGCGGCTTCATGTAGATGTTGAAAAGCATGGGGGAGAGGACAGAACCCTGAGGCACCCCACAAGTGAGGGCCCAGGGGTCTGAACACTCATCCCCCCCACCACTTTCTGAACACGGCCCAGGAGAAAGAGCGGAACCACTGTATAACAGTGTCCCCAGCTCCCAGCCCCTCAAGACGGTCCAGAAGGATGTTATGGTCGATGGTATCAAACGCCGCTGAGAGATCCAGCAGAACTAGGAAACAGCTCTCACCTTTGTCCCTAGCCCACCGGAGATCATCAACCAGCGCGACCAAGGCAGTTTCAGTCCCATGATGAGGCCTGAATCCCGACTGGAAGGGATCCAAATGGTCCCTACACATCTTACTCAGATGCCCCAACTACTCTGGGCAGCTTCCAATATAAATAAAAAACATAATAAAACATTAAGCTTTTTTTTTTTAAAAAAAAAAACCAAAACAAACCTTCCCTATACAGGATTGCTTTCAGATAGCTCAAGAGGCTGATAACTCCATACCCTCCAACATTTCTCCAATGAAATCCTAAGGAAAAGTGGGACATTCCGGGATCAAATCAGAAACTGGGACAACTTCTCTAAATCAGGGACATCTCTGGAAAATAGGGACATTTGGAAGGTCTGTGAACTTGGAACCTTCTGCATGCAGACCATCAGCAGGAGGGGAGGTATCCCATATATCCCCAGGACCACCTCATACATTGATTGGTGTTGGGGTCGTGTCAGCCTGCCCTAAGATTTTGTTCACTAAACATGTTCACTTGGAACATTTGCATTTGTAAAATCACAAAAGAGAGGGAGGTTAACCACACGTTGCTAAACTTGTACATGCGCTTAACTCACTCATCCGCTTAGCTATCTACCTTGACGCTTTGTCACTGTGGCTGAGTCAGCTGGGTCCTCAATCAACTGATCAATCAGTTAAAACACCAAGGAAAAATTTACGGGAGCTGGTGTAAAATCTAGCCCTGGCATTTTCTTTATTACATTCCTCCAGGGAGATCAGATTGTGTAGATTGTGTGTGTGTGTGTTGGCTTTAATTCATCACAACCCAGGCAGGCTGTGAATTTAGGATTCCAACTCTTTTGGAAGGGCAGCTGGCAAATGCTGGACATTTCATAAATCCAGCAGCTCTCAGTACCAGTAGATTTCAGTTATCTCTTGTGAACGCTCAGTAAGAGCTACTTTGGTGTGTATAAATTGGATGGCTCACTCATGGTCCAATACTAATCATTTCTTCAAGCCAGGGAAATAATGTGGATTCAAGGAGTATGAAAACCAATACAGAAGCAGGGCTTTTGCATAATTATTCTGAAACTTCAGACTCTCAACATACTGAACAAAAAGCTTTGGATTTAATGCAGCTTGTCAGTCAGATGCATATTACCTAGTAGAGTCAGGTATTTGGAAAATTCAATCTGAATAGGGAATAATTAGGGAGACTAAGGCACTTACATACACAATGAACCTAAAGTGGGATAAATTAAGACTGTAGCTTTAAGACTACAGCCTATGCAGAAATGAGAGAGTGAGCCACACTCTCAAACTTGGGTCGGGGAAGGGGAGATAACCTTTGGCAGAGGTAGCCAAAGTGGTGTCCTGACCCATGTTGAATGGTGCTGATGGGAGCTGTAGTCTACAACATCTGGAGGACACCATTTTGGCTAGCCCCAGGGCCGGCCCACCGAGGAGGCAAGGTGAGGTGACTGCCTTGGGCATCAAATATGGCCTCCAGGGAAGACATTGGCTGCTACTGCACATTCCTTGGAGACTAGATCTGTCACATATCCAGCAAAGCCCACCCCATGGCCACTCCACATGGCCTCTTGGAAAATAAGAGGTGTTGCTGGTCTCTTCCCACACCTAGGGAGGAAATGGCAAGAGCTGGTCTCTGGGGGTGTCCTGAGCTCTGTACCTCCCCACTTCAACTGTTGGGTAATGTTGATTTGATTTGACTCACCCTCCCCGTTCACAATGTAGATGTTCACTCCCACCTTGTTCCTGATGTAGAACTTTATTCGCAGCTTGTTCCTGAAATTGATCTTCACTCGCCTCTTATTCCCTGGTGGCAGGGGTGTGTACCATTTTGTGGTTGGTATATTTCATCACTTGGCGGTTCACATCAGGGGACAAAATGTATTGGGTCACCCTGGCTTTGCCCAATGATTTGCTGCAGGGTTTGGGTGTAAAGGCTACAGGTTCAGACTCAAGTACCTCCAGTTGAAAGGTACAGTAGGGCTATGTTTACAAAATGTTTACCGGCAGGATTAGACAGGCCTGGGCGAGGTGGATCAATGGTTTGCTCTACACTTTCATTGCAAGGCAGCTGCTTATGTCCTGGAGTCTCAACCTGAGCATCATATTAGCTAACACACTCAATGTTCCTGTTTCTAAGGATTACAACTCCTCTCTATAAACGTCAGTCCCAAGCATTCTATCACACTCCAGTGTGACCAAAAGACCGGAGCGCTGCAGACAAAAGAGTGGGGCTGGGCAAAGAAGAGTAGCCTTAACCACATCAACAAGGGCTTTTCTCCTAGCCCAGTGAGGGCAAGTTCAGGCCTGGATTTGGGCAGGGTCTCCAACATCAGGCTTACCTGCCAGCAGAAACAAGCAGCAGCAGCAGCAGCAGCAGCTGTACAATGTGTATCTACCAGAGGGCAGAAGAGAGATGAAATCAGCAAGTGCATCATTGCTCCTCCCTCCTGCATTGATTAAATGTGTAAGGGATTCATATGAACAGACCAGAGTCTCATACCAACAGAAATCAAGTTGATGTTCTAGTGCTCTCCCAGTCCCTCACTCCATAGTTAATTTATTACTCACTTGTTGCATCTATATTCTGCCTTCCCATTTTAAAAAAAAATTTGCACAAGACAGCTAACAACAATAAAACCGACGACAGAAAGTAATCAGTCCACACAATAAGCAAAACTGCATAAAAATCAGATAAAAGCAGATAGAAAAGTTCTTTAAAAATCTATTTTTTGCTGTACTCCACCTAACTTTGCTTAGAAAGTGGTACAGGAAGCAATGTAATTCCACCCCCCTTTATTCCTCTCTGCATGGATATAAATCCTCAGTGTTCTCTATTCCTTTTGAAGTAAATATTGAAATTGTGTTAGGGGATAATATAATGCCACTTACTGAGTCGCAGCGTAATAGAGTCCTGGAATTCAGTTCACACTAAGTTCCATCGGCAGATACCCACTTTGATAGACCTGCACAGCTACTCCCTACAACCTGTCAATGCAGCACACCATAAATCTCTTTAATACACTGTTCTCTTTCTTTGGTGAATATGAACAAATCAAAGTTAAGGTCAAACAAAAGTGCTAAACACTTCCCATGCATTTTATTTTTTTAAATCACATTTGCTCAATATATGAAAGCTGATATCCACACCAAGGCTGCTCCAAACAAAATCTTCAGTGGAGGGGGGGTGGCGGAAAAAAAAAGCCTTTTCAGAAATAATAGTTTGCAAGCAAAGCATAGCCTCCCCCAACCTCAGAAAAGTTCGGTTCAGAGGCATAGATTGTTTGAAAATCTGTAGTAATCAATATTCCAGCACTGCAGAGTTCCCGCTGAAGGAATTCTAAGATGAGAGTGCCATTGGCTATGTTACAGTGGTCACAAATAATTGGCTGGGGGGAAAAATCATTCTCCATAAAACATTTCCAAAAACAGACCCATTAAAGTGAGTGATGGGAAAAAGAGGGTGTTATATGGATCAGCAGAGTTAGGTGAGGTTAGCAGAGTTCTATTTTCAGTTGTAATTGCTGATATATTGCCTTCTCAATCCGCCCCCCATTCCAAAAATATGTGCCATGCAGTGGTAATAATTTCCTTCACTTTCTCTGTTCATATATTTGAGGATTATGTGTATCATTGAATGGCCATATTTCCAATTCAGATGTGCCTTGTGTCTTGTTCACTGATACCAGTGTGTATGGACCTCAGTTGGTTGAACATGAGACTCTTGGGTCTCAGCTACATTAGTAAAGAAAAAGTGTTTTATATGTGTCCAAACACTCAGGAAATCAGCCCTGAGTGCTCACTGGAGTGACAGATCATGAAGATGAGGCTCCAATACTTTGGCCACCTCATGAGAAGAGAAGACTCCCTGGAAAAGACCCTGATGTTGGGAAAGATCACAACACAGCACAAGGAGAAGGGGACGACAGAGGACAAGATGGTTGGACAGTGTTCTCGAAGCTACCAGCATGAGTTTGAGCAAACTGCGGGAGGCAGTGGAAGACAGGAGTGCCTGGCGTGCTCTGGTCCATGGGGTCACGAAGAGTCGGACACGACTAAACGAATAAACAACAACAACATGTGTTCAAACACTGTGACACCAGATGGCGCTGTGGAGTCCCATCTTTCACCAACTTGATTTCCCACTATGAGGTTTACAAAGCATTTTCCTGAAATGCTTTTTTTAATGTGTCTAGATCCAGCCTCTATCTCAGGGTTGTGGGTTCGAGACCCACATTGGGCAAAAGATTTCTGCATTCCAGGGGGTTGGACGAGATGGCTCTTGTGGTCCCTTCCAAGTCTAAAATTCTTTGACTCTAAGCCGGGGGTCAGCAAGGTTTACCGGTTCACTCCAGCGGAGATTCCTCCGTGGGCTGGATCGCGGCCGCCCGCGATTTTTGGCGTCTGTGCAGACGCAATTTCTGGCGCCGCGAAAGCGAGTCCCCATGCTGCTCATGAGCTGATTAAACGACCCCTGTAGGCTGCTTGTGGCCCATGGGCCTTAGGTTGCTGACCCCTGCTCTAAGCCTTAAAAAGTGACAGCTGTTGGTAGCACACCCAAGGCACATGTGACTAGGGATGCCACATGGTTTTGAACAAATTCACCCAGTTCAAATGCTGTAGCTGGAATCAAGATGAGCAGGACGAAGAGGGCTCTCTTCACCTAGATGCGGAAAGTGCCAGCAACTACGACACCGCCTCCTCTGTCTCAAGGGCCCGGTTACTAGGGCTGTGTACTGGTTCCTGACAAATCCCAAATCTGGAACCAAGTTGGGCTGATTCGGGTTGATCTAGGTTTGCCTGGAGCAGGTGAACGTTGTCCTGGATCTCTCCACGCCAGGTCCATCCAGAGATACCCAGGGCTGTCTGAGGAGGTCAAGGTCAGTGGTAGAACATCTGCTTTCATGCAGAAAGTCCAAAGTTCAATCCTGATCATACTCAGGTGGGGCTGAGTGTATCCCCTGCAGACCCACCATCAGTTACAGGGTGAAATTCTGAGTTAGATGGGCAGGTGTCAGACTTAGAAGTCGGTTTCTGACAGAAACTGGCCTTCTAGCTTGCTGGACTTCATCCCACATGCCTTATTTCTGTGGGGACCTGCTAAGTCAAGTATGTGATATAGTAAAGACCAGTTGAAGCAGGGAATGAAGTCTGAGTTGGCCAAGGCCTGTATCAGCCTTTCAAGAAATTCACAAAAATCGAAAAGTGTTTCTTCCGTTTACGTTAATTTACCTCACAGTGTGTGACTTTCGGATCACCCAGGACATCTATAATTTATAACCCGGCAGAAGCATAAATAAGCAGATAAGGACAGAAAATGTAGCCAGGAGGATTTGATGAGAGGAACTGCGTTTTGGCAAAAGTTTTGTTTTTTTGGATTGAAAGGGGCACCAGCCTTCTAAAGGTTGACTACAGAGAATTAGGATTAAAAGGAAGAGGCTGCTCAGTGCCTTGCAAAAAAATCATTATGGTATTCTTTAAAATCCATGCTGTTCTGTTTCATTTATTTTATCCATCACAGAAGATGTCAATCAATTCTCCAAGTGTGCATTAAATCCTTAGCTATGCCTCTTTCCAAAAGCAATAATACAAATGAGAAACTTCATTTTTCCCTTTTTAATGGACCCCTTAGGAGCTCTTGTAACTTAGATTCTGTGTTTC
Organism: Podarcis muralis; assembly: GCF_964188315.1. Classification (NCBI taxonomy): domain Eukaryota; kingdom Metazoa; phylum Chordata; class Lepidosauria; order Squamata; family Lacertidae; genus Podarcis; species Podarcis muralis. The sequence goes on from NC_135656.1 coordinate 97,379,152, forward strand.
CTTCTTTTTTTCATTCCTCTGTTTAATGAATCTTTATAAGTTAAGAAAGAAGCAAGTAATTGAAAATGCCAGGGAAGACACACAGAGAGTTCGAGTGCTGCACAATGGCTCGCTTCAGATGCTTGGGGGCCAATTCATGAAAACCTTGATAAATTTGACTTTTGGTATGCCCTGTCTCCTGCGTCAACATTTGCCTAAGCATCCTTCTATAACAATTGTCAGTGTGCTGCTTTCAGGACATTTATCCCTTTAAGGAATCTCAGGATTTATACCACAATAATATCCCCCTCCTGTCATGGAGAAGGGGACAATTGGCTTGTAAAGGGGCCCAAATGTTTTCTCAGACAGGTTACAGCTTGGAAATCGCTTCCTTGGAGTGTTGGTGGAAGAGCTGCCAACATTACTATAGCACCATTGCCTTTGCTGTTGAGCACCGTAGGACTCTGAGACTGCAATATAACTTCTATCACACTTGCAAAGCTAAGCAGGGTCCAGTATGGTTTCAAAATGGATGGCGGAACATGTGTTGAGATTCCTGCATTGCTTGGCATTGGACTAGATGGCTCGCAGGGTCCCTTCCAACTCTACAATTCTGTGATACTCTGAAATAGTTATTACAATACTCTAGAAAACGCTGGATTGACATATATTCATCATGATGTGTCATCACTGTCCATATACAGTCGTACCTTGGAATTCAAACAGAATCCATTCCGGAAGTCTGTTTGGCTTCCAAAATGTTTAGAAACCAAGGCATGGCTTCCGATTGGCTGCAGGAAGCTCACTTGGGCAAAAAAATGAGAGGCACAAATACAAGATGGGTGACACCTGGCTTGAGAGCAGTACATGTGAAAAGGATCTAGGAGTCTTGGTTGACCACAAACTTGACATGAGCCAACAGTGTGACGCGGCAGCTAAAAAAGCCAATGCAATTCTGGGCTGCATCAATAGGAGTATAGCATCTAGATCAAGGGAAGTAATAGTGCCACTGTATTCTGCTCTGGTCAGACCTCACCTGGAGTACTGTGTCCAGTTCTGGGCACCACAGTTCAAGAAGGACACTGACAAACTGGAACGTGTCCAGAGGAGGGCAACCAAAATGGTCAAAGGCCTGGAAACGATGCCTTATGAGGAACGGCTAAGGGAGCTGGGCATGTTTAGCCTGGAGAAGAGGAGGTTAAGGGGTGATATGATAGCCATGTTCAAATATATAAAAGGATGTCACAAAGAGGAGGGAGAAAGGTTGTTTTCTGCTGCTCCAGAGAAGCGGACACGGAGCAATGGATTCAAACTACAAGAAAGAAGATTCCACCTAAACATTAGGAAGAACTTCCTGACAGTAAGAGTTGTTCGACAGTGGAATTTGCTGTCAAGGAGTGTGGTGGAGTCTCCGTCTTTGGAGGTCTTTAAGCAGAGGCTTGACAACCATATGTCAGGAGTGCTCTGATGGTGTTTCCTGCTTGGCAGGGGGTTGGACTCGATGGCCCTTGTGGTCTCTTCCAACTCTATGATTCTATGATTCACTTCCGGGTTTGCGGCGTTCGGGAGCCAAAATGTTTGACTCGCAAGGAGTTTTACTTCCAAGGTACAACTGCAGTCCCCTTATCCTCCATGATATCTGTCCAAAACCCAAAGAGTTTAACCCTTTCTAAGCTGGCAGCCATCCCATCTTGCAACAGTAACTTCCAAGCTAGCCCAAGCACATATGCTCTGGCCTTGCAGTGGCTGGAGCTAAACCTGGCCTAATAAGTAAAGGATGACATCCATGCTCCCCACTTCAGTTTCACTCTTTGTCTCACATTGCTCAGACTGGTGCAATGGGATTCACTCCTGCTCCCAGTTCCATGCATGCAAACTCCAGATTGGGCCGTTATGATCCATGTCTTAGTCTCCAAGCACAGAAAAGGCCAAAGACTCCACTGCTGTGTTACATGGCAATATGTCAACAATTTGTGGACTAGGGCATTTTAGAGCTGATTAGCCAATTTTATAGAGGTGGAATCAGCCATCAGAAAAACTTCTCGCTGACTAATTGGCCAAAATATATGCACTGCTCAGGAGTACACTGTGTCCTACTTTGATCAAATGTGCTACCATTCAATCCTAATTAGAAACACTCATTTGCTTTTCTGATTGCATACCTTTGCATATTTACAGTAATTAATATGTTGCAGAAGTGGAACATTCTAATCCAGGCTTTTCTGATGGCTAGGCTTATTAAAGCATCACATGCACATTAGCTTGTCATTCATTACGAGAGCACGAAACACCTGACACCACAGCTCAGCTATCGTGCTCTGCGGACGATTCAGTCAATGACCCAATTGGTGCATGCTCCCCATATCTGGCTGCAAATTGATCTGTGAAAACGTATGCCGGAGTTTGGAGCACACCTAAAGCCAGCGCAGGTGTGTCACAAAATAGGTCAAGTGTGGTCACATAGGCAGGAAGGTGTGGGGATTTAGAATAGGTCAGGTGAAGCCAGGAGAGCATCCATAGCGATTCTTTTAGGATTTGTTTTTTTTTTACTTATTGCATTGTTAGCCCAATTTTCCCAGCAGAGAGTTCAGGGTGGTGGCATACATCATTCTCCTCCACCCCATCTCATTTAATCCCCACAACCACCCTCTGAGGCAGGTTAGGATGAGAGGCAATGACTGGCCCAGGGAATGTTGTGGGAATTAAATGAGGGGGGAGAAATGTGTTCTTGAGGTCCTTGGAGTGAAAAGGTGGGATATAAATGTGATAAATCATAAACGTGAGAGAGGCCTATGCAAACACATATGCACAGACCTATAGAAGAAGAAGAGAAGAGTTTGGATTTGATATCCCACCTTTCATTCCCTTTAAGGAGTCTCAAAGCGGCTACATTCTCCTTTCCCTTCCTCCCCCACAACAAACACTCTGTGAGGTGAGTGGGGCTGAGAGACTTCAGAGAAGTGTGACTAGCCCAAGGTCACCCAGCAGCTGCATGTGGAGGAGCGGAGACGCTCTATATCCAGTCAGATTACATTCTGCTCTATATCCAGTCAGATTACATACGCTCTATATCCAGTCAGAGACTATATATCCAGTCGGAGTATATATAGACTATATATAGACTATATATCCAGTCTATATCAAGTCAGAGACTCTATATCCAGTCGGAGACGCTCTATATCCAGTCAGATTACATACGCTCTATATCCAGTCAGATTACATTCGAGCCAGAAAAAATGAACCTCAAGGAGGGTGTAGAGTAGGGTTGGCAAGGGGTGTGGCCTGAGGAGGGGTGTGGCCTCTGGGTAGTACTGAAGGTCACATAGTGAAGTCCAGAGGGTTGCCTGAGGTTCTCCACCCCTGTTCTACAAAGCCGAGTATTTGAAGACTGAAATGAGCTTGCCTCTTTCTCTTAAACCCTGATAGTTCTTGAAGTGTAGGTGGATTCCCGAGAGGCAATACACATTAATAACAGCAAAAACCTTTATTGAACTAACAGAACTGGACAACAGGGGCAAAGCAACTCGGCCACTTCCACTCCAAACGTGATTGGCTATCTAAACTTCCAAGCTGCGAATCATGACTCAGACTTTAAGGGCCAATGGCAGAGGACCAAATCCTGAAATGTTCTGTGACTGGATACCATGGATTGAATCAGAACACAGGGACTCAGAATCCTTAGTCCAGACTCAAGCTCAGGCAAACACAGAGCAATGAATACATAACAGTTCTTGATGAAGACTTTTAAAGACTGAAGCTGAAAGACACTAAATTTCATTAAGCAGCTTGCGCAAAGCCACCCAGGGAGTCAGTAGCTTATCAGGACTCTGGAACTACATTGCCTGGGCGAGGCCTCAGCCCAGCTTGAGCTCACTTGGTTAAACCTCACTTGGCTCACACAGAAACATAGTATCCTCTAATTTCCTGATTCCTAGCACTGAGATTAAAATTTAAAAAATCGTTAAAAAGCTGTAAACCCTTTTGAGACGTGTGGCAAAGATTTGAGCCATGCAATGGCACCAGAAGGTGCTCTCAAACTGGCATGCTTAGCAGATTAAAGTATTAGGCGGATTATAGCAGTAATTTTATTGCAATAACATGTTCCCATCAAATTTGGCAAGAGCTCTGATCCCAAAACCCGAGAAAACGAATTTAAGCTAAGCAGGTGCCCTAGCAGGCAATGATTTCTCCTCTACAAACTATGTGCACAGAATAACCATAATAGCATTCTTTTGATGGCCTACACCACGTTCAAGAAATAGCCCTTGTTGGTGGAGCAGGGTAATGTAGGAGCAGACCTGTGTGCATTGAGTTGGTTGCTTGAAAAGATTTTGAAACTTTCAGAGCTGGTCCTACCATAAAGCAGAGTGAGGCAACAGTGGTGAGGTACTGGAGGACACAGTTTGCTGCGCCATGTGGCCTGTTCTGTGCCCCCTAAGCCAGCCTGCTGCCCTCTGGTGTGGTGGACCATGGTTTCCCATTGCGGGTGTTGAAGTAAGGTTCACTGCCAGCCCAGCTGGCTCCTGTACATCAAATTACCTCAGGCACCACAATATCTGGGGTCAACCCTTAATACTGTGTGTATGCTAAAGGGGAAACCAATTATTTGTAAATGCATGGGGCTTACAGAAACGACAATCCACATGTGCATGTTTGTATGAGTACCTTTCCCTGTATACAAAACACAGTGGAAGAACACTGACGATGCCTCTTGCTTCCTTGAATGGCGTGTGTTTAGAAAAGACTAGTGCATAAAGGTTAAACTATTTATTTATTGCTGTGCCCGTTTTTGTCTCTGGCCTCACCTACCACTCTTGATGCAGAGAGTTCCGAGGGCATCTGCTTTGATGTTGTGAGACCCTTGTGCTCACACATCAATGCCTTCTTTTTCTGGAAAGAGGTGTTTGTTTCACCCTTTGCCAAATTCCCTGCCTTCCCTCTTGTGGTGTAAGGAATGACGGCGAATGCTCCTAGATCCATTTGTGAGTCTTTGAAGCAAAGCTGGCTTGTCTACAAAAATAAAGTGGTTGGAGCTTTCTTAGAACAACTTCAAGACACCAGTGGAGAAAATCAGCAGCTCAGTCAGTGTGTGTGTGTGTGTGTGTGTGTGTGTGTGTGTGTGTGTGTGTGTTTAAATAAAAGAAGTTGAGAGTGTGGTTTTTGAGCTCTCAAGCAGAGAAGCTGAGTGGTAGCCCAAATGTGTTTATGAGTCCAGAGGGCTTATCTAACTTTAGAAGTGCTAAGCAGTCCTCCGTTTCAGTCCTCTGCAGGAGACAGCAGTGGGAGGAAGCATAATCTATGGCTGGGGTCCAAAACAGACCAAGTGTCCTCTGAAATTCAAAGGCAGCCACTCTCTTCTGTAGACGTGAAAAGAGATTATCTAGAGATTATGTCAGTAATTAACTCGGGAAATGGAAAGTTGCTCTAAACCCTGTGGATCTTTCTCAAAGTGACATTGTTCTTCTCATTCCACAAATAAAAAGTAGCAGGAAGGCAGGCACAATTCTGAGGAGTGCTACGTAAGCATGGCTCAAACAATGAGCACCTCCACAGCTCCCCACACAGTCTGTGAAACTGCATTGGAGAAAATATGTGTACACTAGAAGAAAAAGGTAACGGTAAAGGACCCCTGGACGGTTAAGTCCAGTCAAAGGTGACTGTGGGGTGAGGCACTCACCTCACTTCAGGACAAGAGGGCCAGTGTTTGCCACAGACAGCTTTCTGGGTCATGTGGCCAGCATGACCAAACCACTTCTGGTGCAACAGGACACCATGACGAGTGCCAGAGCGCACGGATACACCTTTTACCTTCCCACCACAGCGGTACCTATCTATCTACTTGCACTGGTGTGCTTTCAAACTGCTAGGTTGGCAGGAGCTGGGACAGAGCAACGGGAGCTCACTCCGTCACAAGGATTTGAGCCCCCGACCTTCCAATCAGCAAGTCCAAGAGGCTCAGTGGTTTAGACCACAGCGCCACGCTCCCATTCCTCTGAGCTCCCGTTGCTCTGCGTGATTTTAGTGATATGCTGAAGCTACTGGATACCAAGAAAGAGCTATTTGTTTGTGTTGCACAGCTACAACTTAGTGAAAGAGAATTAATGGCTACCACCTTCATTCAGAAGATATATATTCAAGTGTGATTCATGCAGGCCAATGTTTCTCAAACTGTGGGCTAGGATATGCCATGTAGCTTTAGGCCACTTTTCAGGTATGCCACAGTTCCACACCCTGCCCAGCACCTCCTCGGTTGTCTGCCCCACCATAACTTTTGGGTTGCAGCAATGCCAGCACCAGTAACTCCTTGAGTGCTGAGTAAAGGTGTTCAGGAGACAGAGATGTTCACCGCAAGGTGGAGGGAGGAAAGTGTCTTTCCTCCAGCAAGGAATGGGCCAAAGAAGGTGCTGAAAGAAATCAGCAAGTCAGATAAATTGTTTTAAAGCCACTTCGCGTCCCCGGGAAGCAAGGCTGGGAGCAAGCCCTCCCCACGCACATGGGGCGGGATAGACCCTGCACCATTGGTTGGTCCTCGGCCGCGTCAACCCAAGGCTGTCCAATCCGGACAGTCTGGGGGCATGATGCAGGCTATTTCAACTGCCCACAGCCAGGGACATGTTTCTTTTCTCCCTGCTCGGACAGTTCTCCCGCCCCCCCTCCCTTAGGTTAGGCTCTTTATCTCCTGACCTTGTTATGAACTTTGGTTGGTTGCCTGTTTTTTAACAGGGCCTGCTAGGAGTTTTTTCCACATGGCAAATTGGCACCGGCCATTTGGTTTTTCATCTACCTCGTAGCAATTCGTCACAACTTTGTAAGGATTGGCGGTTAGGCATTGGAGTATTAGTTTGAAGGTGAGGGGAGGTAGTGGCCATCACCTACCCCTCCTATTTTAAGGGTATTCCATTAAAGGAATCCGAGGGGCGTGGCCCCTGTCCGAAGCCCCAGACGGGGGGCTAGGACCATGGCATGACCCCTAGTGGTTACCCTGGGGGAGTTCCTAGTTAATGTGCATCAGCAGGGCTCTCCCTTCTGGTGGTTAACCCTTCCAAGACTCCTGTAGACGGGTAGGAGTCAGATATAGTCGTGTGGTTTCCAATGCCTAAGCCAATACCACTCACATTCTGTAACCAATAAAGTTGTGGCCTTTTTCGCCCATTAACCAAAAATACTGTTTCATGTGTCTTTTTTTCCACTTCCTGGTTTGGGACCTTGCCACGCAATCAAGTCTTGAGGTTAAGAACAAAAGAACAAGAGAACATAAGGAGAGCCTGCTGAATCAGTCCATTGACTGATCTAGTCCAGCATCATCTTCTCACTAGCCAGATGCTTCAATTGGAAACCCGCAAGCGGGACCTCAGCACAAAAACACTCTCCCTTCCTGTGGTTTCCAGCAACTGGTCTTCAGAAGCATTACTGCCTCCAACTGTGAAAGTGGAGCCAGTGGCGTAGCGTGGGGGGTGCAGGGGGGGCCGGTCGCACTGGTCGCAACATGGGGGGGGGGCGCTCGCACTCGCAGCTCTCTGCTCCTACCTGGCTCCACGGGTTAGGGGGTGCAAATTACTTGCCTTGCCCCGGGTGCTGACAACCCATGCTACGCCACTGAGTGGAGCATAGTCATCCTGATTAGTAGCCATTGATAGACTTATCCTCCATGAACTGGTATAATCCTCTTTTAAAGCCATACAAGTTGCTGGCCATCGCTGTCTCCTGTGGGAACGAGTCCCATAGTTTTATGTTTACCTAGGAGAAAGCTCATTGGGCTCACTGGGACTTACTTCTGAGTAGACCCATATGGAATAGTGCCATGAATGCATGATTAATAGCAATAATGACAGCAAGAGTACTAATATGCACAGCAAAGAAGAATACAAAAAAATATATTTCCCCCCTAATCTGCCCAGCTCAACCTGACTTGCCATGGCTCTGTTAGAGTTGGGAGGAAAAACAGCCTAACTGGCACTTTTCAAAACAATCCACAAAGCAAAACGGAGCCATTCTTCCAAATTTACACTTCTTCAAATTTTTGCAGCTCACGTTCTCCAGCCAAGGAATGTGCAGAAAACCGCACATACTAAGGTAAGGCGTGCATTAACTACTGAAAATAACACACACAAAAATTGTTACAGTAGTGCAAACTGCTTTGCAAAAAATACGTCTATAATGGGGAATTGCATTGGAGAAAATATGTGTACATTAGAAGAAATTTACACTAAAACACATGAATTCTGCAAATGATTTAAAAATAAATAAATCACAAACTGATGTAGAAATATAGAGAGTTGAATTTATGACTGGGAAAATGAGGAACGGGGAAAAGACAAAATCACAGATTCAAACCCCCAGCCCCAGCCTCTACAACTGTAAATTTAGGCTGTAACCCTACCCATGTCGCTCCACTGAAGTCAACAGAGCTGACTCCCAGGTAGGTGAGATTAGCCCTGCAGCCTTAGCTGGCCACAGTGGGGTCCCTTAAAAGGAGGCAAGCTGTGTCCTCTCTCTACCTTGCTCTCCATCCCAGTTTCAGCTCTCGTTTTCGCCATCCTTTCAGGATTTTATTGCTTACCGCACAGTGTTAATTTTTAATGCCAGAAGCTGGACCTTGCCTCAGCTCCTTGCCATCGTGAGCTCTCGGCCAATTGCAAGGCAACTGCTCTGCCACCACAGCAGTTTCCACAAGGAGCCTTTAGAGCTTCAAGCATCCTCGAGGGCTAAAGATGTCAAGCAGGATAAATACCAATAAAACCAAGAGTCACACCGTTCAGCTGTATTAGGTGGATCGGAAAAGCAAGAGCACACAACTCCACTTGTTATGAATGTTGGTCCGCTCTATATTTGAACGGCTCGGCTCTCCTCACATTTCAGACAATGGTTAAAAGCTTCTAGGACAGCAGATTGTACACCAAGGTTATAGGAATGTCACTTACCTGGGATGCTTTTGCAATGCTTACCAGTTAGAGGAAACACATTGGTGCTGGCTCTGAGTCTGCCTAGTCCGTAAGAGGGACCAGGAGCTGGAGCCAGCCTAAGGGATGCTTCTTGCCAGCTAATGCACAACTTTTAGCAAATGTAAAAGAAAGCACTTTCAGTCTCACAAACTGAAACCACTGAAACCAAGTAAGTGCTGATGAAGTATCTTGTGTCCATCTACTTGTGGATGCTGGTGGAACATAATGGATTAGAAGAATGGACCATATATGATCTGTGTGACCAATGAAACTTGAGGCTGAGGTAGTTAAGCAGCCCCTCTCCAAGGAAGCAGCATCGGATTGTGGTACAAGGGGCAGTCTTTTCTGAGCACAGACAACAGGAACACTGATAGATGGAAACTGGAGCCAGGGACTGGATGATAGAATGAGGGACTTGAGCATGTATATAAGTTTGATTGGGTATATCTGACTGACTGACTCATTCATGGGGCTATGAACATTATTTGGGCATTGTGAGGTGACAGCATCTTGGCCCTGTTGATTGGTAACATTTATGTGGGGCATTGCAGTGTGTTATTTTGTGCCTTTCATTCATAACCTCTGTGCATGTTTAGAGGCTGTCAGTGTACAGCATTGTGGTTGATATTTGATGGTGGTGGTGTTGCAACATTATTATTTTTTTATTTTTACTGTCATCCCTAACAGTGCTGGCTTTGGTGGTTGGGGAGCACAGGACCTTGACTATATTACACTTGACCCCCAACCCTGCCGCAACTGCAGTCTCAGAATAATATCATTGGCTTCCATCACCAGGATTGCCATTGGTGGGGAGGGGGGAAGGCTTAGGTTCAGTTCACATTTAAAAGTGATCCTGCCTAATTCAAACTTTCCAAAACAATACATGAACACAGTCATCCTTTGGTATTCACTTCTTCTTCTTCTTTTTTGCGATGCAGTTCTGCAGTCAAGCAGCGTGTGCAAAAAATGCATATACTAGGGCAAAGTGTGCATATGTTAGTAAACCTCCCACCCTGGGGGGAAATGCATTGTAATAGGGGGGATGGTTTTACAGTCACCTTCCACAAGTTGGGGAGAAAAGGGGACTTAAATTGGGGTGACAAGAAGAAGCAATGTGGGTAAAGATAGGATGCCTGTCATGACTGCCCACCTCTGTCATGTGTTTACTTTTTATTGCAACACCTTATCTCTCTGTGTGTGTGATCTATGCAGGGTTGTTGCGGAGATAAAATGCAGTGAGCATCACCATGAGATACTTGGAGGTGGGAGATATTAGTGTGAGGAAAAAATGATTGAAAAACAAATCTTTAAAAAAGTTATTTTTAAAAGAATTTTTCTGTCTAAATTTGGAGGGCAGCCAGAGTAGAATGCGAGACGGAGATCAACCAGCAGAAAGGATAAAACAGAACGGAGAAAATCTGTCCATCTGCTAAACCATTGTTTCATAATTTAAGCAAGCAAAGGGTCGCTTTTATTTCTGACACAGCATTTTCTCCACTTTTGTTAGCTATTAAATTGGAAGCTCTAGTGATTTAAGAGGTAGGCTGTGACAGCAGGGTAATATACTAGATATTACAGCTTCAGACAGAGTTGCTTAACAGCAATGGGAAGCAGTATTGATTTTTTTAAACAAGGAGGTTATGCCCTTCACCTCTGCATCAGATCAGTTAGTGAGGGCTTCAGGCACTTGGGAAGTCTTTTGGTATGTAAACATCAACTTGTGGTTTGTTGTAACGCAATATACTCTCAAAGACTCTGGTAGTGAGGGCCGCAGTAAATAAAATCTAACGAAACTCGTGTGTTGAGCCATGTGTGTTTGTGTTTGTGTGTGTATGTGTGGTGGGTAAAAAAGAAGCCACTTCTAGCAGGATAAAAGAAAATAATGAGAAAATCATAAAAGAATGGAATACTGGGAAGAGCTGAAGGCTGTTTCTTGCAGATTGTTTAATTTTTACTGTGAATATCTTAGCAATGCATTGCACTGTTATCCGTGACACACGCCAACTGTTTTATGAGCTTAATGTCTGCCACAAAACTCTGATGCACGCAGGGATTGGGTGAAGACTGGAGTATTTAAGAGCTGCAGCAGTTGCCCCCTCCAGCTCAGCATTCACCCCAGCATGCATGCCAAGCTTCAAGGGCACCCCAATGACTCAACACAAGGCAGCGTAAGGTGATCAGCCGAACACTGCCTCAGGTTCTTGCACCACCATCTTGACTTGTCTTTCCTGCCCAGACTAGGTAAAAGGTAAAGGTACCCCTGCCCATACGGGCCAGTCGTGTCCGACTCTAGGGTTGTGCGCCCATCTCACTTAAGAGGCCGGGGGCCAGGGCTGTCCGGAGACACTTCCGGGTCACGTGGCCAGCGTGACAAAGCTGCATCTGGCGAGCCAGCGCAGCTCACGGAAACGCTGTTTACCTTCCTGCCAGTAAGCGGTCCCTATTTATCTACTTGCACCCAGGGGTGCTTTCGAACTGCTAGGTTGGCAGGTGCTGGGACCGAACAACGGGAGCGCACGCCGCCGCGGGGATTCGAACCGCCGACCTTTCGATCGGCAAGTCCTAGGCACTGAGGCTTTTACCCACAGCGCCACCCGCATCCCTATTAGTCCCTGCCCAGACTAACAACCAATCAAATTCAACACCCCTCCAAACATAGTACCCCTAACAGTACGTAGTAGGTGAAAAAGAGTAGCCCCTAAGACATTTAGGGGCTCCCCCCCCAACAATTCCTACTCAGCTCCCAAGCAGGCAGCTAACAAAAAGCCCACAGTGCTGAAGGAGGGAGAGAGGAAGTGCACTCCCAAGAGAAGACTGGAGCAGTTGGGGAGAAGCGAGACATAAGAGGCCTGTTCCTCTCAGATTGGCCCATAGGAAAGTGAGAAATTAAAAAAAAAAAGAAAAAAGGGAGAGACCTGTCAGGAATCAGGGTATGGCAGATTTGCTCCCACTCAAGTGTGAGAGAGGCATTGTTATAATTATCAAAGACTGGCATACATTGCTTCTCCCAATGTGATTAGTTTGAATCAGTGACAGAGGAAGTCTGTCCGGCACCCGGTGCGGAGTGCTGAGATGCGGGGCGAAACTGCCCGGCTGTGCCCATGCTGACAGCGCCCGTGCAGCACCCGTACTGATGGTGTAGTGCATGCACCGACAGCGGCCATTACGGCGGTGGCCACGTGCCCTCAGCTGCCCTTCCACGGGGGTGGGGGACAGCAAGCAGACACAGCAGAGCCTGTGGGTGCCTGAGATGTGTGGCTCGGGGGCACTGCAGGCCCCCCGGTGAGTGCCGCCCGCCATTGTGTCACCCCACCCTCAGGGTGGCACCCGGGGCAGACCGCCCCCTGCCCCCCCCTTCGTACGCCCCTCATTTGAACGGGTATAATTCTTATTATTTGGAAGGTAAAAAGGGGGATATTTCTCCCACAAAGAGTGTCCCATATTCTTCAGGTACAAGGTACAGCTGTGATTTTGCCCATAGCTGTCAACGTTTCCCTTTTTTAAAGGGAAATTCCCTTATTCCGAATAGGATTCCTCACAAGAAAAGGGAAAACCTGACAGCTATGATTTTGCCACATGTCCTGTTTACAGATTCCCCTTTCAGGAAAGGAAAATTCTCATTGGGGTGGGACACACACACACACACACACAAGGAAACTTACCTAATTGCGAAGGCAATTTACTAATCTGTGTAATAATAGGTTTGTCCTTATTTCAGAATGTTTTGCAAAGCTATCATTGATATGTACAGCAGGAAGCCTCCTCTGGATTATCAGTAGCTTGTATTGAACTCTTCTGAAGCTTGTAAAAAATAATCTGTGTCACTGAAGAATACGCAAGTGAAGCTGATCGATGAAAATTAACAATTAACTCAGAGAAGTAAGGGCTTTTGATGCACAGAATTAGGAGAACATGCCAAATTCACATGTACAGGTGGTAAGATTTTAAAGTAAAGCTCATTGGTTGAATGGTGTGCATGCAATGTGATACCGCCTTTGTGCTGTCATTAAGAAAGAGTCGAAGAACCTGATGCAACATACCGTATGCAGTGGTGGCAGATGGGGCAGCCCAGGTGTATTGCTGAACTGTCTGCCAATGCCATCCGTTGCTTCCACTTACTAAGAGGGAGAGGGGCGAGGCAGTAGGATCTCAACACAATGTGGGCTCAGCACACCCACACTGGTGGGAGTCTCGGATTGGCTCTGCTGTTGGGCCTACACGGCACCAAGCTATTGTTCCCTTGCCCCTTGCCCTGTTGGTAAGTATGATCAATGGTGCCTATTGTTATGTATTCAGTGCTCTGTTTTTCACCTGAGCTTGAGTCTGGACGAAGGATTCTGAGCCCCTGTGTTCTGATTCGATCCATGATATCCAATCACAGAACATTTCAGGATTTGGGCCTCTGCCATTGGCCCTTAAACTCTGAGTCATGATTCGCAGCTTGGAAGTTTAGACAGCCAATCACATTGGGACTGGGAGTGGCCCAGGCCTTCAGAAATGTTTATAAGCGCTTGTGTCAAAGACTGCCTCCAGGTCCCAGCTCACAGAGGACCAACGCTAGCCAGCGGTAATATACAAAAGTCTTTATTAAAGTACATTATCCATTTTCAAACCCTAGCGTGCGTCTCTACGTCTAGACACTAGACCGGCGAAGCTCCGTCTGAGTCTCCGCCCCCTGTACACCAGCTTAAGACTCTAGCCTTACTCCACCTTTTCCTTCTCTCCTTCCACCTCTGGGTCCTACCACCCCCCGGGGTCCCTTCCTTCCTGGACGCTTCGGAGGCGGACCCCTCGGACTCTTCCCCCTCCCTTCGGCGGGCTTTAGGACCTGGCTCCCTTTCCGGGCTGCTCATTGCGCCACCCTCTTGTACATTTGAACTTGGCGCGCGCGCGCTGCCTCCGACCTTCCTTTTGACCGTTTCCTCGCTCTCTGATGCAGGCGTGGCTAACCCTGACTCATGTCCTTCCGCTGACGGAAAGCTGCCTGATGCCGATGCCTGGGACTCCTCCCCCCTACTGCTCTCCGGTGGGGAAGCTGGTCCCGATTTCCAACTGCTGCTCTCTGAGTCCCCTCTGGCCCCTCCTTCCTGGGGTGTTCCCTCTGGCAACCCCCTAGCTCTGACCACGGGAGCCCCTTTCTGTGAATCCTCCGATTCGCTGGAGAGACTTAGAGACCTCGGGCAGCTATCATCGCTAACTTCTCCCTCGGATTCCTCCCCCTCGGTCTCTAATTCCTCCCTTTCCTGTCCCTCTGCTCCTGAGCCCCTGACATCCATCCCCCCCTCGAAGCCCCCCCTTCCCCCTCCCCTCCTTCCGGTGTGGGTACTGGGTGCTCCATCGTAGCGGGGGTGAGTGCCGGATACAGTTCGTCCCCCGTGTCGTACATCAAACCGGCTAGGTCCGGCTCGTTCTCCGTGCACTCGTTGACGTCGATCTCCTCTGCTTCCATGTCTCTGCCTCCGTGTTCGAACCCCACGTCCTCCCCCCACACGTCCATGTCCGTCTCGCCCCCGTTCCCCTCTGAGGGTGATGTCTGCCAAGGACCCCCCAGCCACTTCCTGCGCCACTACTCCTCTGGTCGATCGTCCCACCAATAAGAGCGGTCTGAGGCAGACCCCGAGGGTGAGCCCTCCGGGGAGCGTGTGTCTGGTGCCGGTTCCTCGTCCGAGGCGAACCCCTGGAACGTGCTGGCTGAAAGTGTGGGTGTGAAGAGCCAGTCGTCGAAGTATTCGGCTGGCATGGGCCTGTGTGGGAAGAGGGCATGAAATTCTTCCTTGAGCAGAGGCTCCTCCAAGGCATAGCCCGGCACCCAACTGTTGGCAGTGGCCGGGGTACCCTCTCTGGCTAGGAGATATTCTACTCCCTCTTCCCCCCATCTCGAGTCTAAAATCTCTGTGACCTCGTTGATGTGCCCCCCTCTTGGCGACCCTCCCTTTCTGGGCCCTTCTCTGAGCAGGTCTGGCGCTGTGCCTGGCTCCTGAAATCTATGAGGTGCTTTGTAGGGCGTGAGCACCGATCTATGGAACACCGGATGCATTCTGGAACCCTCCGGAAGTGCTAACCGGAAGGCCACTGGATTGACCTGTGCCTGGACTTGGTAAGGCCCTAGCTGCTTATGCCCTAGCTTCTTCTTCGCTAACGATCTGGTCGGCACTGCATGCGCTGCTAACCAGACCCAGTCTCCCACCTGTATGTCTTCCCCAACTCTTCTGTGTCTGTCAGCCTGCAGTTTGTATGCGTGCTTTGCTAGTTCTAACTGCCTCCTGAGCTGTTCGTGGACTTCCTGCAACTCCGACGCTAAGGCTTCCGCTGCCTGTGGCTCCCCCTCCCCCACTCTCTCTAAACCCGGGAAGGTTCTGGGATGCCTCCCGTTGTTGGCGAAGAACGGCGTCACCCCTGTCGACACGTGCTTCGTATTGTTGTAAGCGAACTCTGCGAGGGGCAGGTAGTCTACCCATGTCGTAGGCTGCTGATTGGCGTAGCATCTCAGGTACTGCTGCATGATGGCGTTGACCCTCTCCGCTTGCCCGTTGGTCTGTGGGTGTCTCGCCGACGCTAGGTTGATCTTGACGTTCAGGATGCCCATCAGCTTCTGCCAGAAGTTCGAGATGAGAATAGACCGGTCGGAGAGAATAGGTCGGAGAGAATAGACCGTGGCAGACCGTGGACTTTAAACACGTGGTCTATGAACAGTTTGGCGGTCTGTTCTGCCGTGGCCACCTTCGCACACGGAATGAAGTGTGCCATTTTGGTAAACATGTCCACCACCACTAGCACTGCTGTCTTTCCCCTCGAACTGGGCAGGTCCGTGACAAAGTCCAGGGCCACCCTCTCCCACGGTTCCGATGGTGTCTGCAGCGGTTCCAGCAGTCCCGCCGGCGGCTTGTGAACTGACTTGGCCCTCTGGCAGGTGTCGCATCTCGAGACGTAATCCGCTACTTCCCCCCGCATCTTGGGCCACCAAAAGTCTCTGGCCACTAATTCTACCGTCTTTTCTTTGCCAAAGTGCCCGGCGGTGGGAGCGTCGTGTAGCTGCTGCAGTACCCTTGCGCGGAGGTCGTCTCCCGGCACGTAGAGCGCTCCCTTGCGGATGAGTAACCCGTCTCTTATCTGGAACTCGTCGTCCTTTGCCGTGCCCTTGTGCACCTCCTCCATCTTGGTTCGCGCGAAGGGGTCCTCCTGCAGCGCTTGACGTACGGCGTCCAGGTCCACGGTTGCCGAAGCGCATGCCCACGCTTCCGGTGCGAAAATGTGCTTGGCCGCCGACGGTGCCGCCTCCTCGAGGTATTGCGGCTTTCTGGACAATGCATCCGCCATTACGTTGTTGTCGCCCAGGATGTACTCTATCTTGAAGTCGAAGTCCGCGAAGAACTCCGCCCATCTAATGTGCCTCTGGTTCAGGAACCTCGCCGTGCGCCAGTACTCTAGATTCTTGTGGTCCGTGCGGACCTGCACTGTGTGTCTGGCTCCGATAAGGAAGTGCCGCCATGCCTTGAACGCTGCATGGACGGCTAGCAACTCCCTGTCCCAGATGGTGTAATTCTGCTCCGACTTGCTGAGCTTCCTCGAGTAGAAGGCGCACGGCCTCCAGTCCCCCTGCTGGTCTTGTTGCAACAGGACGGCTCCCACGGCTCTGTCTGAGGCGTCTGTCTCCACCCTCATCGGTCTGCTGGGATTCACATGCAGCAGCTGCTCTTCGGACGCGAAGAGGCGCTTGAGTCTCTGAAAGGACTGCTCCGCTTGCTCCGTCCAGATGAATTTCTTCTTCTTGGAGCTGAGCGTGTCGGTGATGGCCGCCGTCTGCATAGCGAACCCCTTGATGAACTTGCGGTAAAAGTTGGCAAAGCCGACAAACCGCTGGACTTCCTTCTGATTGCGCGGGCTTTTCCAGTCCAATACTGAGCGAACCTTGGCGCTGTCCATGGTGAGCCCCTTGTCCGACAGTTTGTAGCCCAGGAAATCCACCTCCGTCATGTCGAACTGGCACTTCTCCAGCTTGGCGTACAGCCTGTGCTCCTTCAGTCTCTGCAGAACTTCCCTGACATCCCTCTCGTGCGCTTCTCGCGACTCAGAAAATATCAGGATGTCGTCCAGGAAGCATACGCACTTCTTGTAAAGGAGTCCCGCCAACACGTGATGCATGAAGGCTTGAAAACAGTGAGAGCCATTTTGTAATCCGAAGGGCATAACTCTGTATTCGTAGGTGCCCAGTGGCGTGAACATGGCCTTCTTCCACTCGTCGCCCTCCCGCATGCGAATCAGGTTGTACGCCCCTCGCAGATCCAACTTGGTAAAAACGCGTCCTTTCCTCACCGTCGTGAGCAGGTCATCTATCTTGGGCATGGGGAAGGCCGAGGGCTTGGTTTTCGAGTTCAAAATTCTATAGTCCACCACCAGTCTTTTTTGGGGCGTATCCCGCTTCTTCACAAAGAATACTGGGCTGCCTCCCACCGCTTTCGACTCCCGGATGAACCCGCGCTTCAAATTGTGATCTATGAACTCCCTGAGTTCCTGCAGTTCATCCTCAGACATGGAATACAGTTTCCCGGTTGGCAGCGTCGCCCCCGGCAGGAGGTCAATCTTGCAGTCATAGGGTCTGTGCGGAGGTAGCTTGTCCGCCTCCTTCTCACAGAATACCTCCAAAAATTCCGCATACTTGAGAGGCACTGCTTGCAGCGTGCCCAAATGTAGCTGCGGGTCATCCTCTTCCCCTTCTGGGCTAGGTAGGATGCAATGTTCCGCACAGTAGGAGGAGCCAAAAGTCAGTTGGCGTTGGTACCAAGCCAATGCTGGGCTGTGCCTGTGCAGCCAACTCATGCCCAAAACTACGGGTGTGTCCGACAATTGGGTGACATTGAAGCTGATGACTTCCCGGTGATTCCCAATTTGCATCACCATAGGTGGTGTCTGCTGTACCACCTGCCCCCCCAGCAGTTCCCTGCCATCTACTGTGACCACCTTCAGGGGCAGCGTGGCTGGCAGTAGTGCTATGTTGTGTTGCTGAATAAACTCCAGTCCTATAAAGTCTGCATTACTGCCAGAGTCAATCGTAATAGGCACTTCTAAGGTGAGTCCATTGGGCAGCTGGAGCGATGCGGTGAGCTGCACCACTGGTTTGGGCGGGAGGGGGTCTGTGGGCTGCAAAATCTCTGGGGACTTCTTCATTGACTCGTCTGGCTGGGCCCCAGTGCCTCCGTTTCCAGCCAGACTCCGTCGTTTCCCTGCTGTGGTCCTCTCTGCTGAGTTGCTTCCATTACTGTCAATGAAGCTGCAGTGTGCTTGTGGAGCCTCTGGGGATACTCTTTCGCCATGTGCTGTCCACTGTCGCAGATATAGCACTTCCTGTTCCCTCTAGGCGGCTTCGTTTTGACTGCTCCTGGTGTTAAGGCTCTGGTTGCTGAGTGAGCCCTAGCACCGCCAATCTCCATCGGCTCTTCGCCCCCTCCCTGTGGAGGCGTGGACTGCGCACGCGCGACATCCCTGGGCAAGAGGGGGGGCCCTCTCGCTGGTGTGCGTCCCCAACGCCCTTCTTCTTTGCTCCATGGGTGTTCTTCCAGCCGCACACCCACCGTTAGCGCTCTTTCAACCACTTGCTGAGTGCTTTTGGGTCTCTCCCCCCTTGCGATCTCATCCTTGACCTGCGGGTTCAATCCCTCCCAAAAGAGTTCTCTAACAGGCAGAGAATCCTTATCCCAACCCAGGACGTTGACTAATGCAAAAAAGCGGGAATGAAACTGCCTTACGCTGGCTTTCCCTTGTCTTAGCCCAAATATGTCCTTCCGGGCAATGTCAACGTCAATGTTTGATAAAAAGCATGAATCCATTGCTTTAATGAATGCATCTGCGCTTCGGAGCGCTGGATCCTTATCTCTCCACAGATTGCGCAGCCATGCTTTCGCGTCCCCTTGCAAATGGGACAAGATAAACCCCACCTTCTCTTGCTCATCTCTAAAGTCTTTTTCCAGCAGTTTCAGCGCAAACTGCACGTCTGCTCGGAAATTGGGGTACTGCTGTAAATTCCCATCGAACTGAGATACAAGGCTGCCTCCTCTCTTCCCCAACCCTTCGTCTTCTCTCTTCCTGGATGCGATTACCTCCGCGTTGAGTTGTGTCACCGCATTTTGCAAGGCAGCTATTTGCTGTTCGGTAGTCATTTCGCCTGACTCTTGTGAGCTCGCGAGGCACCAGTCTTCTTCCCACGCTGCGTATACTCACGCAGCGACTCCTTCGGTGAAGAAAACTGATGAAATTGGAGACGGAGCTTACTGTCAAAGACTGCCTCCAGGTCCCAGCTCACAGAGGACCAACGCTAGCCAGCGGTAATATACAAAAGTCTTTATTAAAGTACATTATCCATTTTCAAACCCTAGCGTGCGTCTCTACGTCTAGACACTAGACCGGCGAAGCTCCGTCTGAGTCTCCGCCCCCTGTACACCAGCTTAAGACTCTAGCCTTACTCCACCTTTTCCTTCTCTCCTTCCGCCTCTGGGTCCTACCACCCCCCGGGGTCCCTTCCTTCCTGGACGCTTCGGAGGCGGACCCCTCGGACTCTTCCCCCTCCCTTCGGCGGGCTTTAGGACCTGGCTCCCTTTCCGGGCTGCTCATTGCGCCACCCTCTTGTACATTTGAACTTGGCGCGCGCGCGCTGCCTCCGACCTTCCTTTTGACCGTTTCCTCGCTCTCTGATGCAGGCGTGGCTAACCCTGACTCATGTCCTTCCGCTGACGGAAAGCTGCCTGATGCCGATGCCTGGGACTCCTCCCCCCTACTGCTCTCCGGTGGGGAAGCTGGTCCCGATTTCCAACTGCTGCTCTCTGAGTCCCCTCTGGCCCCTCCTTCCTGGGGTGTTCCCTCTGGCAACCCCCTAGCTCTGACCACGGGAGCCCCTTTCTGTGAATCCTCCGATTCGCTGGAGAGACTTAGAGACCTCGGGCAGCTATCATCGCTAACTTCTCCCTCGGATTCCTCCCCCTCGGTCTCTAATTCCTCCCTTTCCTGTCCCTCTGCTCCTGAGCCCCTGACAGCTTGCTTTGCCTCTGTTGTCAAATTCTGTTAGTTCAGTAAAGGTTCTTGCTGTTATCACTGTGTCTCGCCTTGTGGGAAGCCACCTACACTTCACCTATTGAGCATTTCCTGGAAGGCAACTCGCTTTCTTATTCTTTCACTCCACTAAATTGAATTTCAGACTGGGCCCAAGGTAGACCGAGCCCCTTAATTCTGCCACGCAACAGTGATATGACTACAGAACACATTAAGGGCTTGCCTCAGCCTCCCCCAGTACTCTTCCTGCACTGTTAGCTTTACTTAAGCAAGTAGGAGTTGACAGTGGGCAGACCATAGCACACTCTGTAGAAGAACTACCTATGTGGGAGAGCCTTGTTGTGCTCAGGATCTGCTTGTAGGCTTCCCAGGCATCCAGGACTCTGGACTAGACAGGCCACTGACCTGATTCCGCAGGCTCTTATTACATTATTGACATTAGTAGCTGGGCAGCCAAGGATGCTGGGTCTATTTGCAAATGTTTACTTCCCATATTGTTAGCCTCTGCTAATGGCTTTAAAAAATTGGCCCCTGGAAAAATGGAGGGTAAAATCTTATGCAAAGGTTATTCCAACCAAAGCTCTACAAATATTTGCAGATCCACGAAATGCATTATTACCGAATGATTTACTATAATAACTTCAAAATTACTCAACAAAGAAACAATATCATGCTCCTTTAGCAGTATAATATAATCCTCACCCCTCCCTTATTACTCTTTCTCTCTCCCCCACCCCTGCCCCATTTTCCTGCCACCTTGATTTTCCCTTCAAAAGTACCAGCGTTTTAAGTGAACAAGATGGATCATTTCAAAGTGTCCCCTTAAAATTGCCATCATTTTTCTTCATTAGTTATTCTTTAATATCCTAGAGCACTATTAAACTGAGCGAGAGCCAAATCACTATTTTTGAAGGCAAAGTCTGAAACGATTCTCAGAGTACAAACTGCAGAGAAATGAGCTGGACCTTCCATTCATATGCCGCCTCTAGGCATTCAATATCCAGGTGTTTACTTTATAAGAAGACACGATGTCAAATCTTATGGTACTGAATGGTGGCTGCCAGTTCACACATCAGTACTTGCTTAAGGCTGAGATGAGAAGCCCCTCAGAAATTACAGAGAGGAAACTGTACACTATGGTAGCTGCCCATGAGAAAATGGGAATAAGAGTTTGAACCATTTGGCATCCCACCACGGTTTTTTTCAGGGGAACTCACAGGAACTCAATTCCAGCACCTCTCGCATGGGCACCATTGCCATTCTAAGAGAACGAGGGAGGCATTCATGGCGAGTTCTGACACCTCTTTTTTTTTCTAGAAAACTAGCACTGCTTCCCACCCACACTCTCTGCTTGTCCACTAACAGGGCTTGGGACTTGTTTTACCATCTAGCTGAACTCCAGTCAAGATCTTTATGCTAGTAGCCTCAGCATAAAAGCAGAGCTGCTGCTCAGCATCTGTGGCCAAATCCTAAAGCTTGAAACACCAAAGGGGAGCATCATTTTGGCATCAACACTTCAGGGGTGGAATGACAATGAAGGCACCACCATTCCCTACACAACACCTGGAATATTCCTAGTATTATATTGTGATTCTAGGATTCTGGGATTGAGATTTATGTGGGTTGACCATATGCAGCATGGGTACCCAGTGTGAGAAACTGCTGGGACCTTTTGAAGGTGAGAGGCATATCTACAAAACCCCATGTAAGAGATGGGGAGGGATGCCTGTGAAAGGAACTGATATTATGTTGGATGGTGATGATGTCTCCTTTTAGTTTGAACAGGCTCTAGTGGACCTGTCTAAGCACGTGGTTGATGCAGAGTGGGGTCTGCTAACATCCATAGCAAGAGCTGCCTCCACTCCTTTGAGCACCATGGGTGGAATTCAACATCACACAACAGCAAATGGTCCATCTGTGCAAATGTTTTCAGCTTGCCAGACAGAACCATCACCCTTCTCCTCTCCCCCATGGGCTATTCTGGGGGTTGTCCTGACCCGCCAAGCCAATTTGGGGGTGGAGTGTGTGTGTGTGGAGAGAGAGGGTGCAAAGCCCTGTGGTGCAAGCAGAAGTTTTTGAACAGGGATTCCACTGGTGGGGCTCATTAGGCGAATCCTGCCCCCATATGTTTGGCAACGGTTTGAATGGGGAGCCATCTGTACTTCTGTCAATTTGCACAGGGTCCCAAATGGCATGGAGGAATTCATGCAAGTACAGATCTTTGCCAAATGAGCAGAACAGAGGTGTTGGGCGAGTGTGGGAACATCAGGGCAAGACAGGTGAAGCATGTGCCATCACAGTGGGGCCAGGAGACATGGCTCCCTTTGGTCAGCCCTCCCCGTAGGGGGCTAATGCCTAACTTGGGTTAGTCTCCTCAAACCGAGAAATGCACAGTTGATCCTATTTTCTTTTATTTTTTGGTATATACCACGGCTATGGTAGACACATTTGTGCTTGATTAATCTGTAAGGAACAGCCAGACATTCAAAATGGTAGAAGCCAAGTGAAGAGACAAGCCCAGCAGCAATAAACAGTGACTTCCACAGCTCCACATCCACCGTAATTTCTATTTGAAGGAACTCCAGCAGCTGCATTGCAAACTATGATGGGACTTAGGAGATAACAAGGACAGCTGTTTCTTTTAATCAGAGCAATCAAAACAGACGTGACCAGAATAAGAGGGATATACTTAATTTAAAGGGGGGGGCAAAGAAGGTGGCGTGTGCTTCTTCGATGAATCCTGTTCAGGCATTTTCTTTTGGACTATTAACAACAAGCAGGGCTGTGTTTACTACCCCACCCATTGTTCTGCCCATACCGGCCCTTGCTGGTTACACATCAGTGGGAGACTCCACACAGAGAGCTGGCTCCTCTCTATAAATGTCCCTCCAGTGCATGGCTGCCAGGAGGGAACACAAGGGCAGTGGAAGGGGCCAGCCACAGCAAAAGCTTTGCTCTCCCCTTCACACGAATAGGACTTTTGAAGTGGCAAGTCTGAACCACTGACCACCACTTTGAAAGAGAATTCGACAAATTCACAGAGCATCAGTGGCTACTAGTCACAATGGCAATCTATGTTCTGCCTCCACTATTGGCGGCACCATAACTCCAAATGCCAATTGCTGAGAATCACCAATGTTCCCCTTAGCTCCTACTTTCAGGCAGAAGAGGACCTTGGTAATATGCCACCCATTTGATGCCCCCCCTCCACATCCTTCATGGCACCGGCTTAAGCCAGGCTTTGGAAAGGAGGCACAAGGCTCTGGCAGGGTTCTAGAGCCCTCCTTCCTGAAGCTGGGAAAGCACTTACCAGGTTTTGAGAAGGTGTCCTCCTTGGTTGCATGCCTGGTGAGACTGCACAACACACACTGCCCTGAATCTGCCCCTAAATTGGCCACTGTGGAGACAGGACGTTAGACTAGTAGATGGACCATTATGGTATTATGTCTTTCTAAACAAAAGCCACACCCTCTAGGCTCAGAACCCAGCTTTCTAAGCTCATGTTAGAGCTTGATCACTTAGAGATAAAGGGGATCTACACATGCTCAGAGGAACTCTCTCTTAGTATTCATGGGTTTCAGGCGCAGGCTTTGCCAGGATGCTGATGTACGTTGTAACTGAAAAGCAGAATTTGTCACTCCTTAAGCACAGCAAAGAGGAAGACAGGAAGTCTGATGAAGCTCAACTCATTTCTTTGGAAGTGGTTTTCTAATGATTCATCTCAGCCATCATAACATTCCCTAAGTTCTTTACACAGCAAAGCAATTATTTAAATTAATGATTTATCAGGCATCTACAGGAATTTCAGACGAGAGCAGTTAAGTTTCTGGAATCTGCAGGGAATTATCTCCTCTCTTTCCTTCCTTTCTTGCTAGCCGCCATCACCCAGACAGACGCACACGATTTTTGATTAAACGCTAACACTTGTGAGAATCGTCAATATAAAGAATGAGGAATTCAAGCCAGCTTTGCAGAAATTCATTAAGCCCTGTACCGGAGATGATTGCAGGTGCACGTTAATGAATTACATGACTATCGAAATGCAATTAAATGCAGCTGCATATGTTTACAAAACTACAGAACCAAATTACAGGTATCACTGGCACCCATAATTCATCCATAATTGACAATTTTCATATTACTGGAATAAGGAATCAAGTCATGCAGATGATTACTGTATTTGCCTTTGAGCACTGGAGACTCGGAGATTCATTTCTTATGCAGCACCATAAATGAAACAAATTGCAGGCTTCCAGGTTAGGATAGATGTGGAAGTAAATGCACCACAGATAGACAGATCCTCTCCCCCCCCCCCCACTGCTACTCAGAAGCACCCATATCATTCAGTTTCCTGCATAACAGCCAACACTAGCATGTAAATGGGCTGACTTGAATATGTTTGCTCACACGCAATGATCTAGTCCAGGAGAGGGGAGGGGAAGTTGGCATGGCGCAGGTGCAGCTGTAACACCTTGTGCTAGGTGCTGTATTATTATGGCTTCTTTCATTTCATACCTCTGTATCTTATTACAAACTGAACTGTAACATATAAGAAATAGAAGATGCCATAGAAACACAGTTAAAAACCAAGCTGAAAATTGAATGTTGATACCCTGCAGACCACCTGAATGAAGCTCATTTATCACTGCTGGTCCATGGGCCACATTTTGGGGAATCTCTGAGGTACATTTGCTCATGAAGGAAAATAAAACATCACATGTAGAGATGCCAATGAAGCTTGCAAGTTTCAAGCCCTGATAGGGAATAATTTTCCAGCTCGTGTTCAAAAAGGATAAAGAGGGCAATGATAGAAAGATAAAAGAAAGGAGATGGGGGGGGGGGAGCTTCCTCAATTGACTGTTGCTTCTACTGAACTAGCAATGGCAGCTGACATTGCCACAGCAACCATGTAAGGGGTTTGGAGAATGTTCCAGGCCCTGCCAGGTTTCCAATGATGCCATAAACTCGTGACCAGGTCAGAAAGTTTTACTGTTTCACAAAACCAGAGAACTATGAATACTCTCTCCTTGCAAGCGTGGCTTAATAAAATATGAAATATAACACCTAGAGATGAAACTATGACGACTGTACATTATTGAATGGAGAATATAAACTCTATTACTAAGTAAAAAAATGATCAAGAAATCCATTCCAAGGCACTGTTCTGCTAATTTGTAGACCCCCTGTGCTCATATCCTTGCACACTGCTCCAATGTCTATACTGAAAAGAGTGCCAATAATTAAACATTAAAATACTGTTCAAGAAAAGATAAATAATCATTTGTTATAATAAAATCCAGTGGTGCCAAATAGAGCCCTGCATTTAAATTTATAGCTAAATTTGCTATTAAATTAATGTACCTTCCTGCAAGAGCATTCATTCTACAGCTCTTTTAAACTTCTGTTTATAAACACACACACACAACCACTTGTCAGGTGATTTGGCAGAAAATCTGTATGGTAAAACTTATACAATAATGAGAAATCCCACAAAGAGGTGATTGAAAAGTAAAATAGTGTACATTTGCTGTGTGGCAACTGAGTTCTAATACGTTCACACACAAGATAAATGCATGTGAGAAATAACTGATAAGCAGAGATCATTTAGATAATTCTCTTTTCTCGAGTTGCTAATTTTGTGATGCACTGAAATCTTTCCTAAAACGGAGCCCCCTTCTCTTTAAGCAGCACCTTTCTCAAAGCAGAGAAAGATCTGGCATGGTTTCCACCCAGTGTCAAAACTACATATTGGGTTCAGAGGCAGCCAATGTGATCCAGATGTAATTGGACTCAACCCTTGCCAGCACTGTCAATGTTTCGGCTGATAGAAGCTATACACAGCAGAAAGCACCATCATTTTGGTTTCGCACGTTTACTGGTAGAAAGTCACCCAAGCCCTTAAAGTATAAAGGAGCCCTAACTTTCATACTTTCGAAAGCACAATATAATAGTTTGTCAGAAACCAGGCATGTGAATAGGATGTCTACTTTCTCAGCATATCCTGTGGGGCTTTGTGACCTTGGCTGGGAATGGCCTTAGTTCCAGATCATTGCCCATTTTCATAGGGATTTGCATGAAACCACCAAACATCTTCCATACATCACTGTATGTAGTATTGATGTATGGAAGTGAGAGCTGGACCATAAAGAAGGCTGATCGCCAAAGAACTGATGCTTTTGAATTATGGTGCTGGAGGAGACTCTTGAGAGTCCCATGGACTGCAAGAAGATCAAACCGATCCATTCTTAAGGAAATCAGCCCTGAGTGCTCACTGGAAGGACAGATCCTGAAGCTGAGGCTCCAGTACTTTTGCCACCTCATGAGAAGAGAAGACTCCCTGGAAAAGACCCTGATGTTGGGAAAGATGGAGGGCACAAGGAGAAGGGGATGACAGAGGACGAGATGGTTGGACAGTGTTCTCGAAGCTACCAGCATGAGTTTGACCAAACTGCGGGAGGCAGTGGAAGACAGGAGTGCCTGGCGTGCTCTGGTCCATGCGGTCACGAAGAGTCGGACATGACTAAACGACTACACAACAACAACCAGACATCTTTGCCCATACTGTTTATTCAAGTCCATTTTATGAGAACCTCCCTTTCGGGAGCCCTTTTCAGGCAGACGATTCCCCTTGCATCTGTCTAGAATGCCCACACAAGGTTTACCAGCTTGAGGCCTCTCCTGAACTCCCAAAGAAACTTCCCATCTGGGCTTCTGTCATCCACGCCTGCTCTTCCTTCCTCCTACCCCAGCTTCACCTGCCCCTTTTAGGGCTTTGCTCACCTTCCCGCCCTCTCTGCTTCCACCATCTGCTACCCAGGATGAAACAGCCATTTCCAGATTCAGCTGATTCCATGGCTGACTAACATGGGCTGCTGCCAAGCCATTCAACATTATTGCCACTGTGGAAGATGTCTGGTGGTGCAAGTCCACAGGCTGCTAGTATATTGGGGAAATTCCAGTCCCATGAATTCCAGTCCTAGAGCCGTCAATGGCTATTAGTTCTGGTGGGTATACTCTGCTTCTACCGTCACAGTAATGCTTCTGAATGCCAGTTGCTGGGAATCATAGAGGGGAATAGCGCACTTGTGCTCATGTTCTCCTTGTGGGTTTTCCACAGGCATCTAGTTGGCCACTGTGAGAATGAATGCTGTGTCTCAAATTCCTTGCCATCTTAGTTTGAAAATCCCTAATAATCTGGTAAATATTCCACTCCCCACCCCCTTTCAGGATTACACTTCTTCCAACTTGACCACAACATCAATT
The DNA here is from genome assembly GCF_964188315.1 of Podarcis muralis. Classification (NCBI taxonomy): domain Eukaryota; kingdom Metazoa; phylum Chordata; class Lepidosauria; order Squamata; family Lacertidae; genus Podarcis; species Podarcis muralis. The sequence continues at coordinate 97,406,376 of NC_135656.1, forward strand.
AAAAAAATAATAATAAAGTTCAGCTTCATCTTTATTTCTATCCCGTGGATTCTCTCCTATTTAGTTTCATCTGGGACGGAACAATAACACAAGCTTGTGTTTGGCAATTAGGTTGGCTAATGATTGATAATAGCCATTCCCTACCCACAACTACCAGAAGGGGGGGGGATGAGGAAGGGGGGAGAGAGAGACATCCTGGCTCTTGAGTAAATCTTCTTCTTCATCCTGAAGGTGGGAAGCTTTACTTTGCTGAGTCTCTGAACGACAGAACACAAATCTGTCACTGCGGATGGTTTGTAGTTGATGGCAGCCATGTTCCTTACCACTGTGTATAAAGGGAGGGGGGAACCCTGCAGTCATATTTCACCACCGACAGGCCCAGTGTCCTGGTTTAAAAAAGGAAACACTCACGTATCCTAATATTCCTTCCTCGGCAAATAATAGCGAATAATAAAACCAATCTTTACATTTGCGTGGAGATCATCAATATTCTCCCTCCATACTTACAAAGATAACTTGCGTTCTCTCTCTCTCTCCCCCCCCCCCCACCCCACTTCCATTATCCTCCTTAATAGCAGGACAATCAACGTGCTTGTAAGTGGCTTCCATTTGCTATAAGGTTTCAGGGGCACCTTTGTCTCTATTACATCAGAGAAAAGGCAAGATGTACTCTCTCAGTGGTGGTGTATGCTTCACCCTTGGCAGGAGCATAGCCACTGCGTTCTGTGTCAGCTGCAGCTTCTGGACCAGCTTGAAGGGCAGCCCCACTCAGAGCTTGACACAGTAATATCATAGTGAGGTTACCATTGCATGAATCACTGTGGCCAGGCTCTCCCTATCCAGGAACAGCAGCAGCTGATGTACCCGCTGAAGCTGGTAATAGTCACTCCTCGCTGCTGAGGCCACTTGCACCTCTAGGGACAGCAGTGGTTTTAGAAGCACCTCCAGATTATTATTATTATTATTATTATTATTATTATTATTATTATTTGTACCCCACCCTCCCTGGCCAGAGCCAGGCTCAGGGCAGCTAACATCATAAAACTAACACAGTATAAAAAGAACATAAAAACAGGCAATCAATTAATTAAAATACATCTTAAAATTAGTTGGCAGATGGCAGTCCATGGGTAAAATTGAGAGGGGTTAATATTCTCCAGGGCCAACTGTTACCACTGGTCTTATAAAGGACCTGTGAGTGGGCTAGGAAGCCTCTTCAATGCTTGTTCTTATACAGAAAGAAAAGAATCAGACTGAACCCCGACCAAAGGCCTGGAGGAACAGCTCCATCTTGCAGGCCCTGTGGAAAGATGTCAAATCCCGCAGGGCCCTGGTCTCTTGTGAGAGAGCGTTCCACCAGGCTGGGGCCACGGCCAAAAAGGCCCTGGCTTTCGTTGAGGTCAGTCTAATCTCCCTTGGGCCTGGGGTCTTCAGGGTATTATTATTATTTGCAGACCTATGGAGTATACCAGGAGAGGTGGTCCCATAGGAACACACCTGTTCCTTCAGAGGAAGAGCAACTCCATCCAGAACAGGCAACCTGCCCAATTCCCAGACCTGGGAACTACTAGCAGAAAGACTGTGAGACTCAGGTTTGGATCCCCACATAACAACAACACTCATTGGTCACCTTGGACCAGTCACTGTCTGTGAACCTATCTTACTTGGAAGGGAGGGAGCCATGTTGTAGGTTGTCTCAACTCAGTGGATGAATCTGCCTATCACCATGCAGGGTGAAGCGGCCACCTCAGGCAGGCCATTTGGGGTGCCATGAAAGGGCTGGAAATGTTTCGTTAATTTATTCTTATATTTAAACCGACAGGGAGAGGTGTTTGTTAGGTTTTCTGTCTCAAAAATAACTCAACAATCCTTGGGTACTCTGCAGTTGGATTGCAGGGAAGAGTTGCCATTTGCTGTTTCACCTCAGGCAGCAAAATATAATGGGCTGGCCTTGGATTTGAGCCATTTATTTATTAAAGCATGTATAATCCCCTGAATTGTGTTGTTGTTTTGGGGAAAATCCCTAAGCGGTATACAACATTAAAAACCATAAACAACATTGTTAGAGTGAAAACACAGCATAAACAGTAGTATAAAGGCATATAAAAACAAATTAAAACAGCAATTTGGGGAATTCAAACAAGTAAAAGCAGGGTCTGATCTTATGGGCAAAAAGGTCAGACTTGTCTTGCACCCCCATCATGAAAACACGTGAGACCAAACATTGGGATAATGGTTATATTATCCCAACATAGCAAGTTGGAGGAACTGCAAACCAAAAGAGCAGAATTCAGAAAGTGCAGGCAGGTGAAAATGTTATCTGGCTGTGGAAGTGAAGCATCCCTCCAGACCACTGGGCATGTGATGCAGCCACAGACAGTGACTACCCAACATAGAACTGGGAGAAAACCACTCCCTCCTTGGTAGCTGAGCCTAGGGTACAAACCCAACACCCACCCACAAACACCCACCCTGCTGTCCAGCATTCACCCAATATGTGCATGTCAGGCCTAAGTAAAGGTAAAGGTACCCCTGCCCGTACGGGCCAGTCTTGACAGACTCTAGGGTTGTGCGCCCATCTCACTCAAGAGGCCAGGGGCCAGCGCTGTCCGGAGACACTTCCGGGTCACGTGGCCAGTGTGACATCGCTGCTCTGGCGAGCCAGAGCCGCACACGGAAACACCGTTTACCTTCCCGCCAGTAAGCGGTCCCTATTTATCTACTTGCACCTGGGAGTGCTTTCAAACTGCTAGGTTGGCAGGCGCTGGGACCGAACAACGGGAGCGCACCCTGCCGCGGGGATTCGAACCGCCGACCTTTCGATCGGCAAGCCCTAGGCACTGAGGTTTTTCCCACAGCGCCACCCGCGTCCCTATGTCAGGCCTAAAATCACCTAAAAATCAAATACTGTAGGGCCTCAGTGTGGCAATCACACAGGGTCCCTGGACGTTTCACCGTCTATTGATCCCTGTGCCACCACTTTATTTCTCGCTGCCACCACCCAGGCCCTACCTGGGACAATACTGAGTCCAGTCAGGGTTAAATTGGAACATAAACTTTTGTTTATTTATTGCAGTTTAACAAGCGTGTGGTTTCATAAACAGTATCAGTCAATTACATTCATGGGGTGCCTATCCAGACCTATAACTTTCGCTACCTGCTCTCACTCACTAAACCACCTCTCAGATATTTACTTGTCTTCCTAGCTCCTAACTGTTCCTGAATCAGCCTATCTTGTTACACTAACTCAACCTACCCACAACTCTAGCCCAATTCATTCCCACTCCAACCAACCACCCAACTCCCAACAAACTCCTCAGCAAACTCCCCCCTTTGCCCCTCCCAGAGCTGGTTTTATAGTCCCACTGACTCCACCCCCCTGGGTCCTGACTGGGCAACCTGTTTAACTATTTCACCTCCAGCACTCTCTCTTATGTTAACGTCACACTCAGTATACCAAATTTTCTCAGCCTTCAATTTCCTAAGTTGCTAAGAGCAACTAGTCCATGCCACACACCCCAGAATGCCAATCAAATTATTTCTAGCTGTGTGGAGTAGGTGAAAAAAATGAGGGATCCGAAGGGCAAATCAAGGAATCCCCCCTACTTAGAAGGGGCGAACAGGTGGCTAGCAAAAGCCTGCACTGCATAGGTTGGTGGCAATAGCAAAACACAAGGGGGGGGGCAGGCTTATAAAGCCAGGCTTCAACCCCTTTTCTAATTGGCCATCAGGCCATACATGTCTGACTCCTCAACCCTCACCCTTTGGAAACTGCATTCCGGAGTCATCTTTGAAGATGTAGGGAATGGGGCAAAAGTGGCAATGATATTACAAGATGTCTGAAGCTGGTGGTGGTTGCTGCTTCACATATGGCAGAGGGAAGGGCATTCCATAGTACAGGGGCAATAACAGGAAATGTCCTATAATATTCTGTGAGGTCTGGTGCCACAAGTAGAATTTCTCGGAAAATCTAAGTGATCTTACAGGCAGGGGCAGGGGCAGACTTTGGTACTCTTTTGTGTGAACGCAAAATTTGGCACCCCCAAGTGGATTTTATCAATGATGGATCTTCTCAATTTTGTGCCCCATCGGCTTACCAGCCTTGGTGCAAGGAACTCTCCACATCTTTCTAAATCTGACACTGTTACAGGTCTATGCAGGGGTAGTCGATCTTTCAGGTAACATGGTTCCAAGTTGTTTAGGACTTTATATTTATTTCAGAATTGCTATATCACTCTTTCAGCTACATCCTCTGGATGCATCTACAAACCACCTGGTTGTAAAAGCAGGCATCTAAATAACATGTAAAGTAGACACTGGGAAATTGCATAATGAATAATAAAGTTCATCCTTTTTTAAAAAAATCCCCACCTCAAATTAGACTTTCAAAGCTCAAATTTAGCTCTTTGAAAAAATAAACACCCCCTTTTCACTATCGAAAATTATAGCCTGCATTAACAAACATCACATAACATATGTAGATAACAGACTCAGCCATTACATAGCGATGGGGATTAAACAAACATGCCTTGAGAAAAGAAACTTGGAAGCTAATCTGTTCATATATTTCACATTGCCAAAAAATGAAATCTGACAGCAGCATGTGTTAAGCATATCATATTTAATACTTATTTTCAAGTTTAAGGAATATTGACAGCCCTAAGCTTTACTCATAACTTTTCCCCTTCAAATTTTAATGTTGGTTTCCAGATAAATTTTTGTCTGTTTGTGGGGTTTTTTTTAAAAAAAAAAATCCAATACCCAACAATAATTAAACTGTTACCTCTTAGGATAGAGTTCAGAAAAGATCAGAAAAGTAGTTTATGGCACTATCACTTCAGAAAGTGATTCTCAAATTTCGCTGCAGCAAATTCCCCCTGGTCAAAAGGAAATGGAATGAAAATCATGTTTATGGACTATTTCTATATAATACATACACAAGCTGGCTAAAATGAAACTCAACCTGCAAACCATAAGAACATGAGTCTTCTATGGAAATCTAGGATGCACCAACAAAGAACCCTCTGTGGCTAGGAGTATTTCCAGCTATAGAGGGTTTACCATCTGTGGCCAACATTGGGCAGAGATGACTTGGCTACAGTGCTCCACACTCTGGTAAAAAGGTAAAGGTAAGGGATGCAGGTGACGCTGTGGTCTAAACCACTGAGCCTCTTAGGCTTGCCGATCAGAAGGTCAGCTGTTCGAATCCCCAAGACAGGGTGAACTCTCGTTGCTCTGTCTCAGCTCCTGCCAACCTAGCAGTTTGAAAGCACAACAGTGCAAGTAGATAAATAGGTACTGCTGTGGTGGGAAGGTAAACAACATTTCCGTGCGCTCTGTTTTCTGTCATGGTGTTCCGTTGTGCCAGAAGTGGTTTAGTCATGCTGGCCACATGACCCAGAATGTTGTCTGTGGACAAATGCCAGCTCCCTCGGCCTGAAAGCGAGATGAGCACCACAACCCTATAGTCACCTTTGACAGGGTTTAACCATCCAGGGGTCCTTTACTTTTTTTCTTTCCTTTTTTACACTCTGATAACTTTGAGGCTGGATTATTGCAATGAACTCCCATGTGCTGCTCAGAAACTTTAACTGGTCCAAAATGAACAACCAGATTACCAGCTGAGATCTTAAATCAACTTCACAGGTTGCCAATTCATTTCCAAGCCCAATTTAAGGTGCTCATGTTAACGTTTAAGACCCAACTAAACAACTTAGGCCCCAAATATCTGAAAGGCCATCTCCTTCCCTACAAACCCTCTCAAGTGTTAAAGGAATGGGCTCCTAAGAGAAAACCATTTGTTTGCTGTAAATTTTCCTAGACTAATAATTGCAGTTTAAAAGAATCGGTTGGCCTGTATGAACAATCACTTATCTGAGCTGTCTGGTTCTGAATGCTTGTTCTACTTAGTGTCCACATTTTTCAGTTCCTCTTTCCGCCATTCATTTGCTGAGTGGAACATTGTCTGGATTTGTAATTATTGCTTTGTGTTAAACATCTATAAAAGGGCGGGCTGTTTTGCTTCACGATCCCATTTTAGAAGTGATCTTGACATTCATTAGTGGGAATGGCTTAACATGTCATCGCTAATAATTTTAATAATTCCTTTTATTGCTCTAATTGGCAATTAGCTCCTTTTAATTTATTTAGTAAGAACAGCTAATCTGATGCTAAGCAAGGTGCAGAGGACAAAAGGATCTAATTTTAAATAATTACTTTTTTTTTGCTACCACCACTACCCTGCCCCAACTCCTAGAACGTATTACACAAACAGGGTTTGTCTGCATTCAGAGATCCAAGCACACAGAGATTTCCTGTGCTCCTGGGCTACCTCATTCATGTCAATGGAAAGCCCCAATCCACCTGTTTTTATGATGTGGATTCCTCCCTTCAGAAATCCCATTGGGATTCACTTTCCTGCACTGTGGCTTCTGTACTTTTCAGAAATCACTGCATGAAGGGGAGCTTATGGTTTCCTTTTTGTGCCCATTTCAGCAGATGGTAACCTTGCTATGTCGGGGCGGGGGCTTCTGGTTCTTTGAACCCTTGGAAATCAACCAAGTGTATCTCTCTGACAGTATCGGTTTTCAATGCGGCACTGCAAGGGCTTTATATACTGCTTCTAACTTTAATGGAGGCAGTGAGAGATTTTACTTTCTTGGGCTCCATGATCACTGCAGATGGTGACAGTAGTCACCAAATTAAAAGATGCCTGCTTCTTGGGAGAAAAGTGATGACAAACCTAGACAGCATCTTAAAAAGCAGAGACATCACCTTGCCGACAAAGGTCCGTATACTTAAAGCTATGGTTTTCCCAGTAGTGATGTATGGAAGTGAGAGCTGGACCATAAAGAAGGTTGATCGCCGAAGAATTGATGCTTTTGAATTATGGTGCTGGAGGAGACTCTTGAGAGTCCCATGGATTGCAAGAAGATCAAACCTCTCCATTCTGAAGGAAATCAGCCCTGAGTGCTCACTGGAAGGACAGATCCTGAAGCTGAGGCTCCAATACTTTGGCCACCTCATGAGAAGAGAAGACTCCCTGGAAAAGACCCTGATGTTGGGAAAGACTGAGGGCACAATAAGAAGGGGATGACAAAGGATGAGATGGTTGGTCAGTGTTCTCGAAGCTACCAGCATGAGTTTGACCAAACTGCGGGAGGCAGTGGAAGACAGGAGTGCCTGGCATGCTCTGGCCCATGGGGTCACGAAGAGTCAGCGACGACTAAACGACTAAACAACAAAATAACTTTAAGCATGGCTTCTGATGAAAACTAAGAACAGTGAGAAAAATCCCATCGAGTTGCCAAAGAAAGAATCTGAAGTACCTTCACCAGAAATATACAAACATCCTTACAAAGTCACAAATTGTTCCAGAGCCAAGAACTTTGACATGCTATTTAGCAAAGCATATATGTGACACATTCATTCTGATCTTGGAGTTGTCAGCAATCCTGAGATCATCAAAATCAGTCCCTATAAATCTTCTGTCAGGAGCTCTGTGGAATCTCTTGGCAGACTTGGTCAAAGAGGAAGGAGATTTGGGATGAGGCTACTGAGACTGTTGATGGGGAGGAGCAGAATGCTCATTGAGTGACATCCCTGCTACAAACCTGATGTCCCAGCAAAGGAAAGAGATCCAGTGGAGTCAGCCCCAGCTCCACACCCTGAGAGTGTGGTTGCACCAGCAACTGAGGAGGTGTGTTAACCTGAGTCATCCAGGCAGACTAGGGCCCATCTCCAAGGACATGCCATTGGATGCACTGGCAAAGCTTACCCTCAGAAGTGCCCATTTGCTTGCCCAGTCCCATCATTCAGGAAGACAATGGCATGAATGAGTGCCCTTTCCCCCTCCTCATCTAGAGGTGATCCAGTTCACACTGTGTGCCTAGACTTTCAAGATATATTTTTTTTTTACAAAGTACCTCACCAAAGACTCCCAAGTAAGCTTCATAGTCAAGGAATAAGAGGGGAGGTCCTATTGTGGATCAATAACTGGTAGGAGTAAATGAGCAACTATCTGAACAGAGAGCTATAAAAGCATATACTAAAGGATGTTTATAGGGACCTGAACATAAATGATTTACAGTTGGGGTGAGCAGCCACCCACCCAAGGCAGGTAAGGTAAAGGTAAAGGGACCCCTGACTGTTAAGTCCAGTCACGAATGACTCTGGGGTTGCAGCGCTCATCTTGCTTTACAGGCTGAGGGAGCTGGCATTTGTCTGCAGACAGTTTTTCAGGTCCCGTGGCCAGCATGACTAACCCGCTTCTGGCGAAACCAGAGCAGCGCATGGAAACACTGTTTTCCTTCCCGTCAGAGTGGTACCTATTTATCTACTTGCATTTTTGGCGTGCTTTCAAACTGCTAGGTTGGCAGGAGCAAGGACTGAGCAACGGGAGCTCACCCCATCGCAGGGATTCGAACCGCCAACCTTTTGACCGGCAAGCCCAAGGTTTATTGGTTTTAGACCACAGCATCACCCACGTCCAAGGCAGGTGCCAACTTTTACCCACCCAGCATTTAACACTCTCCATCTCTCATGACCACAGCCTTGAGAACAGAGAAGTCCACAAGAATAGCAGGTGACGACTGCTGGTGTGTAAACAGGAGGGTTGAAAGTAAGAATTCTCAGCTCCATATGGGACCACAGTGATCTGCGAAGTATTCAGAGTAGCCAGGAAGCAGATGTGGCTGAAGCCCCCTGGAATTTGTTGCTCATGTATTTTGGGGGTAGTTGGCGGAGGATGTAACTGAGAGCCCTTTCAGTCAAACTATTTCATTTGTTTCCCAGCGTGTGCTGCCTGCAAAATTCGGTGCACATTAGGAGATAAACTTCTTCATCTGAATCTGCCTCTTGATACATGGAAAAACAAATCTGGCATGCCTGCGCTCTTGAATCGCAGATGCTATAATTTCCCTAACTCTCTCATTTTTAACAAATAATGTTTTCCTTCAGGTGAACATAATCATGGTCAGGGATGGTTAAGGCGCATTTCTCATTTTGCCTCTTCTGTGCAAGGAGGAAGCAGATGAAACACGCTTTTGCCAAACATTCTGCTTCTTTGGGAGGCATGTCAGTCATTATTTGGACCACCTCCTGCACGAAGATAAAACCCCCCACACAGGTGGTATTCTGTTGATTACCACAATCCACACAAACACACTTGGTTACTATTCAATGAGATGGTCACAGGAGGAAAGCCCTAAATCATTTCACTTAACGTTACAAGGAAATTATTGTTTCTCTGCTAATCCTACCATTCATAAAGACTAGTGAACATTTACTTTTTCAATCTACGCATTGTTTTGTTCTACACAAACAAGGAGAATGTTGTGTGTATGTGGGGGGGATAACACTGGATTATCTGACCATTTACCATTACCTTAATGCAGGATCAGAGCTACTAATGTACATCGTCAAAATATTTTGGCCTTCATCTTGTGGGGAGTGACCTAGGAGTGGGTGGCATCTTGAGTTAGGCTGAATTGTCACAATAGCAAAACAATTACCATGTTCTTTTCTTTTTTTAAAGGAGACAGGTGGAGCTGGATGGGTAGGAAGAGACAGAAAAAGATGAATTAAGGAGGAAAAGAAGGGGGGAAAGAAAGAAACGAACAACACAATTCTGGAAACTAGTCTGTTAAGAGTGCTGAGTAGTTTAACTATTAATCCTTCTTCCCAGGGAATTCTGGGAAATGTCACAACTGCAAAAGTGGCATCATAGTGCTCTCAATATGCAGGTGTGGTCTTATAGGAGAAGTTAGGAGGTCAAGTCAGTCAACAAACTCCCTGTCCTCAGCGCTCCATAGAACAATCTCTGATGCTGCATGGCTCCAAAGTATTTTCTGACTTCTCTTTACCATTCACACTCTTTGTGCAAAATGACCTTTCCCTTCCAACAGAAGATGTTTGTGCTTTTAGCTGGGCAATGGTAGCATACAACACAGGAACCCGTCTGATTCTTTGTCTTTCTAGCTCATCTAGTGTAGGAGCTCTCCAGGGTACCTAGCAGAAATCGCCCACTACCTGGTCCTTTGAGCAGCAGATGCCAGAGATGGAACCTGAGAGCCTGTGCTTACAAAGCGTGAGCTGCGCCACTGAGCGATGGTTTCTCATTCACATACAGGGCACATCATTGTCCTTAATGTCACCCACCACACCTGATGGCATGATACCAATTGGACGAAACACACATTGTATTGTTTTAGCTAGCATTTAAAATGCTAGCATTTAAAATGCCCAAACCTAAACAACTACCCGCAATTGGTTTTAAAAGGTAAGCCAGAATTCACATTTATGTAACTAATCTTGACTTCTGGTATGCAGAGCGGAGGGTTAGAAATTCCTTTGTTTCCATTACTTCCCTGCTATGGTTTTATTGGCATCTCCTTCTTCACTCCATGGTAATTAATTCCAAAGTGCTATCTTGAAAGATAATTTTCTTTTGACCGCCTGCTGAATATGACTGAGACCTTGTGAAAGAGAGAAATAAAGTTTATTTTATATATTTTTAAGCAATAGCTCAGGGCATGTATTTTTTTTAAAAAAATCCTTGGTGGGCTAGGTAATGAATGATTTTTTTTCAGCAGAAATTTCCTTCTTCCCCAGGGACCCAACAAAGCAGGTTGAACCTTCAAGTTAAACCCTGAACCCCGGTGCCTCTAACCGACTGTAAGAATCTCATTTTGATATTTGTTTTTATCTTTGCTATTTGCTATCTCTGGTTGCATGTGGCTTTCAATCTCTTCCTTTGTTGTTTGCCTTCTGCTGTTCTGAGGATTTTAGCAAATGATCCGATGCTTCTCTTTGATTCTTTCATTGTCAGCTTCTTTTGGGGTTAAGGACTAAGGTGTAAATATATGCATGCATGCATACAAACAAACAAAAGAATGCCTGTGACTCTTCTGCTGTTCCACACCCTACCCCATAGCCTAATGTGGTGGAGAAATGAACAAGTGAGCTGAGCTGTATTAGGGATTGGTGAGAGATTCAATTTTATTTGTACCTAATTTGCACATTCTTGAACCAATATGTGAACTGAATATTCAAAACTTCTACTTCCTTGAATTTTGCAATGCCGTTCTCTAACCAAATGCACAAAGGGCCATCTATTTGGGAGGGGGTGTACATAAAAATGCACATATTTGTGAAAGTAACATACAAAAAAATTTTATACTGGGGAAATTCCTTGGGGGGGAAATGTGCATATACAAAAATGTGTTCAGTAGGAGAAATTTGCACTAAAATGGTGGTGATTTTTCAGGGGTATTTTTTAAAAAAAGAAAAAGAAAAATTGCAAATTGATGTGGAAATATGGAAAACTGAATGCAGAACTGGGAAAAATGAAAAACTCAGAGAATCAAAGTGGACAGATTTGTCCACCATCCCTAGTTATACCACATTTATCTTTAAAGAAAGTACTTTTGAAGTCGATGGCCCTCAAGGTCCCTTCTTCATGCAGCACATGCAAAGTACTTCTTCATGCAGCACATAGTTAAACTATGGAAATCACTCCCACAGGAGGCAGTGATGCTCAGTGTGGTGTAGTGGTTAAGTAGCAGTTTGAAAGCATACCAGCATGAGTAGATAAATAGATACTGCTGCAGCGGGAAGGTAAATGGTGTTTCCGTGCGCTCTGGCACTCGTCACAGTGCCCCGCTGCACCAGAAGAGGTTTAGTCATGCTGGCCAAATGACCCGGAAAAGCTGTCTGCAGACAAACGCTGGCTTCCTCGGCCTGAAAGCGGAGATAAGCCTTGCACCCCATAGTCAAATTCAACGGGACTTAACCGTCCAGGGGTCCTTTACCTTACTCAGTATAGGTGAACTCCATGCATTGTGATAAATTTCATTGGGAACTATTGTTTTGACAGTCCTTGTTGATTTGGTCTGGGCACCAAGTTTGTCCTTGATCTGGACCTAGCTGTGCTGCCAGAGTTGAATAGACAGCGCCATTGCAACCACAAGAGCCGAAACTACTTAATAAGGTAGATGGGTGATGTGAACAACAACAACAACAATTTTCCAGCAACAGGAACTGACCCCCATCCCAAACCCAATTGAAGCTTTTAAATTAAACACCAGTTTCTACCTAATACTGCGGCTGAGAGCCAGCACAATTACAAAATTTAATTAATTAAGCTGAAGGCAACTTATTTAAAAAGCCTTCCCACGACTAGATCTGTAAAGAAGCTCAGTGAAGCAGTAAATGTAACCACAATTCCAGCACCGAAGCACTCTGTGTAGCAATTCCCGACTCGGCCCAAATACTTATTAAATGAGATAACAGTTACTGAGGTAGCAAGAAACTCACATGCATGGACAAATACTATTGATGATAATCATGTTCACATCAAAGCGGATTTGCATACTCCCTTTCTGTTGTGTTGAATGGATTCAAGCACATAACAAAATAAATATGTGAAATCCTAATACAAGAGTCTGACTGGAATGCCCACAACTTCCAAAAGAGCTGAAGCTTTCGGCGGTCGACCAGCATTGAGTTGGTCTACAAGTGTGTGCATTTAGTTAATGCAGATTTACAAAACAAACAAACACCCAACTTTAATCTGCATGTGACACCAAACTGGAAGGGATAGCCATGCCTTCAGACAGGATTCAAGGTGGATCATGGCAAACCAAAACTTTAAAAATGAGTTTGGAATGGTCTGGTTTGGAAGGTGGTAGACTCTCTTTCATCAGAGGCCTTAAAGCCAACTATTAGGGGTGCTGTTGTAGCAGGCTTCCTACACTGGAGTAGATATCCTTTGAGATCCCTTCATGCTCTATAGTTCTTTGAAAATAAGAACACAAGAAGAGCCTGCTGAATCAGGCCAATGGCCCATTTGATCCAGCATCCAGTCAGCGGTGGAGGCAAGCCAATTGGGCGCCTGGGGTGGCGCGTGTGCCCTGTGCCCAGGGGTGGGGCCAGGACGAGTCAGGGCAGGACGCTCTGCGGGACCTCCGAGGAGTCTGCCTGCCTCCTCCCACTGAGCCACCCTACAGCTGAGGAGGAGGCGGTGGGCGGACCGTTTGGGGAAGCGCGGAGCCTGTGGGTGCCCAAGCCACCACATCACTCCCAGGAGAGAAGAATGGCTCGGGCATGCTGCAAGCCCCACGGTGAGTGCCACCCACCATTTTCTCACCCCCCCCCTCAGTGGGCACACCTGGGGCAAACCGCACTTACCATACCCCCCTTCCTCTGCCCCTGCATCCAGTTTTCGTAGTGGGCAACCAGATGATGTTAATAATTATAATGATCATTTGTTTCTTTTACCCCACCCATCTGATTGGGCTGCTCCAGCCACTCAGGGCAGCTTCCAACAGAGTATAAAGAAACATATGAAACACCAAACATTAAAAACTTCCCTATACAGGGCTGCCTTCAGAAGTCTTCTAAAAGTCAAATAGTTGTTTATTTCCTTGATATCTGATGGAAGGGCATTGCACAGCGTAGGTTCAACTGTGGAGAAAGCCCTCTGCCTGGTTCCCTGCAACTTCATTTCTCGCCATGAGAGAGCAGCCAGAAGGCCCTTGGAACTGGACTTCAGTGTCCGGGCCGAATGATGGGAATGGAGATGCTCCTTCAGGTATACAGGGGTGAAGCCATTTAGGGCTTTAAAGGTCAGCACCAACACTTTGAATTGTGCTCAGAAATGTACTGAGAGCCAGTAAAGATCCTTTAGGACAGGCCCTAGTTGTCAAAGGAAAAAACAACTACCAGACTTGTAGAAGACATCTGAAGGCAGCCCTATTTAGGGAAGCTTTTAATATCTGAAGGACTATTATATATTAATATTTTGTTGGAAGTCACCCAGAGTGGCTGGGGAAACCCACCCAGATGGGTGGGGTATAAATAAATTATTATTATTATTGTTGTTGTTGTTGTTGTTGTTGTTGTTGTTGTTGTTGTTATTGTTATTGTTATTATAGTGTTATATGGTCCTGGCGGCCACTCCCAGTCACCAGTCTAGCAGCCGCAATCTGGATTAATTGTAGTTTCTGTGTCACCTTCAAAGACTAGACACCATGAATAGCCTTATCCTCCATGAATCTATCCAACCCTCTTTTTCTGCGCACCCCGGGGTGGCTGTGAAACTGCCTTATGCTGGGTCAGGTTATTGGGTTATCTACTGAAGGGGTTTTCATTCCGGCTGTGCCTATTCAAGTCTTGAGGAAAATTCTCACCCAGCCCTGTGATCATTTTTAGCTGGAGACTGAACCTGAAACCTTATGCATGCAAATCAAGCACTCTACCGCGAGCCGAAGGCCATTTCCCCAGATGAGCAGCAGGCTGTATCTCTTAAATTAACTTGTGTATGCAGGTGTGGGAATAGCTCCCAGGTTGGCATAAATGCAACATTCAAGCCGACTCTTAATTAACACCTCTGCCACCACACTTTTAATGCACTGTGGGTACTATATCTGTAGCATCAAAGCAAATGTTTCTAATCAGAATAGAACAAATGACAGTCAGCATTCCAAAGAATGGTTGGATGCACTTCTACTGCCAAAGCCAAGAAGGATCGGCCCTGATGGAAGCCGCCTGTTAACGATAGAAGTAAACTCTCCCAAGGTCCTTGGAAGAAGAGCAGGATACGGCAGAAAGCAAGCATGGAGCCAAGGAGCTTCAATTACACTGTGCCACTCCAATGCAATGCACGTGCCTCAGTTGAATATCAATCTGATATTCAGTATCAATTCCAGAGCCGCTTGCACTCAGGCAATGTGTTGAACCACAGGTGAGACTGTTCCAGAAGGCCTGTGTACGCCATCTTGGTGGCCTAGAAGATAACCCCAAAACTAGTTGGTAGTTGTTGCAAAGATGAGCTCACCTATGCTTATATAGGCACTTGCTTTGATACATGTTAATTGGCTTGCTTTGCTGCTATGCTGATCTGAGGGCCCTGGGGTGCTGGGCTGCAGGCCCCAAGAGGGGAGCTATCTGTAAGCCTTGGAGAGTTGCCACCTGTGCCCTCATGGGTCAGGAGGATAGACGGGAGGCTCTGGCCAATCTGATACATGCTGTCTTTTCTATATGTAAACACATCTGCCTGCATGCAGACAAGTCATGACTATTGCTTGCTTCTGCAGTGTTTGCCCCTGAGAGCTGTGGGCGCTGTGTTGTTATTTTACACTTTTCTTTAATAAAGCACTAGAACTGGCCATTCTGACATTTTTGACATCCCTCTTTGGTATCCCTGTACCAAACCACTCGTACAACCAGCGGCGGAGCAAGCCGATCGGGCGCCTGCGGTGGCACGGTTGCTCTGCACCCAGGGGCGGGGCCAGCCACCTGCGGGGTGGGGCGAGCCAGGGCAGGACACTCCACAGGGCCTCCGAGGAGTCTGCCTGACTCCTCCCACTCAGCTGCCCTACAGGTGACACCTGGGACGGACCGCAGCCACCACACACACACCCTTTATCCTGCGTACAACACCACCTTTGGGCCTGCAGTTCAGAACAGGCAATGACCCCACTTTCCCCAGCCAGCCTCATTCTCCGGTCAGTTCGAGACCTCCATAGCTTAAACTGCACTATGTGTTCCAAGAGCATTATCTGAGACCAATGCTGGACCCAGAAGGCCTAATTCCATTTCTGGAAACCGAACAGCGTTCATCCTGTTCTTCCTTCACATGTAGTGTTCTATGTTTGCTTAGTACCTTGCCAGCGTGTTGCAGTGGTTCATGTGTTATACTATGACCTCGGAGGCCAGGGTTCAAATACCCACTCATTCATGAATCACACTTTGTGACTCTGGGCCAGTTACTGCCTCTTAGCCTAAGCTACCTCACAGAGTTGCTGTGAAATACAGTGGTACTCAGGTTAAGAACTTAATTCATTCTGGAGGTCCATTCTTAACCTGAAACTGTTCTTAACCTGAGCTACCACTTCAGCTAATGGGGCCTCCCACTGCCGCCATGCGATTTCTGTTCTCATCCTGAAGCAAAGTTCTTAACCCGAGGTATTATTTCTGGGTTAGCGGAGTCTGTAACCTGAAGCGTCTGTAACCCAAGGTACCACTGTAATCTAAGGGAGCGTGTACTCCACCTTGAGCTACTTGAGGGAAAAGGTCGGATAGAAGTGAAATGAAATGAAATAAACAGCAAGGAAAAAATAGAGTTTTGTTTTCTTGTAGCCAGTTGAACTTGGGACAAAATTAGAAGAGGGAGTCTCGTGCTTTTTCATGATTCCAAGAGCTGGAGATTTACGAAAATCAAAGTAATTCTGCCAAGTGTGGTCCCCTTCTCTCATTGAGCCAGAGAGAAAACTTGACATTGATGTTTTGTTAATTGGCTGATTCTGTTCCCCAACAGTAAAGAAAGGCATATCAAACCACAATTTTAACTGTCAGTGATATAGGGCAGTAAGCATAAATTACTGGGCAGAGGTGGAAAGGGGAAGGGAGACAAGGAAGCATATATGGTACAGGTCTCTAAGTGTATCAAAAGCAATGAAAATCCATTAAATCATTCTGAATTGCAAAAAAAAAGTAGTTTGTTAAACCTTTGCTATTTGCAGAGATAATCAGCCTGTTTGCAAACGCCCATTTAGTCTGTACCCAGTGCTCTCCCACTGCTTTTTTATTAGGAATTACAGACACAGATATTCCAAAGGACTAGAAAAGACTTTTTACGTATGGAACAACAGCCGCTCGGATACTACTAGCCCAGAGATGGAAAGAAGACCAAGTCCCTACCAGAGAAGAATTGCAAACCAAGCTGATGGAGTATGCCGAAATGGCAAAGTTGATTGGAAAACTCAGGAACCAAGAGAACAAAATATGTATAAAAGAATGGGGGGGGGGAGAGAGAAATATAAATTATTTAAAGGACTACTGTAAACAGATAGAAACATTGGCAGGATTTTGATTTCGCTTGTAGTGTAACAATTACCATGGAAAATATGGATCGATATAATAAATAGAGTACGGAAGAAGATGAAGTTTTAATGTTTAAAATGGGACTCCTGGGAGAGGGGGAAGTCCTGAGATTCGGAGCAAGCTCTGTTTATGGATATATATTTGAATTATTATTTTTTCAATTTTGTATTGTGAAATCAAATAAAAATAATATATAGATATAGATATAGGTAAAGATATATGAAAACGGTGTACACATGACATTAGCCACAATCCATATCTATCCTGTATCTATCCTGCTGTTTCTTATAAAATACTGCATTTTGACAAGCTTTCTCCCAAACTAGCTTCAATCCAAATGGAGGGAAACCTATCTGTGTTTCAAGTTAGGAATGTGTACACAGCCTAAATATGAAATATTTTAACATAAAGCAAAACAAAAACACCCAACAGTCCTAAAACAGTAGAAGAGAATTAAAATTGCAACAAGAAAAGGATGGTAAAGAAAACTCGAGAGGACAATGCGTTCCTGGCACCTAAATAGACACCTGCTATTCAAGACAACAGCAGTGAATAGAAGGATTAACTGGGGAACAAGGGAATACATTATTTAATGATTAATTTGGAAAACCACTTAATCAGTATTAAAATATAGTGAGTTAGGATGCATCCCCAACTCCTAAGAGTTTGGGGGTTTTTTTAATCAAGAGGCAAACAAGCATTGATTTCGATCAACTTCCAAGTATCTTTCTTTTTAATGAGCATTTACAAATATATTTTCAATGTTCAAAATCGTTTGCAGCCCTAATATCAATCAAGCACACTTAGATTTAGGGATGTTAGTTTGCAAGGCCATGAGGGAAGGAAGTGAGCAGTTCTGGAATGCTCTTAACGGGCCTTGCTCTATGCCTGACAGTAGCCGTAGCAGTGAATATATTTCCCCAGTACTACCATTTAATTGCTTCCAGTCCCTTCGTGGCTTTTTGGGTGATGTAAGCCATTGCCGTCAGAAAGAAAAGGCTTGGGGGTTTTTTTGGTGTTCTTTTTCTTTTTCATTAAAAGAACCCCAGCCCTTTTAAGTCGTGGCTTCTATCTTGTCTTATCTAGGAATGCTTGGCTGCTGCAATATGAAAGGCTTTGAATTGCTTTTTACTGTTCCTAGGGTTGTTTATTTATTTTATGAGATTTATATACTGCTTGACCTCAGTAAAACCTCCAAGTGGTTTGCAAAAATAATTAATAAATTTTTTCCCCAGTAAAATACTTTTTTAAAAAAAACAAAACACTGTTAATACATGCATTTAAAACACTCCAGCAGTTAATTAAAATTAACAGTAAGCTAAAACCAGATTAAAACACATGTTAGGTTCTACATGTCAGGATAGGCTTGCCTAACAGAAATGTTTTTAGCAGGTGTTAAAAAGAGTACAGTGAAGGCACCTACCTGATGTCAATAGGCAGGGATTTCCAAAGTGCCACTACTCTGAAAGATTAATTTCTTAGAACTGTGGAACAAGTATTAGGTTGCACCTGTAACAGAGCAGGAGCAGTCGAGTGGACATACAAGGACAAAGGCGATCTCACAAGTGACGATGATACTGCATTGTATTTAATCCAGAATGCAGCAGCTAGACTGGTGACTGGGAGCAGCCGCCGAGACCATATAACACCTGTCCCAAAAGACCTACATTGGCTCCCAGTACGCTTCCGAGCACAATTCAAAATGTTGGTGCTGACCTTTAAAGCCCTAAACATTCAGCCCAGACACTGAGGTCCAGCACCGAGGGCCTTCTGGCGGCTCCCTCACTGCGAGAAGTGACGTTACGGGGAACCAGGCAGAGAGTCTCCTCGGTAGTGGCAGCTGCCCTGTGGAACACCCTCCCATCAGATGTCAAGGAAATAAACAACTTTTAGAAGACATCTGAAGGCAACCCTGTTTAGGGGAGTTTTTAATGTCTGATGTTTTATCATGCTTTTAATATTCTTTTGGGAGCCGCCCAGAGTGGCTGAGGAAATCCAACCAGATGGGTGGGGTATTAATAATGATAATGATAATGATATAATGATAACAACAACAACAGCAACTATTATTATTATTAATTATAAACAAATTTGGGACTCTTTTATTTTGAACGACAGCTAATATAGTGCTTAAATGAAAAACAAATAAACATAGTCAATACAGTACAATCTTGCTTCTGTTAGAATCATAGCCTTATATGTTTTGATTCTGGCCATTGATCCATTAGCTCAGTATAGTCTCCAATGACTGGCAACAGATTGGCTTTTGGACTAGGCTTTCTCCCAGCTCTCCCATCAGATGCCAGGGGTTGAATCCGGAACCCTCTTCATGCAAAGCAAATGCTCTACGGCTGAGCTATGGACAATTGCACACTTTGAAACTGGCTTTCATATTCCTCACCGCTTCCCAGTGCTGCTTTGCTGCCTTGAAGTCAAATCTGAGTGAGGTTAGGAGCAGGAGCTAATTCTCCCTGCCCTCACTCCAGCATCTTCTGAACAGTAAGCATTCAGGAAATCATACCAGGTTAAACCAGGTTGAACAGCTGGTGGTAGCTGTGAAGGCAAGTGGGAGCATGCTATTTTAGAATCTCACTTCAATTCCAGCTTCGAGCTGAACACATGCTTAGAATTGCTCTAAGCTCGGTTCTAGAATGCAGGTAGGAGCCTCTGAGTGTGATCAGGAACCCTCACTTTCCAGTGTTCCTGTTCAAACAGAGGGTATAATGCACATATAGATGCTCTATGCATCTGAATGTTTGAAGGACCAGAGTGAGGGCAGGGGAGCCACTCTGTATGTCAAAGAGGGTCTAGAGTCAAACAAATTAGAACTCTCCTTCACAGAATTGCTGCAGGTGACAATGCCAGTTCTTCAGAGGAAGTTAGTTCTAGGGACTAAACCAGGCTTCCTCAACCTTGACCCTCCGGATGTTTTTGGCCTACAACTCCCATGACCCCTAGCTAGCAGGACCAGCGGTCAGGGATGCTGGGAATTGTAGTCTCAAAACATCTGGAGGGCTTAGGTTGAGGAAGCCTGGACTAAACATTACAGAATTGTTTCAGAAGCCAAAGGGTGGTGTCCACTAAGAAGCAGTAACTCTGGAATGGCTTGTGGGGAAAGGGAGTTGGGCCTATATACAAATATTGTGGCCTCTTCCAGTTTCCCTTTATGGTATCATAAACATGTTTCCCCAATATTGTGAATGGAGCTTAGTAGCAAAATATCTATTTAATTTAGAGAGATGATGCAAAGAAAATGGGGACATGGTAGCTACCGGTAATTTCTTTAAGAATATGACATATTACCAGCCTAACAATTTGAAAGAGGTAAACAAATGCGGGAAAATCCCAACTGGAATAACTTTACCATTTATTTCAGCTTGTTTTCCTTATTTTAACACAATGCATTACTGGAAGCTGGCAGAAGGAAGAAAATCAGTGCTTAATAAGTACTTAAGAGAACGAGGATCTTAATTAGAGCAGCTGAACTGTCCAAACACCACCTTAAATCAATGAAAATATATGAACAAATTGAAGAAGACACTGAAGGATGTGCTTCGAAATCCTTTGTTCCTTTCTAATTTGTGCTTTCAAATCTTGCTTGGTTAATTAGTGGTATCACAAAAACCCTTATCATGGCCTTGGATTGCTGCCAAGTGTCGGTTTCTTTTTTTAAAAAAATCTTTTTTGCCAAATTAAACAGCCAAGATAAAGTTTCTTGCAGGGGAGGGAGCCAACCATTAATCATCAGGACTGCTCAAAAAAGCTCAGGCCTTCTTCTTTCAATGTGGATGCCATTTGAAACTACGGAGTGATTTGTGGAGACAGCTAGGAACATGGGGTGCCCTACCTCAACCCCTAAGTTGTTCATTCTTTGGATGATATCCCAGTCTACCAAGAAACACTACCAGTTCAAAGGACAGGTTTCCAACCTAAACATAATGTGCAGTTTCAAAACAAATATTCTCATTTTTTCTCATATCAGTGACAGGATTGTTTTGTTACCATGAGCATAGAAGTGGGGACCTGGAACAAAATGTTGCAGTGTGAAGTGCTCTTGGGCAGTGTTCCAGTCACTCAAGCCCAACTGCATGATACTCCATTCCATTGCCACCTGGTCGGCATCCTATAGCAACTGAGCACCCTCAGTTCACCCTCAGTATTGCAGGGTGGAGGTTCCCTTTTTAGGTCACCCCCAACTGTGTTTGTACTTCTGCGAAACTTAGGGTCCCCTAAAGCCTGCCAAAATCCCCCTCTTGTGCGTAGATGGTGAAATCCTGATTACATAAAGATCCACAGTCCCTTTTGTGTTTATTTGGCTGCCCTCAGGACCAAGGCAGACATGGAACCATTTGTGCAATTAGCAAATCGCATGAATTCTACTTCTTTTCAAAAGCAAATTGCAGGTGCAGGGGAGCATTATCTGGATCAGGACCCCCCTGTTTGCATTGGAAGAATATCACCCGTTTGTGCCAGTGGATCTTTCCAATGTGATTAGCAGGTATGGGAATATGGATTAGGTTAAAGCATAGCTGTCAACCTTCACTTTTTTTGCAGGAAATTCCCTTATTCCAGCGCCATTTCCCGCTGCTTCCCGCTGCTATCCCGGATTGTTAGATATCCCGTAGACTGTCCCTGGGACAGGTGAGGCTGCTGATCCCTTATTTTCGAGGCTACTGATCCCTTATTTTCAAATCTGAAAGCTGACAGCTATGGGTTAAAGACCAACCTCATCTCCTGGCAACATACAGTAGGATGTGGGTTTTTTGCTCTTAGTGGAGCATGAGGAGTCCACATCCCATCAGGTCACTGGTGGATGAAGAACCTCTCTTCCCCAGATCCATTTCATTTGGGGCCAGATTCTACGCCAAGCCTAGGGAGCAGACCAGAAGGAGCAGAACTGTACTCAGGAAATTTTCCAAGAAATCAATAGGTGAGATGCAGTTTGAAAGCCTATATGACTTGGTAGTGGTAAGCTCTCTTTTAAAGGGTTTGAAATCTCAGTAGCACACACAAGCTATGGACTGGGACCCAGGAGACCAGGATTCAAATCCCCCATTCAGCCATGTAGCTCATGGAGTGATCTTGGGCCAGTCACTCACTCCCAGCCTAACTTACCTCACAGGGGTTTTGTGGGAATTAAGTGGGTGACAACTTGGGGAAAGTAAGCTATCAGTGCAATATGGAAAGAAGGAGAAAGTTGGAGAACTATAGAAACAGGTAGAAGGGCATGCAGCTGGGACGCTTTGATTTATGTGCCCTGGGAAGTCCGTCTGCTATCTATTCTCCTGGCTGGGCTCGGGGCAATGAGAGGGAGACGGAGGGAGCTGGAACATTGGCACAAAATGGCACATGCATTTTGGGATTCATTCTCAGTTTGCTTAGGAAGTTGCTTGGCCACATTTTCCAGAAGTATCATGCTACGGATGATCATACCATACTGTGTACTGAGTTTTATGGATAGATTCTGATAGAGTTTTAGGGTTTTAATAGTGCTGTGCTGAAATATGTCCTCCAGCTTCTGAAAGGCTTTCTTCCTCTGTGAAAGAGGCTTCCATTTTTCTCCCTCATTCTTAGAACACTTGAACATTTCTTTTGAGTTTCATTGGGTGGCCGATTTTGAGCATACCTTATCGTTGTGAAGTGATGAAGGACAGGGTGGTTTTTCTTTCTTATGATTAAATTCTTTCTTTCCAGCAAATGTTTCTCCAGCACTATGGAGCCTCCCTGGGTGCCAGCACTTTCTGATCTGAAAAAGCCCCCTGGAAGGAGTTGCCTCATGCTGTCTTCTCCTGAGCTTTGGTTGCGCACCTGGGTAGGCTAGTGAGATTATCTGGAGCCACCTCAAAAATAAGATAAGCACATGAAAATCCCTGAACGCCATGAGAATGTCAACAAAGCTTTCTCTCCCCTTTGATTTTGTTTTAATTATTAAAAAAACAAACATCATGCTAAAAGTAATAATCAAAGCAGCAATAGAAACAGGAAGAATTAAATTACAAGACAATAATATAAAAACCATAGAGAGCTCAGATAAGAATGAGCGGCATAAAATATATTCCACAGTGGAATGCAAAGCTCATCTTTGTACCAAGCATACCAAATACTCATAAATGTTGCCAACCTAGTCAGATGAGTGGGGTATAAATAATAACATCATCATCATCATTATTATTATTATTATTATTATTATTATTATTATTATTATTATTATACTTAGTGGGAATGTGCCATCCATGAGATTGTTTGGTCATATAAATTACAAACATCCCCCAGGCATAAGCAAAGTCAAAGGGGGTCTGGAGGCACATACTTTATGAGTCAGTTTTTTTGGAAATGACAATGAACATGACTTTTTTAAACCATAGATCTGTAGAATAACAAAATGCGTCCTTCCACCCTTGAGATATCACTAGATGAGCAGCAACCAACAGATACAGAATTGATTGTTGGGAAGTAAGGTCAGCCTTGGCACTGTCAAAAATGGAGAAGAGACATAGCTTAGCATCCAAGGTGACCTATTTGCCAGGAAGAATACGAATCTCCATTACAACCTGCTTCCAGACATTGTCATATCCCCACCATATCTGCCTTGATTATTTATTATTATTATTATTATTATTATTATTATTATTATTATTATTGATTTCCAATATATAACAACATAACAACAATTACGAAAACAAGAGAAAAAAATACAAGAACAAAATCACAGATTGGACTTTGATAAATTTAACTAGAGTGATCTGTCCTGGATTGGAGGAGGAGGGGTAAATTGGGATTTTGTGTATGCTTTGTTAATTTTTGAATGCAACTTCTTTTCTCAGTAACTGATTTTCTTCCATGTTTGCTTAACCTTTGCCCTTTGTGGATTTTATGATCAGTGAGGACAGAACTGGGTGCCTGGACCTTGGAGATAGTTAATGCCTCCTTGAGAGAAGGCATGGTGCCTATCTACCTCAAGGAGATTGTAATATACGGTAAACATTCCTTTAGAAAGCCAAATGGACTTTAAAGATGGTTTGGAAACTGCAACTAGTCCAATGTGAGCTGGGCAGTCAGCAACAGTAACATTTTTTCCTATATCAGCTGCAGTTTTGGTCCCAAATTAAAGTGCTGGTTTTGACCTTGAAAGACCTAAATGGTTTGGGTCCAAGCCTATTTATTAGATCACCTGTATCTTCATGACTGCACTTTAAAATCTGCTTCCGGGGCTCTCCTTATTTGCCCACCACCTGCCTCAGTTTAACTAGCTTATGAGGGAAAGGTGACCCCACAGCTATGTAATCCCCTTCCATTAGGCTTGCTTCACATTAAAACATTTCAAGAGAATCTGGAAGGCCATGAGTACCCATATTTTCCAACTGGCTTTCCACGTGTGATGTTTATTACTTGAGTGATGGTTAAATTATTATTTTTTTCCAACTGCTCTTCTATGCAGTATGTTTAATACCTGGTTTGGTGGGAATGAACTTTTTTCTTTGTTTGTTTCTGTATTATTGTTTTTTAAATGAGAAACCTTACAAAGTTGCAGTTTTATATTTCCAATTTCAAATTTTTGTTTCTCTCTTCTTGTGTTGTTTTTGACTGTGAGACTCTGGTGATGGGCATTTCCCTAGAAAAGTGGCCTTTTTTGATACATGGGGGAGAATCAAATAGATGCAGAATGTGTGTGTGTGTGTGTGTGTGTGTGAGAGAGAGAGAGAGAGAGAGAGAGAGAGAGAGAGAGAGAGAGAGAGAGAGAGAGATTATTTTCAGGACAAAATGGTTTGTAGGTTCCCAATCATATTGGTCCAGACCAAAAATTCCGGAATATTATTACGAGGAAGTAAATACTCTTCATGTCTTAGTTTAGGAACATAAGAGCAGCCTTCTGGATCAGGCCAAGGGCCCATCTAGCCAAGCATCCTGTTCTCTCAGTGGCCAACCCAAATCCAGTGGGAAGCCTACAAGCTAGACATGAGTAAAGCAGCTCAAGGAACTATCGCCATATGAGATATGATATGGTATGTTACTTGAATAACAGGTGAGCCAACTTGCCTCCTGTTGAGAATCTGAGCTTCCAATGACCAAACATAGAATCATAGAATTGTAGAGTTGGAAGGGACTATGAGGGTCATTGGGCCCAACCCCCTGCAATGCAGTGATCTTTTGCCCAAACCCTTTTTTAATACACACTGTGAATGGCATTAATATATTAACAAGGAGGGATCTTGTACAGTGGTATCTTTGGTTGCGAATGGGATCCGTTCCGGAGGCCCGTTCACAGCATAAAAAGCCCGCAACCTGAAGCGCCGTATCTGTACAGGTGCACGGCACGATTTGGCGCTTGTGCGCATGCGCAAGCGGCAAAACCCAGAAGTAACCCTTTCTGGTACTTCCGGGTCGCCACGGGATGCAACCTGAAAAAACGTATCATGAAGCAAACATAACATGAGGTATGACTGTAATATGGTGTACTAATAGAACTACAGTGCATTGTATTTTTACCATTCTGTGATTCTATTTGTACAAAATTGAAACTGTATATATTCTCTCACATATATTTTCTCTTTCTGACTGCACAATAAGTCTTCTTGTTTACTATTATTACTATTATTATTATTTATTATTATACTGCATTGCATTGTAGATTACTGTAACAATTCAACATAATTCCTCATTCAAGGCACACACACAAATAATTAAATGTGTCAAGGTACGCACCACTGGAAACCAAATAATAATGTTCTGCTAACCCACAGGAGTTCTCCTTTTTCTAATGCTCCATAACAGTGACATAATAGAAATATGAGCAGACTTTATCAAAAATTATTTGAGCTGCAAGGCAAAGGTTTGACAATTTTGAACCAGAAAGCCATATCAATATGTGAAACCACATAGAGCTATTTTTATATATATATATACCCATCTGTAAAAGTGCACTTTGCACACAGAACTGCTACTTGCTACAACCGCCAGTAAAAGGGTGCATCTAAAATGCTGCTTTTAAATCTGCTAACTGCCATGCGATTGTTTAGCATGGAGGGGGGGGGGAATCAATTGGGGTTGGGGGAATTCATTCTGGTTCCTCAAAGAACTAATAATCAACCTCCAGGCATTCAGCAAACCTCTAATAGCCTTACAACCAAATGAAAAGATCCACTTGAACTTTTCCATGAATGCAGGCCCCTTTGGTGCGGAAAGTGAGTACTTCAGAACAGGGTTTTCCCACTTTCCAAATAATGAAAAGAAAGAACATTGGACAGCTGACCCAGTGTAAGTAAGAAGCTAAGGCTGCTAGTGGGAGATGTAAAATTATTTTGAGCTGAAACACCTCTTGAAGGAATGCATCTAGATGGCAAATATGTGGTCCTCCAGGACTTGTTGCATTACAGTTACCATCAATGGTGCATATCGCCCAGTTCCTAGACTTCTCCCTCTTCTCCTAGGCTAATATAAAGAGGAAGATATTAAGCCTTGCCTATCCTAAGGGCGCGGATGGCACTGTGGGTTAAACCACAGAGCCTAGGACTTGCCAATCAGAAGGTCGGCGGTTCGAATCCCCTCGACGGGGTGAGCTCCCGTTGCTCGGTCCCAGCTCCTGCCAACCTAGCTGTTCAAAAGCATGCAGTGCAAATAGATAAATAGGTACCACTCCGGCGGGAAGGTAAACAGCATTTCCGTGTGCTGCTCTGGTTCGCCAGAAGCAGCTTAGTCATGCTGGCCACATGATCCAGAAGCTGTACGCCGGTTCCCTCGGCAAATAAAGCAAGATGAGTGCTGCAACCCCAGAGTCATGCCCATTTTAAAAAAAGGTCCTTTCAGGGATTTTTATTTTTATTTTTTAAAAAATCAGAACTTGAGTTTTATTTTATATGTCAAGAACTAGGCTGAGTGGATAGAGCACCACTCACATTGATTCTATGTGAAGCTCATTGGCTCTGCTGCCCTGCAGTTTGGTGTTTCTCTAATTAGGAGGAAAGCCTGTTCTGATTTCCAAATACATGATCCTGCCCGGTTGTGAGATTAAGACTTCAGAGTCATAATAGATGTCTCCCCATCAGTACTGCTTTAATGTGAAAGAAGAAGACTAATTATATATCCTGGGCTGCCTTGTTAGAAAACCCAGAGGCTGCTATTTCTTCCTCCCGGCCCCCACAATAAACTGAAATATGCACAAAAAACCACTAGAGTGAAAGGCTTTGAAAATGAAAAGCTTTCCTAAACATGCCTCTGAGTCAGGCATAGGCAAACTCGGCCATCCAGATGTTTTGGGACTGCAACTCCCATCATCCCTAGCTAACAGGACCTGTGGTCAGGGATGATGGGAGTTATAGTCCCAAAACATCTAGAGGGCCGAGTTTGCCTATGCCTGCTCTGTCTTTGGGGGATGGTGACCCACACCTGGGGTAGGAGGTGAAGGAATGCAATTATTAAGAGATACAAGGTACACCAGAAGCTGATCAGTTTGTGCTTCTGGTCCACTATTGCCCACTCGGACTGGCAGCATCTTCCCGGCATCTATTTCAGAGAGGAGCCCTTCCCATCAGTTGGTACCCAGTTGTTTTAACTGGAGCTGCCAAGGGCCGAAGCTGGGACCATTTGCATGCAAGGCATGTTTCTCTACTGCTGACCTATGGGCAGAACCAGAGCTGCTTGTATGCTAGAAATCTATCATTATATACAGTATGTGCACTCAGGCTTTATAACCGTCTTCTGGCACAGCAAGAGAAAGGGACACACAATGTCAGCTGCTTTGAGTGACAGGTAGTGTGGATCAGTCTGGTCAGGTACCAGAAACTTTGGTTTCTACACTTGCCTGGATAAACAAGGCAGATCCTTCACTGGGTTGGAGGAGAGAGAAAATTAGGAAGAAGGACTGATCTCTTCCTGAACTGTTCCCATCCAGCTTGTAATTGTAAGAAATGATGCCTGAATTTGCTTGTTTCTCTTCCCTCCTTAACCCATCCCCCTTGGGGGGTCATGTCTTTTAGACATGCTTTTTTCTGGGGGGGATGCAGGGGTATGTGTGCCCCTAAACATTTTGTGAATTTAATGGCACAGTGAATTGTCAGTTCCTTTGCTACCCCCAATGGTGGCCTCATTTCCTTTCCCTGTGTTTCCTGAGTCTCAGAGGGAAGCGAGCGTTTAATGTGTGGAGCAGTGTGGAATGTGGATGTGTGGATGTTTTTTATTGATAAAAGTTTGGCCTCATTGAGGGGCAGCATTTTAATACAGGCGCCAACAGCAAGCAGAGGAATCAGGAAGATGTTAGTTCACGCAACCTCGTGCCAATGTGGAAGTTACTGTGAGCTGTCCGCTGTGTAATATGAGGTAATGCATGGTCTTTGTACTTTTGTCCATTTGGTGTATTTATTTTTCCCGATTTGAACTACAAAATGGTGATGTTCTTGAGTCAAAATGAGTGTACTCCTAAACTTTTTTTCTTAGAAGAAAAAAGCACTGCTTTTAGAAGGTGATTCTTATCACATACACAGCCCAACAAGACAATGACAATAATCCACCAACAGCATACAAATTAGTATGGCTAACCTGATCCAAAACACCCACCCACCCCACTCACACACGAAAACAAAGATCACCACAGCCAATCACAAGCAAACAACCACACCCTAGGCCAACCCCAACCTCTCTCACCACCAAAGGAACACAAGTGAACAGAACAAGCAGCGCTGACACCAAACCCTACATGCATTAAGCATAATAGAAACATCGCCACCCACCCCCACCCCCACCCCACCCATCTCCCCCCCCCCTCCTCCACCCCATTTTTTTCCTCTCCCTAATGTCTCAACAAATGAAAGAGATTTGTAAAAATGTACATGGGAAAAATACAAGAGACATTACACATACTTCTGTAAAACAAGAAAATCTTTAATTAAAAAAAAAATGAACATGCATAATAAAACAGGCAGGGAACAAGTGATATATATATATGGTGAGTCTAATGGCAGAAACTTTTGTTTTGCTTTTTAATTGATCGAATGCAAGCTCAGGAAGCCACTTTTTGGCCGGAAATCAGGGTAAAAATGCTTTAAATAAAATGCATAATCTTCCTGCTAGCTGTACTGCAGCTTCTGCCTGTAAGGATGTTGGGTCCGAGAACAGACACGCTTGCAGCCTGCTTAGTGGCAACCGCTAGTCAGTGCTAATTGCTCACTGAATCTAGCTGTGGAATCAAAATCTAATTGCTTACTAACAGATTTACTGCAGCAGCCTAATTATTTGCAGCCTCCGAGACTGGAACATTACGATGCACACTCCAGCTTGTGATATTAAAAAAAAAAAAATCTGTTGAAAGCTTATCAAAAGCTTCTACAATGACCTAATTATTTATTCGGGCTCCCTCCGCCCTGGAACTTACTTTCCACAATATTAAGGGGACAGACACAAAAAACCTTTTTCCCTCAGGAAAAGCTACAGTGCGAAAGGGCTGAGATGGTGTAATGCATTCACCATGCAATATACAAACAAAGTCACAAGGAATCTACTAGCAAATCTTTTTTTTAAATGTAGTATAAACACCGACAACTGGGAAACACTGGCCTGCGAGTGCTCCAACTGGAGAACATCCTTTACCAAAGGTGTCATGGGTTTTGAAGATGCTCAAACTCAGGATGAAAGGGAGAAATGTGCTAAGAGGAAGGCACAGTTGGCAAACCCTCGCCGTGATCAACTCCTGCCCAAAAATCTGTGTCCCCACTGTGAAAGGACATCCAGATCCAGAATTGGCCTCCACGGTCACTTACGGACTCACTGTTAAAACCATGTTTATGGAAGACAATCTTACTCGGCTACGAGTGATTGCCAAAGCAGAAAAGAAGACTAGCTATGATGGCTAAGTTCTACCTCCGGTGTCAGAGACAGCATGGAAATTGCAGAATGCACAAAAAGTGCATTTCCTTCACTTTCCCTACAAAACGCATTTCCTATAAAAGAGACAAAAAACTTTGATTCCTGAGTACCCTAAAGCTGGGAGTCAGTCATGGAGAAAGTGCTGATGCACTTTTGGACTCCCTATAGGCATCTCGTTGGCCACTGTGACATCAGGATGCTGGACGAGAGGAGCCAATGGCCTGATCCTGCAGGCTCATCTTATGTTTTCATATAGCACCTCTGTCCCCACGTGTGACTAGAGATGAGCCAGCTCTCCCTACAGCTTCCATGATATTGGCTTAGAAAGATGTCAGGCGACATCCCCTCCACGCCTGCCTAAATAGGGAAATAGCTGTGTTTATTGCCAAGCTGAATTCCCTATAGAAATCAAAGGAGACATTGACGTCTCCCTTGATTTCAATAGAGAGCTTTACAGAGCCAACTAGGGGATGGCGGGAGACGCAATAACACTTTTCTAAGGAATGACATTGAAATGGCCTCACAGGCCACACGGGGATTAGGCCCAAAGACTGGATGTTTCCCACCATTGTCTCTCTGGGGCTAAATTTTTTTTGCCTGGTGCCCAAAGATGTATAATGAAGGTGCCAGCCAAACCTCCTTGGGGAAAGTATTCCACAAACTGGGGAGCCACTGCTGAAAAAAGGAAGATGCTGTTAGATTACCACTCTTGTGAAGTCCAGACAGAATGGCCAATGTTAAAGGGAGATGGGAATAGTAGGCTGGCAACATCTGGAGGACCACAGGTTCCCCACCTCTGTAACAGAACACATAGCAAACTCACCAGGCTGTATCCAACCAAGTTAGTTGCATCTAGCTAAGATGGACACACACACACACACACACACACACACACAAGCACACACAGCTCTCCAGAGCAGAACTGGAATGAAGTGGGAAAGATGGGGGGGGCACACTTTCATTTAGCAATCAGATGTCATCCTGCTTGTGCAATGACTCAGTTAGATTCAACCATTTTTTAAAAAAGTTGTTTACCTTTTTTCAGGGACCGGATTCAAGTTGCTCATCAGTTCTGACTCTTTCCCTGTGCCAGAGAGGATGCACAGAGCAGGGAGAAAAGGCGCAGCAAATGCCAGCAAATATTTAAATAAATACATTTATACACCGGGACTCCGTTGCAGCAATAAAACACATTGGCCGTCTGTTCTTTTGTGCAGCAGTCAATTCACATTTGGAAAATGGTCCAGCATTTGATATAACCCATCCCTTTCCCTCTCTGCTGCACAAGAAACTGATTTTGTGCCTGTAGTCAAAAGATGTGACTTACAATACAGGAGGCACGAACGTGCTGACTAGGAAAGCGATACTTTCTCGCACCAGTGTTGGAGATCTGAACCTTTGTTTGTGAATCTAGAATCAGCTTCCCCTCTCTTCCCCTCCTAATGAATATCTCAAGAGACTACCAGTTGCAAACTGTGTCTGCTGCTTTTGCAGCAGGGCAGCGCTGCAAATTATGGTTG